>NC_139217.1:28211436-28571436 GCF_055691185.1 Crinia signifera | reverse complement strand
GCTCCACCAGGTCCCGCAACACAAGACCACACGGACACTTGTCCGTGTGAAATCATGTATGGGGGCGGGCAGCTGACATCCGGCGATGTCAGATGCCCGCCCCGTACCCACGCGTCACGGCCTCATTACCATGCATACGCCCCGCGTTTGCATGGGAACGCCCATGAAACGGGGGGCGTATGCATAGGGTAATGAGGCTAAGTAGCCCCTCACGCCCCTCTACGCCCCCTGTGCGGCGTATAAAGAATCCGTGCGGCGAAATCGCCTGCACATGCGCAGAGTGACCTCTGCACATGCGCAGACGATCAACATCGGCGGTCCGTCCGCATGCGGGAATATCCGCACCGATCAGAATACGGGCCTATGTGACTTCTCCCCTCGAAGATGTTGCATCCAATCCCCCTTGAGTCCCGGGTGGCGGCCCTTCTGCATGTGTCTTATTGCATTTGATCCCTGTTCCCTGCCGCCAGGAGGGTCGAACCAGGAGATCTTGCATGCACGTATGATCTTCGGCCTGATCCGGTGCACATGGGAATGCGGATTGGATCAGATCAGATTTCACACACATGCTATTTGGGCCAATTTCACACCATTTCTTGACCCGATTGGTCCCAAATTACATGGGGGCCTTAAGGGTGTCCTGGCGTAGCAGGGAGTGGGCATACACATCCTAAATGTATGCTTTTCAATAGCTGAGGTATCCCTGCATTGCCCGGGTTTGGTTGTGCAATGAGCATTACTGTATTTGAACGTTATCCTCCTCGTTTTAAGCTTAGCTGCTCGCCATGTCCATACTGTGACCGGCATACACCTGTCTGTAGTGCATACTTGCCTACCCTCCCGGAATGGCCGAAAGGCTCCCGCAAATCGTGTCCCCCTCCTGGCCCCCCCTGGAAGGTGGGCAAGTCTCCTGCATCGCCCCCACCCCCTTCCCCGCAGCTTTAAAGTCCAAATTTTGCGGGTCCGCAAGTAGGGGATAAAACAACGCAAATTGCATAATTTGGGGACATTTTAGCCCCTCCCCCAAACTGTGGACCCTCAAATTGCCACTTTTGACTGTCATGGGGGTGGGGCTTGGTGACGTTAGCCTTGTCCCGCCCCCCTGACTCGTAGTATGTGGTCCCTCTCTGGGCTTCTCCCGGAGAGGAGTGACAAAATGTAGGCAAGTGGTGGGCTCTCGGATCTGAATACAGTATCTTTTCCTTAAACCACATGTCCTCTGCCCCCTCTATGTTATGCAACTCTGCCATATCTTGCTTCCCTGACCCACTTTGTGTAGCAGCCAGACCCCATTTTGGGTCCCGGCAGGGTCAGGACTGGGTGGTCTGATTAAAGCCATGATGCGCGGATAGTGGACTGTATGGATCCTCAGGTGGTGCTACTGAATGCTGGAGCGCAGAACCTGGGCATCTCAGTAATTGCCCATTCCAGTGTATGCTGATGCTGTAGGAGAAGGCTGACAATAACATTAGCATATTATCGCACGTGCGAATACGGCAGCGTCCACATGAGAATCAGGCCCATTTTGATGTTTTTAACTGGGACAAATTTCATAGCACGAGTTAGTTGTTCTGATCTTGCAATCACATTGCCCTCCTCCAACTCTGTCTAATACCCCATTCACACCAGCCTAAATTCCCGGGTTGAGTCCGGGAACAACCCAGTACTAGCGCTGGAGTGAAAGGTTCCCGGGACAAAATCCCGGGCTAATTTCAACCCGGCTAGGTACCAGGGTTGTTCAGGGGTTCAACCCGGGGACTTGGCTGGTGTGAAAGGTACAGGGTATACTTACCTGGGTTGTCGGGTCCTCCGTGTCCTGTCCGATGGGAATTAATGCAGGCGGCGGTCGCAAATGACGGGACAGCCAGTGAATGATGATGACGCAGCTCTCCGGCGGCAGTGAGGGCGCCGGAGAGCTGCGTCATCTTCATCCGCCGCCTGTCCCGTCATTTGCGCCACCGCCTGTGTGGATCCCTGGCCTGTGCGGAGGACCAGCAACCGGGGTGAGTATTCTCCCCACCTCCGCCGACTGCCCACCGACTGCCCGACGCCATCCCGCCGACTGCCCACCTCCTCCCGGCCTCCTTCCCGCCCTTCTCACACCAGAAAATGCAGGGACATTTCTGGTGTGAATGGGTCCAAAGCCGGGAATGTCCCTGCTTGTCCTGGAAACTGAATTCCCGGGTTTGTCCCTGCATTTCTGTTGTGAATGGGGTATTACTGGATACTTGCGGCCTGCTTCTGTGCTTTTCAGCCATGTGTCCATATGATCAGGATATGTCTCGTTGCATCGGGAAGAAATGCATCCCGGGGCAACTAAAATAAATCTATCCACCTTAGATGTACACACAATGCATTCAATAAACCTGGCAGGGGGCATGTGCTAGGAAATAAAGTCTGTATGTTTCTGCGACTGTGAGTCACTCGTGCTGTCTCTTAAGGAACAAATTCTGTACTTTAAGCACATCTCAGGCCTCTAACATGTAACCAGCCATGTGACTCATGTCAGAGATCTGCAAGTATTGTGGAAAAAGTTCCTCAGCGCCCCCCCCCCCCCCCCCCGCCACAGTGATGTCACCCAGCGATGCTTTTAAACCAGATATCTCTGGTCTTAAAAAAATCCCTTCTGCTCTAGATGCTGGGAGCAGCTGTGTGACTGTCGGTGGTATATATACGGTGTAAAAGTCATCTAAACTACCTAATATATCTGTGCTGTATACTGTGAGGTCATATTAGTGCGCACCACCATCATATTGGTGAATGCAAGTTATATTTCTGTAACTGGAATGGAGGCAGCAGAAAGCCACAGACTCAGAGTTATATAGTGGGAGGAGCAGGGTCCCCAGCAGCACAGAGTATATCAGGAGATGTGTGTCAGAGAGGACAGGGCTGCATGTGACAGGGGCAGTGACACGATTTGTGGAGGTGAATAGAGGCAGCAGGACACAAAATAATAATAGTTATATTGTGGAAGGAGCAGGGTCCCCAGCAGCACAGAGTATATCAGGAGATGAGTGATGTGTCAGTGAGGACAGTGCTGCATGTGACAGGGCAGTGACATGATTTGAGGAGGGGAATGGGGGCAGCAGGAAGTCACAGACAGTTATATAGTAAGAGGAGCAGGGTCCCCAGCAGCACAGAGTATATCAGGAGATTAGTAATGTGTCAGTGAGGACAGGGTTGTATGTGACAGGGGCAGTGACATGATGTAAGGAGGGGAATGGAGGCAGCAGGACACAAAATAATAATAGTTATATAGTGGGAGGAGCAGGGTCCCCAGCAGCACAGAGTATATCAGGGGATGAGTGATGTGTCAGTGAGGACAGGGCTGCATGTGACAGGGGCAGTGACATGATGTGAGGAGGGGAATGGGGGCAGCAGGAAGTCACAGACTGAGAGTTATATAGTGGGAGGAGCAGGGTCCCCAGCAGCACAGAGTATATCAGGAGATGAGTGATGTGTCAGTGAGGATGGGGCTTTTTGTGACAAAATGTCATTTATAGGGCAGAGAATGGAGACACAAAGCCACAGACCGAGTTATATAACAGATGGGACAGATTCACCTAGCAACGCAGAGCAGACCTGACAGTCTCCTGTCACATTGATGCAGGGGCACGGTGCGCCAGGCGTCGCTCTGTATAAACCTCCTGCATCCAGCTTGTTATATAACTATGTATGTGTCATTTTGGATATTTTTCTCTATGAACAGTTTTCACACCTCAGTGCACCTAATATTGCCCAATAGATATAGTCAGACCATTTTAAAAGCACTCTTTTAACGATCGTTAAACACAGTGGCTTAGCTAGAAATTTTTCACCCCCCTGCCAAAAAAAATTCAGGTGCCCCTACTCCCGCCCCCCCTCAAGAAGGGGCGAGGCGATGGACTACCACCGCTGGCTGAGCTGACAGGTGACCCAGGCAGCAGTGAGCACTGAGCTGGTCCCGCTCCGTGCATATCTAATGAGCGTGCATATGTAATTAATGGAACCTGCTCATTACTTATGCACATTCAATATGCACTGCACTGGGTCCCCACTCATTAGATATATACAGGGTGGGACCAGCTCAGCACTCACTGCTGCCTGGGTCGCCTGTCAGTTTAGCCGGCGGCGCCCACCACAGACCCTGCTGGCACCGCTCCCCCAAGCCACCGCAGGGTCTGCCACATATGTAGCTACGCCACTGGTTAAACAGTCCTTAATTCCTTTGGATTATGCATCACTTCTGTGGGTCATATAGGAGAAAGACATTACAGACAGACGGAATAATAAAATAACGTTATGTAATGATTGCCACCACTTGAGAGCGTCACTTGGGTGAGCCGCTTAGCGTAACAGAGTGTCGGTACGGTGCCGCTGTGAATCTGTGGACAGCATACGGTCACTTCTCAATTCCCTTTATCCGTCGAAGATATTTAATGCCGCTGCGTTCACTTTTCTTATAAGCCGCTGTCAGAAACACTGGGGGTATAATACTTGAAATCAATTCTAAAACATAGTTATTGTCTTTTTCTTTAAGCCACTAACCTAAAGTCAGTTCTAGAACAGTTCTTTCAGCGTTATAAATATATTAATCTGTGCTCTAATGAAAAAGAAATTGGGCTTTATCCCTGACATTTCTAAACCGCTCGTTTCTAAACAATTTGACTCTCAGTGCGAATGGAACAAATTGTACACGTCCAAAGAAAAAGGTGTGGTCTCACTGAATCAGCCCCATTGTGTTCTGTTAAAAGATCCACATTCCAGTTTGTTTCTGCAGACATTTTCGGGGCGTGGGTGGGGGTGGCAATGGATTCTCTTTCCCGAAACGACGACATGTCACCACACCTAGGCCAGGATCGGAAGACAGAAATTGTTTGGCCTCTTTGTAAGAACTGCAGTGGTTGGCTGCATGGCTCCTTGGGTTACTTTGCCAGCCAATGGAGTCACATGTTGTCCCAAGCTGTGTCCTAGGCCTAGTATTTCTATAAAGGATGCAGTGTGTGTGGTACACATGGTTCTCTGGGTCCCGGAAGGCCCACACCTCACATCCTGCCCCCATATTCAATCACTTACCGCTCCGGAGTCCCAAGTTGGTAATGCTGATACCGAAGTAATCACTCATTCTGTCACAACTGCCATTTTCCCGATGAATCGCACATGTGCTGTAAAGATTTGTCTCCGTGATTCGGAGACCAGCACATGGGCACTAAAGATTCGTCTATGAAAACATGGCTGGAGTCATGTTTCCGGAGACCTACACATGCTCAGAGTCTATTATGACCGTAGAGAAAAGTCTACATACGCAGGGCCTCTTTACATTAGAGTGGACCCGCGGGCAAAAAAATTTGTCCAGGCAGCGGTGATCCGGGTATTGGGGGCTGGCTGAGAGTTTGTAGTACTATTTGCCAGGTGGGCGGCGTGACGGAAAGCGCTGCTGATTTTAAAAGACTGGCCAGACGCTGATTGGCCGGACACTTAGCCAATCAGCGTCCAGCCAGTCTCTTCAAAATAAGCAGCACTTCCCGCCACGCCGCCCGGCAAATGGCGTTACAAGCTTCCAGCCATGGGAATCTGGGCAGCTGCGGCTGGAAGCTTGTAGCACTCGGCCAGTCTTTTCAAAATCAGCAGTGCTTCCCACCACACCGCCCGTCCGTAAAAATAGCGATACAGAACAAGCTTCCAGCCGCCGCTGCCCGGAACCTCGCAGCCACAGCAGCTCCATGAGGCAGTGCCGTCTTCCCCATTGAGTCCTTGGGCCCCTGGGCAACTGCCCATCAAGCCCAATGGGAAAGATGGCACTGTACATATGGGTCCCCTCTTCCCTTAAGCCACCCTTGGTTCTAGGATGCCGCACAGATCACAGATGGCATCTGCTTATACCAGGCGCCTGCTGAGGCAGTGCCACATCTGTTCCTCGCTGATGCTTCCTGTACTCACTCCAACCATCTCTGAATCCGGGCTCTTGTTTGCTCCGAGCTCTGAGTCAGGCTGGCGGTGATTACACAGAAGCTGTAGGGTTTGAGTGCAGTACTTTAGTGACGGTGAAGCCAGAGAAATAGCACTTTCCTGTAATCAGCCTGACACATTCATTGCGAAGTACAAAGCTAAATACAGATATACGCTAAACAAACAGAGGACAAAGCCTGGCTGTGATGCTGTGCTGGAACTAAACATGTCCACTTCCTCCGCCAGTGCCAAGCAGCGAAGATGTTTCCTGAGCAGTTACAAATAATCTGTCTTATCCAGGCCGGTGCTAGGGCGTTCACCTGTCCTCTTATCCAGGGCCGGTGCTAGGGCGTTCACCTGTCCTCTTATCCAGGGCCGGTGCTAGGACGATCACCTGTCCTCTTATCCAGGGCCGGTGCTAGGGCGTTCACCTGTCCTCTTATCCAGGTCTGGTGTTAGGGCCCTTACCTGTCCTCTTATCCAGGGCCGGTGTTACTGCATTCACCTGTCCTCTTATCCAGGGCCGGTGCTAGGACGATCACCTGTCCTCTTATCCAGGGCTGGTTTTAGGGCCCTCACCTGTCCTCTTATCCAGGGCCGGTGCTAGGGCATTCACCTGTCCTCTTATCCAGGGCCGGTGCTAGGGCGTTCACCTGTCCTCTTATCCAGGGCCGGTGTTAGGGCATTCACCTGTCCTCTTATCCAGGGCCGGTGCTAGGGCATTTGCCTGTCCTCTTATCCAGGGCCGGTGCTAGGGCCCTTACCTGTCCTCTTATCCAGGGCCGGTGCTAGGGCATTCACCTGTCCTCTTATCCAGGGCCGGTGTTACTGCATTCACCTGTCCTCTTATCCAGGGCCGGTGCTAGGACGATCACCTGTCCTCTTATCCAGGGCTGGTTTTAGGGCCCTCACCTGTCCTCTTATCCAGGGCCGGTGCTAGGGCGTTCACCTGTCCTCTTATCCAGGGCCGGTGTTAGGGCATTCACCTGTCCTCTTATCCAGGGCCGGTGCTAGGGCATTTGCCTGTCCTCTTATCCAGGGCCGGTGCTAGGGCGTTCACCTGTCCTCTTATCCAGGGCCGGTGCTAGGGCATTCACCTGTCCTCTTATCCAGGGCCGGTGTTACTGCATTCACCTGTCCTCTTATCCAGGGCCGGTGCTAGGACGATCACCTGTCCTCTTATCCAGGGCTGGTTTTAGGGCCCTCACCTGTCCTCTTATCCAGGGCCGGTGCTAGGGCATTCACCTGTCCTCTTATCCAGGGCCGGTGCTAGGGCGTTCACCTGTCCTCTTATCCAGGGCCGGTGTTAGGGCATTCACCTGTCCTCTTATCCAGGGCCGGTGCTAGGGCATTTGCCTGTCCTCTTATCCAGGGCCGGTGCTAGGGCGTTCACCTGTCCTCTTATCCAGGGCTGGTGTTAGGGACCTCACCTGTGCTCTTATCCAGGGCCGGTGCTAGGGCGTTCACCTGTCCTCTTATCCAGGGCCGGTGCTAGGACGATCACCTGTCCTCTTATCCAGGGCCGGTGCTAGGGCCCTTACCTGTCCTCTTATCCAGGGCCGGTGCTAGGGCATTCACCTGTCCTCTTATCCAGGGCCGGTGTTACTGCATTCACCTGTCCTCTTATCCAGGGCCGGTGCTAGGGCGTTCACCTGTCCTCTTATCCAGGGCTGGTTTTAGGGCCCTCACCTGTCCTCTTATCCAGGGCCGGTGCTATAGCATTCATCTGTCCTCTTATCCAGGGTTGATGCTAGGGCGTTCACCTGTCCTCTTATCCTGGGCCGGTGCTAGGGAATTCGACTGTCCTCTTATCCAGGGCCGGTGCTAGGGCGTTCACCTGTCCTCTTATCCAGGGCTGGTGTTAGGGACCTCACCTGTGCTCTTATCCAGGGCCGGTGCTAGGGCGTTCACCTGTCCTCTTATCCAGGGCCGGTGCTAGGACGATCACCTGTCCTCTTATCCAGGGCCGGTGCTAGGGCGTTCACCTGTGCTCTTATCCAGGGCCGGTGCTAGGGCGTTCACCTGTCCTCTTATCCAGGGCCGGTGCTAGGGCGTTCACCTGTCCTCTTATCCAGGGCCGGTGCTAGGGCGTTCACCTGTCCTCTTATCCAGGGCCGGTGCTAGGGCGTTCACCTGTGCTCTTATCCAGGGCCGGTGCTAGGGCGTTCACCTGTCCTCTTATCCAGGGCCGGTGCTAGGACGATCACCTGTCCTCTTATCCAGGGCCGGTGCTAGGGCCCTTACCTGTCCTCTTATCCAGGGCCGGTGCTAGGGCATTCACCTGTCCTCTTATCCAGGGCCGGTGTTACTGCATTCACCTGTCCTCTAATCCAGGGCCGGTGCTAGGGCGTTCACCTGTCCTCTTATCCAGGGCTGGTTTTAGGGCCCTCACCTGTCCTCTTATCCAGGGCCGGTGCTATAGCATTCATCTGTCCTCTTATCCAGGGTCAGTGCTAGTGCATTTGCCTGTCATCTTATCCAGGGTCAGTGCTATAGCATTCAACTGTCCTCTTATCTAGGGTTGGTGCTAGCGCGTTCACCTGTCCTCTTATTCAGGGCTGGTGCTTGAGCGTTAGCCTGTCCTCTTACCCAGGGTTCGTGCTAGGGCAGTCCCCTGTCCTCTTATACAGGGTCAGTGCTAAAAGTTTCTACTGTCTTCTTATCCAGGGATGGTGCTAGGGCATTTGCAGGTCCTCTTATCCAGGGCCAGTGCTAGGGTGCCATCTGTCCTCTTATCCAGGGTTGGTGCTAGGGCATTGCCTGTCCTCTTATCCAGGGCCAGTGCTAGGGTGTCATCTGTCCTCTTATCCAGGGTTGGTGCTAGGGCATTGCCTGTCCTCTTATACAGGGCCGGTTCTAGGTTGTTCCAATGTCCTCTTGTCCAGGGCCGGTGCTAGGACGTTCGTCTGTCCTCTTATCCAGGGCTGATGCTAGGGTGTTACTATTCCCGAAAGAGAATATATATTTATTTATTTATTAACAGTTTCTTATATAGCGCAGCATATTCCGTTGCGCTTTACAATAGCAGACAGTGATACAACAAAACAGGGTATTTACAGACAACAAAACAGGGTATTTACAGACAGTCAAAATGTAGGAGGGCCCTGCTCACAAGCTTACAATCTATATGGAAATAGGCATTGATACATAAGGATAGATACTGTATTCTTTATTGCATTGATTCCACCAGAATGCAAGGTTCTGTTGCTGGTTCTGGAATTTGATAAGCTTGCCTGAAGAGATGAGTCTTAAGGGAACGCTTATAGGTTTGGAGACTGGAGGAGAGTCTTATTGTGCTTGGGAGGGCATATAGAGAAAGAGACAGACCACAGTCAGAAAACAGGAATAATAGGCAGTGGCAAATCTCTGAATTGGGCGCCCCCCTGCATCAGGGTTTTTACCGCATTTTCAGATGCACCAAAGCCTGGGCACAGCAGGAGGGGGAGAGCCACGGAGACCTGCTCATCCCCTGCCAGCTGCTTCACAAAGGCAGCTGTTATCGCAAGAACTGCCCGTTGTGATACTAATCGCATATGTTAGTACATACTGTATGCAATTATCAATGCAAATTGTAGCGGGATGTACCACAAATGCTTGGTACAGCCCACCCATAGGGAGAAAGGGGGTTGAGGGAGAGACAGTGTCAGAGAGAGACAGTGTCAGGGGGAGAGAGGGAGCAAGAGAGAGAAACATCATCATCAGAGAGAGAGAAAACGTGAGGTTGAGAGAAAGAAAAAGAGAAAGAGAGAGAGAGAGAGAGAGAGAGAGTGTGTCTGAAAGGGAGAGTAAATAAAGCAATAGAGAGAGCATTGGTGGGGGAGAGAGAGAGAGAGAGAGAGAAGGGGGTAGGGGGGCAGAGATGGGTGGACAGAGAGGAGGAGAGAAAAGTAGAGGGGTAGAAAGTGGAAGAGAAAGGGAGTGAGAGTGGTAAAGATATGGGGAGAGGGAGAGAGAGAGGGGAGAAGAGATGGAGAGTGAGGGTGGGGGCTTAGAGGAGGATAAGGGAAAGAGAGAGAGGAGAGGGACAGAAAGAGGAGAGAGAGAGAGAAATTGAGAGAGCGAGGGAGTAGAGAGACAGAGAGGGGGAAGAGCCAGAGGGGGGGTAGAGAGAGAGAGAATGAGAGACAGAGGAGGGAGACTAAGGCCCAGATTCTCTAAGCTTCAAAAGTGATAAAATAGAGAGTGATAAACAGCCAGCCAATCAGCTCCTGCCTGACATTTTTCAAACACAGTCTGTGACATGGCAGGTAGGAGCTGATTGGCTGGCTGTTTATCACTCTCCATTTTATCACTTTTGAAGCTTAGAGAATCTGGCCCAGAGAGAAAAAAAGAGAGGGAGAAAGAGAAACAGTGTGGGGAGAGGGGAAACAGAGTGGAGTGAGGGTGAGAGGGAGAGAAAGAGGAGAGGGGTGGAGATTGATGGTGGGGGGTATAGAGGGGGAGAGGGGGAGACAGAGTAGAGTGAGGGTGACAGGGAGAGAAAGAGGAGAGAGGGGTGGAGATTGATGGTGGGGGGTATAGAGGGGGAGAGGGGCAGACAGAGGGGAGTGAGGGGGAGGGAGAGAAAGAGGAGATGGGTGGAGAGTGATGGTGGGGGGTATAGAGGGGGAGAGGGGCAGACAGAGGGGAGTGAGGGTGAGAGGGAGAGAAAGAGGAGAGAGGGGTGGAGAGTGATGGTGGGGGGTATAGAGGGGGAGAGGGGCAGACAGAGGGGGGTGAGGGTGAGGGAGAGAAAGAGGAGATGGGTGGAGAGTGATGGTGGGGGGTATAGAGGGGGAGAGGGGCAGACAGAGGGGAGTGAGGGTGAGAGGGAGATAAAGAGGAGAGGGTTGGAAATTGATGGTGGGGGGTATAGAGGGGGAGAGGGGCAGACAGAGTGGAGTGAGGGTGAGAGGGAGAGAAAGAGGAGAGAGGGGTGGAGAGTGAGGGTGGGGGGTATAGAGGGGGAGAGGGGCAGACAGAGGGGAGTGAGGGTGAGAGGGAGAGAAAGAGGAGGGAGGGGTGGAGAGTGAGGGTGGGGGGTATAGAGGGGGAGAGGGGCAGACAGAGGGGAGTGAGGGTGAGAGGGAGAGAAAGAGGAGAGAGGGGTGGAGAGTGAGGGTGAGGGGTATAGAGGGGGAGAGGGGCAGACAGAGGGGAGTGAGGGTGAGAGGGAGAGAAAGAGGAGAGAGGGGTGGAGAGTGAGGGTGGGGGGTATAGAGGGGGAAAAAGGGAAAGAGAGAGGAGGAGAGAAAGGAGAAGGAGGAGATGGAGAAATTGACACTCCTAGAAAACAGCCGGAAACCATCCCTAAACGTCGCCTTCCTGTCAATTATGTCAAAATGGGTGGCAAAAAAAAGTTCCTGTATTTTATTGCTGGATGGCCTCGCACATGTGGATTATGACCCATACGCGTGTGCAGTCCATCAATATTTTGGAGTCCAGCATTCAGGACTGAATAACCCCTACAATTTCAGCATGTAACACAATTTATTCCGCTGCAGATTGTTTCATTTTGTAACTCACAAGATTAATTTATGGCACAATGCAACTTGTAGTACAAGCTATGGATTGGGGTATTTAACATAATTGTTAGGTGGCAGAGTCATTAACCAATTAATTCTACTCAATTATGTAGACAGAGGACTCATTGAATGACTCAGAGAAACGTGTTCCACCTGAAAAGTTATTTATAGATGACTCTGCGAGACCTCGTTTGGACAGGAACCTCAGTTTCCGACTGGGAAAAGGAATTGCACTGAGGAAAGAGGGTTGTGCACTTCCCTTCCTTATGTGCAGATGGTTTCCTGTATCAGCACCTGCATGTGTGTGATGTACAGAGGCCTCTTTACCATCACACGACCTCTTGCACTATTGTAATCAGTGTCTTAGCTGTGCCAAAATGTGTAATCTACCACCCTTTCCATTACCCGATGTATGATGCAGCATTAGCAAGACCAGGTAGTACATATTAAAGCAGGATCTAAGGCTTAGGGGTAAGGTTCGGGATTAGGGTTAGAATACTCACTTGACAAACATCTGCATCGGAACAGCTGGTCACATGACAGCTGGGACCCAGTGGATGATAAACATCGCTGCCGCAGGTACCAGCTATGTAACATCTGTTCTGAATCTACCAGGAAAGTTTTGTCGACAGTCTATTATGTTGACATGTCATCCGTGAGTACAGGACAATTCCATTTTACACCACTTTTTTTCCCTGCCACTGCTGTGCGGCTATTTATCATAGATGCGATATAAACTGCCCTGTGTTTGTGCCGCTGCTCTGTTGCTTAGTAAATAGCCAGCTATCTGTAGCCTTTGGCCAATATTATGAGCTTTGACATGGTCAAACTTAACTGAAAATGACTGGAAATTAATGTTATTGAGTTTATTAATACCGTAGGAACAATATTATGTGCTTTTAGCTGTTTTTTTTTTTATTTAATTTTTTTAATTACTGATCTAGAACCAAAAGTAAAACACGAGGGTGCTTTTGGCAACAAAAAACAGAACCCGATGACAAATTAGAACCAAACAGAGAAGACAGGGATTAGCACATATCTTTAATAGAATATCACAGTAGACCAGTGCTGTGCCACCCAGGTGTGCCTCAGATCACTTCCAGGGGTGCCAGGGGTTGATGGTCCAGGACCAGTTAAAATTATGCGGTTAATATAATAGGAAAAACCAGAGCCTATTTAATAGCAAGGATTTCCCGGTTAAATGGGGAACATTTTCGAGAAAGAAAGCACAGAGATGATGAAGACCATCCGACTTATCCACCTGGGAAAGAAAGGCTCCAATCCTGATCTCCGAAGTGCCCACCTCCAGGACGAACAGAATATTCGGGTTCGGGTGACGTAAGACTCTAGCAGAGATAAAATCCATCTTTAATTTCTTAAAAGCCTTGACAGCAGACTTGGGCCAACAAGAAGAATTGTCTCCTTTTTAGTCAAGGCTACAATGAGGGCAACTATGTCAGAAAAGGATGGTATGTACCTCCGATAATAATTGGCAAACCCCAAAAATCTCTGAGTGGGCTTAAGATTGGAAGGCTGAACCCAATCTACAATGGCTTGAACTTTAACTGGATCCATCTGGAAACCCTTAGGTGAAATGATATACCCCAAGAAAGATATACTTCCAACCTCAAACTCGCATTTCTCTAATTTGGCAAGTTGTTCTCCCTCAATTTCTGCAGTACCGCACAAATGTGTTGTCGGTGTTGTTCTAAAGAAGAAGAGAAAATGTGGATATCGATCCAAATAAAGGACTACAAAAATCCCCTAAAAATCCCTCAGCACATCATTTATAAGATCTTGAAAAACTTAACCAAATATTCAAAGTGCCCTGTGTGAGTGTTAAAAACAGTCTTCCACTCGTTTCCGGCCTTGATTCTAATTAAGTTATAGGCCCCCACAAGTCTATTTTAGAGAAGATTGAAGCATTGCGTAATCGATCAAACAAACCATAAATAAGAGAAAGAGGGTAGGATTTTTTTTACTGTAATGTCGTTTAACTGCCAATAGTCAATACAAGGGTGAAGGGACCCATCCTTCTTAGTTGGAGACTTAGAAGGCCTAATGAATCCCCTCTTGAGATTCTTGTCTATATATTCCTCCATTGCCTTGACCACAGGCAAAGATAAAGAATATAAACAACCTTTTGGCAATTTGGCATTTGGGAGGAGGTTAATGGCACAATCGTATGGCTGATGAGGCGGCAGTACCTTTTTTAGAGAACACATCATAAAATGACGAGTACTGAACAGGAAGAAGTGAATTACAAATTTTGGTAACACGTAAAGGAAGGGTAAGACAGGAGGACGTACAACCCTTACCCTACCGTAACAATTCCCCTGTCTGCCAATCAAAGCTGGGATTATGTTTCTTTACCCAAGGTGTCACGGACCCACCGGTCGCCTGCTCCGATACGTCAATCTGAGCAGCTCCGGCCGTGACTGGGGTTCACTTAGGACACTCGGGTCCTTTCCTTGAGGTACACTGCCACCAGCCAAAACCTGATTTTAGCGCTTGAAACTGCGCAAGGGGCGGCTTGGCTCGCACCTGACCGCACAATACAATATACAAATGGTAACACGCTGGAGCGTTCTCTTCTGAGGCTAATGAGTCTTAAGAACACAGAACCAGGACTGAGAATATGTATTATTTATTCCTAGAAATACTACAGAGCTTTAGAAAATAGTTACAAAATATTACAATGATTTTAGAAGTACACACACGATTAAATGCAATTTCAGAAATAAAATAAAAAGGAAAATGACAGAACCGTATCTTACACTTAAGTACCAATCCTGATGTGGGGGGGTTCTCCACAAGAAATCTCTGGTCGCCTACAGCCTGTTTGCTAGACCCCCAGGTAGTGACACTGACTATAGGGAGAAGGGTCTTAGTTATACCTTGCAGACTCCCTCCTCCCTCCCACCCTTGGGATTTTTAACCATTCCCTTGCTGAGCCTAGTGAAGGTCCCTAGATATAGGATCTTTCCCATAAAGAATTTGTCCCTGCTTTGAAGTAGATTTTATACATTTCTCAAGTGATAAGAGGTAATTTAGTGGAGGGCCAGAGCAACTTTGGCCTGTTGGCTGGACACTATTGCTCTCCCCCCAATCTGGTTTATGAGGGGTCTCAGATCTTATGTTACATCCTAACTCCAGAGGAGTCCACAGATGGCTACACTCCCTGGGTCACCAATAGTCCACACACATAATACATGACATGTTGTGATCTCCCACATAATAATCACAGGCGGCATGATTTTACCAAACATACCAGACATACATTGATTGAACAGATAATCATAACAGGAGGCATACGTTAATTTGATCGATCACCTGATCTGATCGTTACACCTCCCCCTTTTAAAATGGCGCACAGAGGCGGTGACCCACGTCACCGTCTCATCAGTGCGCTATTAACTACATCACCTGGACGGGTAGCAGTGGTCTCTGTGCTGAGACAGACTGGCACTGATTCTGCTGAATTTGTACAAACACTTTCTTATACTTGACGTCTGTCATGGGACCACCGGACGCCATAGCCGTGGCTAGGGTGGGCAATGGGCATAGTCCCTGTCCCTCTCGCAGGAGATGGCAAACTAAAAGCACACAGGTGTCCTCGAACCCATAGTCTGTGAGCACACTGATATAGTGGGAGCTGTGTCCATCCCGGCTGGTATTGACACAGCCCACCACAGCTGTGCGTCGGACTCCTGGACACGGATTCTCCCCTGCAGCTGGCAGTTTGGCCTTACTCACTGAGATCAGTACCAGACCATTCCGCCACACCCCAAATGGCCATCCCCCTGGGACTCGTAACTCGGCACGTTTAACTATACCACAGGTGTGGGGCATTCTCCCAGCACTATATACAGACTTAAAAATGTCTTCCCAGCACCTCTCCTGAGCTGACTGACCCCCCCTCCCCTTCACTGGGGGGAAGGTCCACTCACTCAACACCTCACACCTCATCCTTTTGTGAGGAGATTCGCCCTCTGTGTCTGTGTGTGTGAATTGTGAAGGGGGGCACGTTTCTGCAAGGGGGAATACCAGCAGGTCATTGTCCCCTGTCTTGGGAACATCCCAGCTCAGCCTTTCCGAGGTTAATGGAGCTGAGTTTACCTGTGCTTCGCGGGCCCTCCCACCCTTCTGGTTACACACAGCAGCTTCCCTACTAGCCACTGGCTCTATTCCTAAAACAACCCTCTCACTTTACCCAGGGGTATCTTTCCCACTTCCCAGGTATGGGGCAGCCTGTGCAGGGTTGATTCTCAGTTCTGCGTGGAAAGCCAAGCTTTCCATGGCAGTCCAGGACACCTTCCTGAGCCTGACCTTCCCTCCCAGACCCGCAGGTTCTGTGGCTGGGGTGGTGCCACTGAGGTTCTCAGGAGAGGCATCCGTTATCCAGTGATGCTGGAAAAATGCACTCTCTGGAGGGTTCTCAGTGTCTGGAGGGAACCCCTGCTGTGTTCCTGTATCTGTGTTTGTGTGGCTACAGGAAGGAGGGGGGTTTGGGGGGAAAGCTGCAGTAAGGGACACTCTCTCCCTATCTGACAGTTCTACAGTGCACACAGGACCCACCGGGTCACTTATTATACCTGGTACCACATTTCCCACCGTAGCGCAAGACATCACATTATCAACAGTAACATCAATATCATAACCTGGGGAGACATCCTGCAATACCTGCAAATTAGCCTGTGCATCTTCCACAACACATGGGGCCCATCCTGCTGGCTTACAATTGCACCGTGGCAAAACCGCTATATCTGGATCCCATTGTCTCTGAGCAGGAATGGGGTTATCTGAGCATGTTGTCACCATTAACTTCTTGGCAGGTACATGCTCTGCCTGCAACCAACTCAGATCTGTCCCATTTGTGCAGTTAGCGTCCCCGGGCACCATGTCACAACCAGACATCACTGGAGGAACAGGGTTAACGTCTAGCACAGCAACATGAATGACATCACCAGCAGCACTCCTACCACTGGTGAGTGAGGGTGTCTCATTCCCAACTAGATTAGGGCATTCATTTAACCCCACAAACTGGCAAGGATTACCCACTATACCTGTCTCTAACTCACCCTCCACCTCTACCGAAGGTACGGCACTATCACAGATCATCCCAGGGGCTTCACACAAAATAACAACATTGCAATGTTCAGCATGGTTACATACTACCTGAGATGCATCATATGGTTCAGAAGGGTTAGCGACAGTGGGGACAACATTGACAGATATGTGTGGAGTTATTAAAAGTCCCACATCAGTAGTCCCACACATAGTCTCTTCCCTGCATACTTTCACTTCCGGCAACAAATCTGGAGCAACGGGTGGGAACATGCTGCTCACATCTTCCAGCAGTTAAAACTAGGCCTTGTGATGTGAGGTCTCTGTAACAGGTTCCACACCGATTGTAGCAGGCCGGGGTACCATGTCCATGAGGGAAACCTTGGTAGGCTGTGTCGTTGGTTCCATAGCTGGTGATAGAAGCTGTTCTAGGCGATTCCTTTCAGCCTCTGCCCAGCGGCACTGCTCTTTCCACCATGGGGTATCGAGCTTTTTACAATCATAAGCATATTGCTGCGCTATTTCAAAACAGTCCGTCAGGTCTCTCAGCAGCAACCAAGGAGTCGCATCGGGACCCCAGGTTAGAAACTCACCGCAATACATGCCGAAAACATTGCGCTCATCATTTCGTGCATGGGTTGATCATCTCCTTGCGGGAATTGTTGGGGCAGGAGATACCTTGCAGCTGACATTCTGTAGTGAGTTTTTCTGGGCTCATAAGCCTAAACGGATAATCATCACCATATGGGTCAGAATACTCACTGGGCTCTTCTGGTGCTGTAGGGGATTGGTACTCTGCAGTCTCCCTGACTGCCACACATCCTACAGTCTCCCTGGTGCTAGCAGAGATGTCAGCTCTCTGAGCATCGGCTGTAGTGTCCAGGGCCAGCTCATTATTCACAACCAAGCTGACACTCACTTGGCTTCCTCTGTCTGCTTCCAAGACAGAGAACTGTGCATGACGCGGTCCGGTGAAATTCGCGTCAGCGGTGATTTGGGACCTCGGTCCCTTGTTAGGCTCCCCATGATTGATAACATAGTCCACATCATGATCCAACACATTATTTATATCCGCAGACAGTAAAAGTTCAGTACGAAGCCCATCTCCTGCTAACTCAGTAGCCACGGCAGATAAAGTCTCACGTAAAGGTTCGCCATCATGATGCCCTGTATCATCCTCCACTGGTTCACCAACAGCGATCAGCCCTCCGAGCCTCACCAGTTCCAACTGGTACTCACGTTCGGCCTGACGCTCTGCAGCCTCAGCCTCTCGTATGGCTTTGCGCTTCTCAGCCTCTCGTACGGCTTTGCACTCAGCAACCTCAGCCTCTCATCTGGCTTTGCGCTCCGCAGCCTCTCTGTCGACAATGGCTTGGCAGTGCTGCACCAGCTGCAAAGCGAATACGGGGTTCACATTCTTCATTTGCCTGCTAGCAGCTAGAAGGTCGCTCTGCAGTGTAGACTTGCTGGGTCCAGCAGAAGGGTTTAACCCTGGCGCGGCATCATTTGTACTGTCCAGTGCTGACTGAGCCCCTGGGGTAGGATTGTCCATGGACTGGTTTCCTCCAGCAGCTAGAGTCCGATCGGCATCCACTAGTGCCTGAATCAAACGTTTTCTACTCTGGCCAGACCAAGGGATATTCCTCTGAAAACACACGACCACCAGGTCATCTCTCCTCATCTGCTGGTAATCAGCCATCCAGAGTCTCACACTTTTCAAATAAAATGATAGGAAAGAAAAACAAGAGAAGGGAGGGAACAGAAATTGCATCCACTGTGTGACTTTTAAAACTATAGTAAAGCTCTGAGTTCTGATTCTGGTGATGTGGGTATTTCTCACAAAATTCTACCCACACTCACTTAAGTTCTTAAAGAGAAAAATGAATTCTCCATCCCACCGCTTTCCGCCAAATGTCACGGACCCACCGGTCGCCTGCTCCGATACGTCAATCTGAGCAGCTCCAGCCGTGACTGGGGTTCACTTAGGACACTCGGGTCCTTTCCTTGAGGTACACTGCCACCAGCCAAAACCTGATTTTAGCGCTTGAAACTGCGCAAGGGGCGGCTTGGCTCGCACCTGACCGCACAATAAAATGGTAACACGCTGGAGCGTTCTCTTCTGAGGCTAATGAGTCTTAAGAACACAGAACCAGGACTGAGAATATGTATTATTTATTCCTAGAAATACTACAGAGCTTTAGAAAATAGTTACAAAATATTACAATGATTTTAGAAGTACACACATGATTAAATGCAATTTCAGAAATAAAATAAAAAGGAAAATGACAGAACCGTATCTTACACTTAAGTACCAATCCTGACGTGGGGGGGGGGGTTCTCCACAAGAAATCTCTGGTCGCTTACAGCCTGTTTGCTAGACCCCCAGGTAGTGACACTGACTATAGGGAGAAGGGTCTTAGTTATACCTTGAAGACTCCCTCATCCCTCCCACCCTTGGGATTTTTAACCATTCCCTTGCTGAGCCTAGTGAAGGTCCCTAGATATAGGATCTTTCCCATAAAGAATTTGTCCCTGCTTTGAAGTAGATTTTATACATTCCTCAAGTGATAAGAGGTAATTTAGTGGAGGGCCAGAGCAACTTTGGCCTGTTGGCTGGACACTATTGCTCTCCCCCCCAATCTGGTTTATGAGGGGTCTCAGATCTTATGTTACATCCTAACTCCAGAGGAGTCCACAGATGGCTACACTCCCTGGGTCACCAATAGTCCACACACATAATACATGACATGTTCTGATCTCCCACATAATAATCACAGGCGGCATGATTTTACCAAACATACCAGACATACATTGATTGAACAGATAATCATAACAGGAGGCATACGTTAATTTGATCGATCACCTGATCTGATCGTTACACAAGGTAATCCTAAAACTACTGGAGCAAGAGGACTGTGAATAATGAAAAAATCTAACTTCTCTGAATGAGTTAACCCACTGTTAAGATCCAGGGGTAGAGTGCGATGGGAAATCAGCCCCTTGGGTAAAAAACTACCATCTAAGCTGTATACTGAAAGTTCGGTTGGAAGAGGAACTAGAGGAACGTTATGATACCTGACAAACTGAGAATCAATTAAATTCCTGGCAGCTCCACTATCACCAAAGGCTCGAGACTCCCACCGTTGTACCCCAAGACCCAAAGAGAACGACAATAATAATGAATTGTTGGGAGAAAAGAGAGATTGGCCCAAGAAGATTTACCCTCTATCCTCTAGGCCTTGGTGTTTCCCGGATGCTCTGGGCAGGTTCCAACCAGATGCCCCCTTCCTCCGCAATATAAGCAGAGACCATGGGAGCATCGACGAGTCCTCTCCTGGTTTGACAGATGGGATACGCCAATCTGCATTGGTTCTTCACTGTCAAGTTTATGCTCCCTGACAGAATTGGAGTAAAGAGTAGCTGGTAACTCCCGCTCAGGGCGTCTCTCTCGAATATTCTCTTGAATACACCTGTCTATCCAGATCATTTGCTGGATTAATTCATCCAGAGTATCTGGTGCTGGATATTGTATCAGGAAGTTCTTGATCTGATCCGCAAGGCCAATTTGGAATTGGCTTTGCAGAGCAGGATCATTCCAGGCCGAATCAGTAGCATAACGGTAAAATTTGGAGCAATATGCCTCCGCAGTAGGACGACCTTGCCTAAGTGTTCTGAGGTGAGCCTCTGCAGAAGTTACTTTATCAGGATCGTCATATAAGACTCCCATAGCTTTAAAAAATGAGTCTACCATCTGAAGTTCTGGACCATCTGGCCTAAGACTGAAAGCCAATGCCTGAGGGTCACATTGGAGCAGGGAAATAACCAGACCAACCCTCTGGGCTTCAGATCCAGAAGACAATGGACGGAGCCGAAAATAAGGTTTGCAACTTTCCCTAAAGTTATAAAACTCTTTACGGTCCCCCGAGAATTGATCAGGTAAATTCATTTTTGGCTCCTTTATCTAGCGGGCACAACCCTTCGGACTTCCTCCTGTGTCTCTAGAGAGAGGTCCACCATCTGTTGGGTAAGAAGGCAGACCTGTTCAGAAAGAACCTGCGCAGGGTTCCCAGGACGGGGATCCATACTGGACTGGTGGCTACAGGAAGAAAAGAGAGACAAAATTTCTCCTGTTCCCTCTTTTTTTGGCCGGTTATAATGTTATGACCCTCGAAGGTACCCATTGAACCTGAACCCTAACTCTGTTTGTCTCTCCCCATGGTCGGCGGACGAGTGCAGTGCTAGACTACACCTTTAGCAGCCGCGTTCAAAGGAGCTGGTTAGGCCTGCTCCAACCCCGATGCCCCCAGGTCTTATGTAAGACAACGCGCCCACCGAGACAGAGAGACGACAAAAAGGATAAACTAACTAAATGAAACAGTGGAATACCTCCACAGGCAATCAACCTCCGGGGAGGAATCCAGGAGCAAGCCCTCACAAGACCCTCGGAATGCAACAATGCACAAGGTGGATCCGAATTACCCAAATGATGAATGTAACAATACACAGGATGGTACAGTGGTTAAAATACACCAACACACAAATGAATGCAACAATGCACAAGATGATACCAAAAGTAATAAAATGCAATCAACCCCTGACTTATCTGGAAGATGGGAATCACAGGAAGCACAGATGTTGAGCAAGCTGGAAAGCTAAACTGAAACCTGGAAAGCTGGCTGAGGCACTGAACAGGGACAGGCACACAGGAACGCTGACAGTAGGGCACAGGAACCGGGAACAATCTGGGGATGGCTGACCAACAGCAGAACTATAACCGGCACCTGTGCCCAGCAGACGCCTGCCTTATATTTAAAAAATGCCGCCCTGTGGCGTGTGACGTCAGCCACCGCCCCTGACGTGTGCGGCTGCCTGTCCAGGGCGCATGTTCAGGCTGTTGCCTAGCAACGGGCCCGACGCTTCCGCCCTGTCCGCCCGGCTACTGCCCGGAAACATGTCCGCCGCCCGCTGCGTCACTGACCTGACAGCAGTGCTGCCGGAGGCGGGGGAGCAGCGGCGGCAGTGAAGAAGGCACCTAACACCAGTGCTAATGGGTGCCAATTATAGAATAAGTGGACAAATAGGATTTCATCTTCAAAAATCTTAGTAAATAAACCCCATATAATTGAATCCTATTCCTCACCACATAACTAACCATAAGGACAAATTTTGGCCTAGGGCTTCCAAGAAATAAGATGATTTATTTATTTACAGTTTCTTATAAAGCGCAGCAGATTCCGTTACAGTGTCTTATATAGCGCAGCAGATTCCGTTACAGTGCCTTATATAGCGCAGCAGATTCCGTTACAGTGTCTTATATAGCGCAGCAGATTCCGTTACAGTGTCTTATATAGCGCAGCAGATTTCGTTACAGTGTCTTATTTAGCGCAGCATATTCCATTACAGTGTCTTATATAGCGCAGCAGATTCCTTTAGTGTCTTATATAGCGCAGCAGATTCTGTTACAGCGTCTTATATAGCGCAGCAGATTCCGTTACAGTGTCTTATATAGCGTGGCAGATTCCGTTACAGCGTCTTATATAGCGCAGCAGATTCCGTTACAGCGTCTTATATAGCGCAGCAGATTCCGTTACAGCGTCTTATATAGCGCAGCAGATTCCGTTACAGTGTCTTATATAGCTCAGCAGATTCCATTACAGTGTCTTATATTGCGCAGCAGATTGCATTACAGCGTCTTATATAGCACAGCAGATTCCGTTACAGCGTCTTATATAGCGCAGCAGATTCCGTTGCGCTTTACATTTGTAGACAGTGATAAAACAAATTGGGGAATAAACAGACATGGAAGTTGGAGGGCCCTGCTTGAAGCTTACAGTCTATAGATTATGATACTCTAGGGTGCCATGATTCAAAAGAAGTTTGGGAACTGCTGCTGTAGACACTTCAAGAGTAACTAAGGGGCTCATCTCTACTATTTATTAATTACTTATGCCTTTCCCTTATTCAGCTAAAAAAAGATTCACAAGAACTTTCTAGGGAAGGTGATGCCAGTGAGTCTCTGACCCCATAGGAGCGGTGAGAAATCGGAGCGGACATCCTCAGAATTTCCATCTCCGTACGTGTTAAGAGGAATTTCTATAATCTTTATTGTCACTTACTTAGGGTCTAATTCACGTTTGTACGCAATTACATTCACAACTGCAATTTTTTTCGGATTTAGGGCCTTATTCTGGTTCACTTGGTCACCCGTGCCTTCCGATGTTTTACTACTGCGCATGTGCATATGCTTGGTGCAAACGGGCACGGCGAACTGCTACTTCGCCATACCATTCACACATACCAGTGCGGGCGGTGGCGAAGGGCTGCGCCAATTGGACCGCCTAGAGTTTCATGGGCGGGGCGTTTCCATGTAAAAAATGGTGGCGTTAAATCCACATTCAGCACAGTAAACTACGCAGCGCTGCGTGTGGACTAGAATAAGGCCCTGTGCAAAATACCGGTTTGGGGCCCCCTCACACTCAATCAATCTATAACACTATATATTCTTTGATATTTGTAAGCGGCATCACCTTGGCACGGCGTGTGTACAGTCTACCGATAATCGCTACATTGAGTGAACATCGGCACAGTAACAAGCCCAAGGTCTCATGGAAGCAGACTTAGAATCTGTGTCACATTTATAATAATATGACTACCCACATGCATTGGCTAATGGTATTCCCCTAAGGATTAGCCTTTTTCCTAAATTGACACTATGAAGGCCGACATAAATTAAGTTGACCATGTGTCGACTGCATGCCGACACATGAAATAGGTTTACAATGGGAAGGTCAACAGTCAAAAAGATCAACATGAGTTTGAACTTTTTTTTAATACCCTCCTTTGCGCTTATTCATGTCGCTCTCCCTGCTTATAGTGAGGACTGATGATTTACTTGTATTACGTCGGCGTTCCTTCTCCAAAGCTCTGACATTTGTTTCCTTCTCCTTTCATACTTGTCAGATTGCCTCCTTTTGTTACACCGCTTACCTGTTGTTGTTGCTATAGACCTGGCACGACCTCACTGCTATTGTACTGTGTTTGTCATTTTCTTTTCCATTGTATGTTGCAATGAACAACTGAACAAATTCCAATCAGCAGTTATATATATGAAAAAAAAAACAAAAAACATTTTACAATAGAGTGGAACATCGGATTAAATTAGTCTTTAATATATTTACACGATGAATGGAGCCGTCATGTCAGGTGCCTTTTATATGCCTGGCTTGTATTTGCCTCTCAGCAACTGGGTCACAAACTGTGCTTGAAAAACTTATTTCAAACACAAAGGGGGGGGATGCTCTGACATCCGCACCCTAGCTCCGCCCCCTATCGGCACCCATCACATTCATAATTATCACATGTACACTAACATATGTGATAATTATGGCAAAGGACAGCTCTTGCGTTAGGAGCTGTCCTTTGCGGTGATCCAGCGGCTCCCCCCTCCCTCCCTTACCCGGCTGTTGCTGTGGGGGAGCTGGCTCTCCTCCTCCCTGCACCCAGAAGAGGATCAGTGCAGGGAGGAGGTCACAGGCCCGGGGGGGGGGGCGATGCGGGGTGGCAGTGGGTCGGTGCGGGGAGGCAGGGGGTCGCGTTAGAAGCCCATGGGCTTCTAGGGCATCACCAGATTTTTCTGGCGATGCCTCCCCCCCCCCGCTGCGGTAACCCGATAATGGGGTTTTTACCGCATTTTTAGCTTAGAGAATCTCCCCTTAAGGGGGTATTCGAATGTTCATTTTTGGGCGTTATTTTTCCCCACCTTTCATATTCACACATCTGACGTCTTTTGAAGCGATAGTCGGGTTTGCTTTTCAAATGTTTTTTTTTTTTTAGTCTAATTTGTAGTAGTGGGTCTTAATTATCACGCCCATTTATTCCACTTTTTTAATCTCACGCTCATTTTATCCCTTTTTTTAATATCATAGAATGCATATACAGTATTGTTGGGTGGTATTCAAATGTTTATTTTTGGGAGACAGTTTTTTTTACACCTAATAGATATGTGCACCCAATTTTTTTTGAAGTGATGGTTCGGTGCGCTATACATTTGTTAGTTTTTTTTTCATTTGGCTGTTGGAGGGCTGAAATATCGCGCCCATAATATACCTGTTATTTATATCACACAGAGCATTTTCGCGCCATTTTTATCCCCCCCACCCCCTATTTTGAGCCTCCGTTTTTTACCTCCTCCGGACTGCACAGAGTTCGGCAAAGCGGGATGCGGACTCCTAGGGGTGGCAGGCTGCAGTGCTAGTCCGCTGGGAGCCACCGTTGGCCCAGCATGGTGAGCAGTGCTGCAAGTAATGGGGTACTGTGTACCTGTAAGAAATATGTTGCAGGTGCACCGTACCATGTGTCCCCGAGTCAGTCTTTTTTTTTAAGTTAAAAAAGCTGCCGCATATTGTAATTCTCGCTGCGGCCCGCCCACCCGGTGCACCCTCCTTCATTACTGGCTCCTACATACGTGTGCAGGAGACTAATGGCAGCAGGACACAAATTAAGTACAGAATGTGCGGACATGCGCAGTCTGTACTTCTCTACCTCCACAGTGCAAAGACAAGGGGCTGTGTAAGGTGGCCACTCGCCTAGTGCCGTGTGGCCACGTCCCCTCATGACACATGCCACACCCATTTTTTTCTGCGTGCCAGTTTTGTTGAGCATTTTTTATGTTTTTAAGTGCAAGGCTGATGGGGTGACTGAGAAGTACAGGGGGATGGGAGAAATGAGGATGGGGGATGGAGAGGTGCAGGGGTGACGGAGAGGTACGGCAGGCGGACAGATGTGCAAGGGAGATAGAGAGAGGCGTGGGACAGGCATGTGCAAAGGTGTCAGGGGGGAGTTGGTGAAGCGCAGCAACAGCCTGGTGGAACGCACACCGCTGGTCTTGCTGGGCGCTTCCGCTATGACACTGGTCTAAGTCTACCACTATGGTGGTGTGCGCACTCTCTGGAACTTCCAGTCTTAGGGAGCTCTTTTGTGATTAAAAGGGATATATATATATATATATATATATATATATATATATATATATATATATTTTGTAGATTTGGCCGGGCACAGCTTCCCTTGGTGCTTACCTGGACGGGTGCCTCGTCTACAGGTATGTAGACTTTTGTAGGGGTAGACATAGCACTCCAGACATCTGGGTAATCCAAAATAGAAATTTTTTATTAAAGACAAGCAACGTTTCAACACTTGCGTAGCCTGACGAAGATACGCAAGTATTGAACCGTTGCTTGTCTTCAATAAAGATTTTCTATTTTGGATTACCCAAGTGTCTGGAGTGCTACGTCTACCCCCACAAAAGTCTCTCTCTCTCTCTCTCTCTATATATATATTTATAATGGTAATTTAGTGCTGGATTTTATGTGGATGTTTTTCGATTTGACTGTTGCACGTCACTGCCGCAGCCCTGATGATGGGGGGCGTTATTTATATTTATTGTGTGTGTGTGTGATATATATTTTGTGGTGCTAGGAATTTAGCCCTGCTACGATGCACTGTAGACTGACTGCAGAGAAAACTGCAGAGATAGCAAAAATAGTCAGAAAAAATGTACTGCTATCATGTACTATAAGAAAGACCACAACAAGATGAAAATAACCCCTTTTAATAATGTTATCCTTAACCCCTTTAAAAAAAAAGGAAATCTCATTCAATAATAATAATAATAATTTTTAACCAAAAATAAATAAATAATGATAATAAATAACTTTTTTATCACCACCCAACACCCAGGTCAATAAAAAGATGGGAAAATGACCAAGTTTAGACGACTATTAAAAAGTGTGAAAATTATCACCAAAAATTTGAATACGAAGCCCACTGAAAATGACTGTACAATAACAGGGAAGAATTGAATATCACACTAATATCACTACATATAAAAGTTGTTAAAAAAAAAGGGACAATAGGCAAGAAGTGGAACAAAACAACAATTTAATAGCCCCCTAAGTGATTCATCACTTACCTGTTCTACCAGGCCATTTTGCTAGCTGTACTTCTACTCTGAACCTGGTGCATGGGCGTTGTCATTTTATATTTTGTCAGCTGGTCACATCTCCTCTAATCGTAATGCTTCCATACATCAGCTGACTGTGGCAGCCAATCTGAGACCTACAGCTCCTATTTAAGCCTTTCCTCTTCACCAGCACATGGCCAGATCAATGTCATTAGGCCGATTTAGTGGTTCTGGTTTTAGAGTTAGTTTAGGGCATTGGAATAGGGTAGTAGGGTTTGTTGTGTGTGTGTGTGTGTGTGTGTGTGGGGGGATATTATAGTGTGTTCATTTCCTCAGTTTCCTACCCCAGTATAAGTACTATACAGACAGCCAATGGGCAGGATTTGTAGTACAGCCAGCCACTTAACGCAATGTTCCTAATCGTATATTTATTAACATATGGGATCAGTAATACAAAGGTTTTCTCTCCTGATAAGAGCTGCCTTGGGATGGATGCCAGTCACTGGACTTCTGGGATTATGATCTGGAAGTCCATCTGTGCATGCAGGTGGATGATGGAAGGGATACCTGTTAGTACATCCTGCTCACAGTCTTCAAGTGCTCTAAGACTTTACTTCTCTTTACTGGTACCAGCCCAGTGACCCACACATCAGTATGAATCATTACTGGTCCCAGTCCAGGTTCAGTGTTAGGTTCCACTGGTCCCAGCATGGTTTCCATGTGAAGCATTACTGGTCCCAGGCAGGTTCCTGTGTGACGCATTACTGGTCCCGGACAGGTTCCTATGTGACACATTACCGGTCCCGGGCAGGTTCCTGTGTGACACATTACTGATCCCGGGAAGGTTCCTGTGTGACGCATTACTGGTCCTGGGCAGGTTCCTGTGTGAAGGATTACTGGTCCCAGACAGGTTCCTGTGTGAAGGATTACCGGTCCCGGGCAGGTTCCTGTGTGACGCATTACTGGTCCTGGGCAGGTTCCTGTGTGAAGGATTACTGGTCCCAGACAGGTTCCTGTGTGAAGGATTACCGGTCCCGGGCAGGTTCCTGTGTGACGCATTACTGGTCCTGGGCAGGTTCCTGTGTGAGGCATTACTGGTCCTGGGCAGGTTCCTGTGTGACGCATTACTGGTCCCAGACAGGTTCCTGTGTGACGCATTACTGGTTCTGGGCAGGTTCCTGTGTGAAGGATTACTGGCCCCAGACAGGTTCCTGTGTGAAGGATTACCGTCCCGGGCAGGTTCCTGTGTACTGCATTACTGGTCCCGGACAGGTTCCTGTGTGAAGCATTACTGGTCCCGGACAGGTCCTGTGTGACGCATTACTGGTCCTGGGCAGGTTCCTGTGTGAGGCATTACTGGTCCCAGACAGGTTCCTGTGTGACGCATTACTGGTCCTGGGCAGGTTTCTGTGTGACGCATTACTGGTCCCAGACAGGTTCCTGTGTGACGCATTACTGGTTCCGGGCAGGTTCCTGTGTGACGCATTACTGGTCCTGGGCAGGTTCCTGTGTGACACATTACTGGTCCCGGGCAGGTTCCTGTGTGACGCATTACTGGTCCCGGGCAGGTTCCTGTGTGACATATTACTGGTCCCCGGCAGGTTCCTGAGTAAAGGATTACTGGTTACAGACAGGTTCCTGTGTGAAGGATTACCGGTCCCGGGCAGGCTCCTGTGTGACGCATTACTGGTCCCAGCCAGATTCCTGTGTGAGGCATTACTGGTCCTGGGCAGGTTCCTGTGTGACGCATTACTGGTCCCGGACAGGTTCCTGTGTGACACATTACTGGTCCTAGCCAGGTTCCTGTGTGAGGCATTACTGGTCCTGGACAGGTTCCTGTGTGAGGCATTACTGGTCCCAGGATGGTTCCTGTGTGACGCATTACTGGTCCTGGGCAGGTTCCTGTGTTACACATTACTGGTCCCGGGCAGGTTCCTGTGTGAGGCATTACTGGTCCTGGGCAGGTTCCTGTGTGAGGCATTACTGGTCCTGGGCAGGTTCATGTGTGAAGCATTAATTTACTGATCCTGGGCAGGTTCCTGTGTGAAGCATTACTGGTCCCAGACAGGTTCCTATGTGACGCATTACTGGTCCCAGGCTGGTTTCTGTGTGACACATTACTGGTCCTAGACAGGTTCCTGTGTGACACATTACTGGTCCCAGGCTGGTTCCTGTGTGACATATTACTGGTCCCAGGCTGGTTCCTGTGTGACATATTACTGGTCCCGGGCTGGTTCCTGTGTAAGGCATTACCGGTCCCGGGCAGGTTCCTGTGTGAAGCATTACTGGTCACAGGCAGGTTCCTGTGTGACACATTACTGGTTCCGGGCTGATTCCTGTGTGATGCATTACTGGTCCCGGACAGGTTACTGTGTGACGCATTACTGGTCCCAGGCAGGTTCCTGTGTGACGCATTACTGGTCCTGGACAGGTCCTGTGTGACACATTACCGGTCCCGGGCAGGTTCCTGTGTGACGCATTACTGGTCCCAGACAGGTTCCTGTGTGAAGGATTACCGGTCCAGGGCAGGTTCCTGTGTGACGCATTACTGGTCCTGGGCAGGTTCCTGTGTGAGGCATTACTGGTCCCGGGCAGGTTCCTGTGTGAAGCATTACTGGTCCCGGACCGGTTCCTGTGTGACGCATTACTGGTCCCGGGCAGGTTCCTGTGTGACGCATTACTGGTCCCGGGCAGGTTCCTGTGTGAAGGATTACTGGTCCCAGAAAGGTTCCTGTGTGAATAATTACCGGTCCCGGGCAGGTTCCTGTGTGACGCATTACTGGTCCTGGGCAGGTTTCTGTGTGACGCATTACTGGTCCTGGGCAGGTTCCTTTGTGAGGCATTACTGGTCCCGGGCAGGTTCCTGTGTGACGCATTAATGGTCCCGGACAGGTTCCTGTGTGATGCATTACTGGTCCCAGACAGGTTCCTGTGTGAAGGATTACCGGTCCAGGGCAGGTTCCTGTGTGACGCATTACTGGTCCTGGGCAGGTTCCTGTGTGAGGCATTACTGGTCCCGGGCAGGTTCCTGTGTGAAGCATTACTGGTCCCGGACAGGTTCCTGTGTGACGCATTACTGGTCCCGGACAGGTTCCTGTGTGACGCATTACTGGTCCCAGGCAGGTTCCTGTGTGACGCATTACTGGTCCTGGACAGGTCCTGTGTGACACATTACCGGTCCCGGGCAGGTTCCTGTGTGACGCATTACTGGTCCCAGACAGGTTCCTGTGTGAAGGATTACCGGTCCAGGGCAGGTTCCTGTGTGACGCATGACTGGTCCTGGGCAGGTTCCTGTGTGAGGCATTACTGGTCCCGGGCAGGTTCCTGTGTGAAGCATTACTGGTCCCGGACAGGTTCCTGTGTGACGCATTACTGGTCCCGGGCAGGTTCCTGTGTGACGCATTACTGGTCCCGGGCAGGTTCCTGTGTGAAGGATTACTGGTCCCAGACAGGTTCCTGTGTGAATAATTACCGGTCCCGGGCAGGTTCCTGTGTGACGCATTACTGGTCCTGGGCAGGTTTCTGTGTGACGCATTACTGGTCCTGGGCAGGTTCCTTTGTGAGGCATTACTGGTCCCGGGCAGGTTCCTGTGTGACGCATTAATGGTCCCGGACAGGTTCCTGTGTGATGCATTACTGGTCCTGGACAGGTCCTGTGTGACACATTACCGGTCCCGGGCAGGTTCCTGTGTGACGCATTACTGGTCCTGGGCAGGTTCCTGTGTGAAGGATTACTGGTCCCAGACAGGTTCCTGTGTGAAGGATTACCGGTCCCGGGCAGGTTCCTGTGTGACGCATAACTGGTCCTGGGCAGGTTCCTGTGTGAGGCATTACTGGTCCTGGGCAGGTTCCTGTGTGACGCATTACTGGTCCTGGGCAGGTTCCTGTGTGAAGGATTACCGGTCCCTGACAGGTTCCTGTGTGAAGGATTACCGGTCCCGGGCAGGTTCCTGTGTGACGCATTACTGGTCCTGGGCAGGTTTCTGTGTGACGCATTACTGGTCCTGGGCAGGTTCCTGTGTGAGGCATTAATGGTCCCGGGCAGGTTCCTGTGTGACGCATTACTGGTCCTGGGCAGGTTCCTGTGTGAAGGATTACCGGTCCCGGGCAGGTTCCTGTGTGACGCATTACTGGTCCTGGGCAGGTTCCTGTGTGAAGGATTACTGGTCCCAGACAGGTTCCTGTGTGATGCATTACTGGTCCTGGACAGGTCCTGTGTGACACATTACCGGTCCCGGGCAGGTTCTTGTGTGACGCATTACTGGTCCTGGGCAGGTTCCTGTGTGAAGGATTACCGGTCCCGGGCAGGTTCCTGTGTGACGCATTACTGGTCCTGGGCAGGTTCCTGTGTGAAGGATTACTGGTCCCAGACAGGTTCCTGTGTGACGCATTACTGGTCCTGGGCAGGTTCCTGTGTAAGGCATTACTGGTCCTGGGCAGGTTCCTGTGTGACCCATTACTGGTCCCAGACAGGTTCCTGTGTGACGCATTACTGGTCCTGGGCAGGTTCCTGTGTAAAGGATTACTGGTCCCAGACAGGTTCCTGTGTGAAGGATTACCGGTCCCGGGCAGGTTCCTGTGTGACGCATTACTGGTCCTGGGCAGGTTTCTGTGTGATGCATTACTGGTCCTGGGCAGGTTCCTGTGTGACGCATTACTGGTCCCGGGCAGGTTCCTGTGTGATGCATTACTGGTCCCGGACAGGTTCCTGTGTGATGCTATACTGGTCCCGAACAGGTTCCTGTGTGAGGCATTACTGGTCCTGGACAGGTTCCTGTGTGAGGCATTACTGGTCCCAGGCTGGTTCCTGTGTGACGCATTACTGGTCCTGGGCAGGTTCCTGTGTTACACATTACTGGTCCCGGGCAGGTTCCTGTGTGAGGCATTACTGGTCCTGGGCAGGTTCCTGTGTGACGCATTACTGGTCCTGGGCAGGTTCCTGTGTGAAGGATTACTGGTCCCAGACAGGTTCCTGTGTGACGCATTACTGGTCCTGGGCAGGTTCCTGTGTGAGGCATTACTGGTCCTGGGCAGGTTCCTGTGTGACCCATTACTGGTCCCAGACAGGTTCCTGTGTGACGCATTACTGGTCCTGGGCAGGTTCCTGTGTAAAGGATTACTGGTCCCAGACAGGTTCCTGTGTGAAGGATTCCCGGTCCCAGGCAGGCTCCTGTGTGACGCATTACTGGTCCTGGGCAGGTTTCTGTGTGACGCATTACTGGTCCTGGGCAGGTTCCTGTGTGACGCATTACTGGTCCCGGGCAGGTTCCTGTGTGACGCATTACTGGTCCCGGACAGGTTCCTGTGTGATGCTATACTGGTCCCGAACAGGTTCCTGTGTGAGGCATTACTGGTCCTGGACAGGTTCCTGTGTGAGGCTTTACTGGTCCCAGGCTGGTTCCTGTGTGACGCATTACTGGTCCTGGGCAGGTTCCTGTGTTACACATTACTGGTCCCGGGCAGGTTCCTGTGTGAGGCATTACTGGTCCCGGGCAGGTTCCTGTGTGACGCATTACTGGTCCTTAGCAGGTTCCTGTGTGAGGCATTACTGGTCCTGGACAGGTTCCTGTGTGAGGCATTACTAGTCCCAGGCTGGTTCCTGTGTGACGCATTAATGGTAGTTGCGCTAAATTATAGGTTGATACCAGGATGGCAATTCAAAAAGTATACCTTTATTGATTAAATAAAAGGCTATAAGGCCACAAATAAACATAATAATAATATCAATAACAATGCAAATAAAAAATAATAATAATATCCACCTTGTAGATAGCTGCGTAGTTGTAAATCAAATAATAGTCACCTATATTCCACCCGTGTCCTTCTCTTTTTGGTCCCAAGATAAGAGATATATCCCCCTGTAATTGTACCTCCTTTTTCAAGATGATCTTTTTGGAGAGGCGGCATTCCTCCACAATATAGATTGTAGAGCTGGAAAAGCTGAGCCCAAATGAGAGGGACATGGGAGGAATATACATTAGGTGACTATCATTGACATCCAGCCTGGCTACCTATCCTACCCCAGAGTCTTCTCCAGCAGGCTGCATCATGGGCAGGGCTATTTTTCAGCCGGAACGGTCCGGAACGCCGTTCCTGAAGCTCAAATTAAAATTGATGTCATCAGGAACGGCGTTCCGGAACCTGCTCCAGGCCGCCCGGCATCGCCTGCCCGCTCCCTGCTCCCAGCTCCCTGTCAGTGACCGCCCGACCACCCGCCTATGTATCCCGCCGCCCGCCTGTCAGCTGCGGCTTCCCCTGTCTGTCCTTCCCCTGCACACGGAGAGACAGATGCTAGAAGTCATAGTTCACCTCTAGCGTCTGACAGGTAGCACAGCTCTGCACTTCCTGGTAACGCTGCAGAGCAGTGCTCCCTGTCAGATGCTGGATGTGAAAAATGACTTCTAGCGTCTGTCTCTCTGTGCGCAGGGGAAGGCAGGGGCAGCAGCAGCAGCTGACGGGGGTGGGCACGTATTAACCCCTTGGCAACGTGCTGGAACCCCTGGCAATGGAAAATAACCCCCCTTGGCAACGAGCATTAACCCATGGCAAAAAATATTAACCCCTTGGCAACACATACTATCCCCTTGGCAATGAATGAGCAAGAACCCCTGGCAATGGACATTAACACCCCCCCCCCCCCCCCCCCCTGGCAACAAGCAAGAACCCCTGGCAACGAACATTAACCCCCCTTGGCAATAAGTAATAACCGCTGGGAACAAATATAAACCCGTTGGCAACAACCAATAACCCCTGGCAATGGACATTAACCCCTTGGCAACAAGCAAGAACCCCTGGCAACAGCCATTAACCCCCCCTTGGCAACGAGCAAGAACCCCTGGCAACGGACATTAACTCCTCTTGACAAGAAGCAATAACCCCTGGCAATGCATATTAACCCCTTGGTAACGGACGTTAACCCCCTTGGCAACAAGCAGGTAATTTGTAATTTATTAGAAGCCTTACTGTGGGGGGCAACGTGGTGTGGGGTTCAGGGATGGCGTGTAATTACAGCTCTACCACTGGGATTATTTCACGGTGTGGGGCATATGTATAATGGGCATCTCTGTGTGGGGCATATGTATAATGGGCATCTCTGTGTGGGGCATATGTATAATGGGCATCTCTGTGTGGGGCATATGTATAATGGCCATCACGGTGTGGGGCACATGTGTAATGGGCATCTCTGTGTGGGGCATATGTGTAATGGCCATCACGGTGTGGGGCATATGTGTAATGGGCATCACGGTGTGTGGCATATGTATAATGGGCATCTCTGTGTGGGGCATAGGTATAATGGGCATCTCTGTGTGTGGCATATGTATAATGGGCATCTCTGTGTGGGGCATATGTATAATGGGCATCTCTGTGTGTGGCATATGTATAATGGGCATCTCTGTGTGGGGCATATGTATAATGGGCATCTCTGTGTGGGGCATATGTATAATGGGCATCTCTGTGTGGGGCATATGTATAATGGCCATCACGGTGTGGGGCATATGTGTAATGGGCATCTCTGTGTGGGGCATATGTATAATGGCCATCACGGTGTGGGGCATATGTGTAATGGGCATCACGGTGTGTGGCATATGTATAATGGGCATCTCTGTGTGGGGCATATGTATAATGGGCATCTCTGTGTGGGGCATATGTATAATGGCCATCACGGTGTGGGGCATATGTGTAATGGGCATCACGGTGTGTGGCATATGTATAATGGGCATCTCTGTGTGGGGCATATGTATAATGGGCATCTCTGTGTGGGGCATATGTATAATGGCCATCACGGTGTGCGGCATATGTATAATGGGCATCACGGTGTGGCATATGTGTAATGGGCATCACGGTGTGTGGCATATGTATAATGGGCATCTCTGTGTGGGGCATATGTATAATGGCCATCACGGTGCTGGGCATATATGTAATGGGCATCACGGTGTGTGGCATATGTATAATGGGCATCTCTGTGTGTGGCATATGTATAATGGCCATCACGGTGTGGGGCATATGTGTAATGGGCATCATGGTGTGTGGCATATGTATAAGGGAGCATCACGGTGTCTGGCATATGTATAATGGGCATCCCGGTGTGTGGCATATGTATAATGGAGCATCACGGTGTGTGGCATATGTATAATGGGCCAAATCTCTGCGTGCAGGTTGCAAAACCGAGGTATAAAGTAGTCTTTTCCTGCAATGCTGTGCCCCTTGCAGTGAGGCTACACCCCTGTTTTTTGGGCGCGTGCCTCAGGCGCGCGCATATTCTCCACTTTGCTGCTGGGGATTGTTATGTTACTGCCACTGTTGGGAGGAATTATATGTTTTTCTTTTTTTTTTTTACTGTAATGCCCGCCCCTTTTGTAGCTCCTCCCACATCACCGCCCATTTTCTGCCCAAGCCCACAGTTCCTGAACCTATTTTCCTACAAAAATAGCACTGATCATGGGTATATTTAGCCAGTGGCGTAAGTTCATCCATATAGCCCGGAGGCAAGATATAAGCTGGTGCCCCCCCCCCCCCCCCCCCCCATATAGAGAGGGAGAGCAATGGAGAGAGAGAAGGAGAATGATAGATAGGGAATCATGGAGAAAGATTGAAACAAGTGTCAGAGTGAGAGAGAGAATGTCAGGGAGGGAGGGGGAGCCAGGGAAAGTGAGGAAATGAAAGGGTAAAGCGAGAGAGTGTCAGGGCTAGAAAGAGAGTGGGTCAGAGGAGAGGGTGCCTGAGTTTGAGAGGGAAAGAGAAGAGGGTGGTGAGATACAGCATCATGGATAGAGAGATTGGTGGGTGAGAGCATGGAAGGAGAGAAATGGTTAAATAAAGAGGGGTGACAGAGGGTGATATATATAGAGAGGGGGTGAGGCAAAGAATGAAGGGGGTCAGGCAGAGAGAGGGAGTTGAGAGAGGGGGTTCAGGCAGAGACAGAGGGGTGTCAGGCAGAGAGGGTTCAGGCAGAGACAGAGGGGTGTCAGGCAGAGAGGGTTCAGGGCAGGCAGAGACAGAGGGGTGTAAGGTAGAGAGAGGGGAGTCAGGCAGAGACAGAGAGAGAAAGAGAGGGGGTTAAGTTAGAGAGAGAGGGATGAGGGGTCAGGCATATAGAGAGGGTGGTGAGGCAGAGAACAAGGGGGTTGAGAGAGGGGTCAGTTAGGTAACATGCATGTATAGCTCCCGGCCACCAGCAGCCCCCTGACCTTAGCGACACCGCTAGAGCCGCGGTGCCGGAATTTGCATGACCTCCCGTGCCTCTGCTGCCTTCAAGGCCTCATGGCCTGCACGCCGTCCCATCATGGAGCCAGGCTGCAGTCCGCTTAGGCGGTGATAGACAGCTGCCGGCGCTGCAGATCTAGCACGGCCTTCAGGGGCTGAACACCCACAGACGCTGGACTGCTTCTGGGCACCCTCTCCCTGCAGCGTTCCCCTGCTCCCGCTGCCGCCACACACTGAAGTCGGAGACGCGGACGTGGGGCAGTGTTACACTGAGCTAGCCCCGGCGCTAGAATAAGAACTGCTGGGGGCGGCTACAGCGGCGGGGAGTGTGTGACAGCCGAGTGCCGATACCTGCTGAGGGGAGAGGGATGGACGGATGGTTAGTAGCGCTGCGGGGGATGGGGACCGGAGAAGTGCATAATGAATAAGCGCCTTGAGCGGGTCCTCCGCAGCGCTACTAACCATCCGTCCATCCCTCTCCCCTCAGCAGGTATAGGCACTCGGCTGTCACACACTCCCCGCTGCTGTAGCCGCCCCCCACCCCCTGAAATTCTTATTCTAGCGCTGGGGCTAGTTCAGTGTAACACTGCCTGACGGCCGCATCTCTTCCTCACTGGGGCTGTGGAATCTCTGGCCGGACTCCCAGGAGGCAATGGAGCCAGTGCCCCCTTTAAGGCTGGCGCCCGGCGGCAGATGACTCCATTGACTCCTGGAGTTCCGCCACTGTATTTAGCAATACTTGTATCTTCTTTCACCAGTATAACCCAGTTGTCCCAGTTCTCCGCATTCACAAACAAATTCCGATTGATCCTGACAAACTCTTTGCTAATTACTTTTTCCTAGTAACTGTATGCGAAAAGTACAAATAAAATGCTTAATTCTGCAGAATAACAGAACAATAAAAGTTACGACAGCATCATTAACAAGGTTCTGAGTCATACACAGTCCTGAAATACTGTACGCAGCACATCCCCCGGTCAGATCAGATGTATTAAATGACTCCAATAAAAGTACCTGATAGAATATTGCATCGTACACAAGACGAACCAAGGATAAAGTCCAGAGATGATAGGGACAAAATGGAAATGTCACAAAGGTGACTCAGATGTGAGAATACAATGGGCGGTATTCAATGAGCCTGATTCGCCATGTTTTTATGGCGAATTTGTGCTGTTTGGCGAATTTCTGACTAAAACGGTGAATCACCCTATTCAATGACCAGATGGCGAATACATTTCAAGGTTTTTTTCACCATGATTCACCGAGTAGCAATCGCTATCTTTTTATGGTGAAGTGGAATGTGAACTTTTAAAATAAAGTGTTTTGTTTTTTACATTTGGTGTCAAAAAATCAGGAATTTTATTCTGAGGAGGGGCATGCTATTTTTATTCATGTGCTGTAAGCACATGAATATATATTTAATTTAAAAAAAAATATATATATTTTATTTTTTTTACACAGCAGCCAGCAGGGGGCGCCGGAGCCGAGCCGCTCATTACATATTCATATATTCACTGCACCCGATCGTTACGATCGGGTATAGTGAATATACGGTCCCCTGCTGGCATCCCCGGGGGGCAGCCTGTGCTGCCTGGCACCGGGGGAGCCCACCTACCCCCCACAAAGTTCTGGGGCAGGCAGAGAGACTTCCATCTCTTTGCCTGCCACCGTCCTCAGGCTCCCTGCGGCAATCGCCGCAGGAGCTCATATTCGCCAGTCAGGGGCAGCGAGCCCCTGACACGTTGAATACCGGAGCCCGCCGGCTCCGGAACGTGGCGAATGTGCAGCGAATCCTAAAAAGGATTCGCTGCACCTCGCAGGTATTCTCATTGAATACCGCCCAATGTATCGCTCCTGTGTGACGCGTTTGGCTTTGGAAATAATGGGCGAAATGTAATGGCAGGCGGTTTTTTTTTTTTTGCGATTTTTTTCCGCAAAATATGCCGTTTTCGGGCATTTCCCGAAAATCGCGTATTTTATAGGGTGCGATTTGCGGCAAAAATCGCATTTTTTAAAGGTGTGATTTTTAGTTAGACTAAAAATCGCATCCAGATGTTTTCCCATTAAAAAGTATAGAACTCGCATATTTAATGGGTTGCGATTTTTAGTAAAGGTTACAAAAAATCGCAAAAAAAATAGACCAGGTTCTGACTGGCGATTTTGTCAGAAACATGCACAGATCATTGAGATCTGTGCATGGTTCTGTTGTAAAAAAATAGTTAAAACAAAAAAAAGAAAAAAAAAACGGCGTGCGGTCCCCCCTCCTGAGCATAACCAGCCCCGGGCTCAAAAAGCCGGTGCTGGTATCATAAAATCAGAGGGACAAACAAATAGGGGTTCCCTTGATTTAATGAAACCAGCACCAGGCTCAAGGTCCAGTGCTGGTTCCCAAAATACGGGGGACAAAATGACTAGGGGTCCCCCGTATTTTAAGAACCAGCACCAGACCCAACCAGCCAGCAGGGTAATGCCACAGCCGGGGGGGACACTTATTATATAAGGTCCCGCGGCCAAAGCATTATCCCCGTGGCTGGTCAGCATGGGCAGGGGTCCTGGGGAAGTGGGGACCCCCCAATGAAGGGGTCCCCTCCCTCCAGGACTTACCAGCCCATGCTGAAAGTCCGGGGCTGTCCCCGATGCCCCTGGGCGGTGGGCATCGGGTTGATGAAAAGAGTAAAAAAAAGAATAAAAACTATTGTCTTCTACTGTAGAACTATGAGTCCCAGCAAGCCTACCCCGCATGCTGGGACTTGGAGAACCACAAGTCCCAGCATGCGGGGCATTAAAGGGCCCGCTGGCACTTGTAGTTCTACAGTACAAAAAATTGTTAAATAAAACACACTGACACCCTGAAAAATAAAAGTTTAATACATACATAACACACACATACTGATACTTACCTACCTTGAGCCCGTAGGTCGGTCCCTGGATCCTGGGTCCGGGGCTCCAGGGCAGAAGATTCCGGTTCCGGGGCCTTGGTCCTGGTTCCGGGGCTGGTCCGGGGTCCGGGGCTCCAGGGCAGAAGAGTCCGGTTCCGGGGCCTTGGTCCTGGTTCCGGGGCTGGTCCGGGGCTCCAGGGCAGAAGAGTCCGGTTCCGGGGCCTTGGTCCTGGTTCCAGGGCTGGTCCGGGGCTCCAGGGCAGAAGAGTCCAGTTCCGGGGCCTTGGTCCTGGTTCCGGGGCTGGTCCGGGGTCCTGGGCTCCAGGGCTGATGTCTCCAGAATCCGAAGTAGTCCAAAAGCCCCGAGAGAAGATGCTGCTGCGCCGCCGACACCACCGCTGGTATGTAATGGGGGGGGGGGGTTTGCCGGCGCACGCGCGAGGGTGGGGAAGGCGCACGCGAGAGGGGGGATCCCGGGATTTGGCACCAAAAACGCCGGGATTTCGATCCTGGGATTGGAGTTTCCAACCCCGGGATTTTGGGACTAGACTGTGCATGCACAGAGGTGTGATATGTATAAGTACAGGAGGTAGTGGTGTGATATGTATGGGATGGGGATGTAGTGGTGTGATATGTATAAGTACAGGAGGTAGTGGTGTGATATGTATAAGTACAGGAGGTAGTGGTGTGATATGTATAAGTACAGGAGGGAGTGGTGTGATTTGTATAAGTACAGGAGGTAGCGTTGTGATATGTATAAGTACAGGAGGTAGTGGTGTGATATGTATGGGATGGGGAGGTGGGTGTGATATGTATAAGTACAGGAGGTAGTGGTGTAATATGTATAAGTACAGGAGGGAGTGGTGTGATATGTATAAGTACAGGAGGTAGTGGTGTGATATGTATAAGTACAGGAGGGAGTGGTGTGATATGTATAAGTACAGGAGGGAGTGGTGTGATATGTATAAGTACAGGAGGGAGAGGTGTGATATGTATAAGTACAGGAGGGAGTGGTGTGATATGTATAAGTACAGGAGGGAGAGGTGTGATATGTATAAGTACAGGAGGGAGTGGTGTGATATGTATAAGTACAGGAGGGAGAGGTGTGATATGTATAAGTACACAGGAGGTAGTGGTGTGATATGTATAAGTACAGGAGGTAGTGGTGTGATATGTATAAGTACAGGAGGGAGAGGTGTGATATGTATAAGTACAGGAGGGAGAGGTGTGATATAGGGAGAGGTGTGATATGTATAAGTACAGGAGGTAGTGGTGTGATATGTATAAGTACAGGGGGAGAGGTGTGATATGTATAAGTACAGGAGGGAGAGGTGTGATATGTATAAGTACAGGAGGTAGTGGTGTGATATGTATAAGTACAGGAGGGAGAGGTGTGATATGTATAAGTACAGGAGGAGAGGTGTGATATGTATAAGTACAGGAGGTAGTGGTGTGATTCGTATAAGTACAGGAGGGAGAGGTGTGATATGTATAAGTACAGGAGGGAGAGGTGTGATATGTATAAGTACAGGAGGGAGAGGTGTGATATGTATAAGTACAGGAGGGAGAGGTGTGATATGTATAAGTACAGGAGGTAGTGGTGTGATATGTATAAGTACAGGAGGGAGAGGTGTGATATGTATAAGTACAGGAGGGAGAGGTGTGATATGTATAAGTACAGGAGGTAGTGGTGTGATTCGTATAAGTACAGGAGGGAGAGGTGTGATATGTATAAGTACAGGAGGGAGAGGTGTGATATGTATAAGTACAGGAGGGAGAGGTGTGATATGTATAAGTACAGGAGGTAGGTGTGATATGTATAAGTACAGGAGGGAGAGGTGTGATATGTATAAGTACAGGAGGTAATGGTGTGATATGTATAAGTACAGGAGGGAGAGGTGTGATATGTATAAGTACAGGAGGTAGGTGTGATATGTATAAGTACAGGAGGGAGAGGTGTGATATGTATAAGTACAGGAGGTAGCGTTGTGATATGTATAAGTACAGGAGGTAGGTGTGATATGTATAAGTACAGGAGGGAGAGGTGTGATATGTATAAGTACAGGAGGTAGCGTTGTGATATGTATAAGTACAGGAGGGAGAGGTGTGATATGTATAAGTACAGGAGGGAGAGGTGTGATATGTATAAGTACAGGAGGTAGTGGTGTGATATGTATGGGATGGGGAGGTGGGTGTAATATGTATAAGTACAGGAGGGAGTGGTGTGATATGTATAAGTACAGGAGGGAGAGGTGTGATATGTATAAGTACAGGAGGGAGAGGTGTGATATGTATAAGTACAGGAGGTAGTGGTGTGATATGTATAAGTACAGGAGGTAGTGGTGTGATATGTATAAGTACAGGAGGTAGTGGTGTGATATGTATAAGTACAGGAGGGAGAGGTGTGATATGTATAAGTACAGGAGGGAGAGGTGTGATATGTATAAGTACAGGAGGGAGGTAGGTGTGATATGTATAAGTACAGGAGGGAGAGGTGTGATATGTATAAGTACAGGAGGTAGCGGTGTGATATGTATAAGTACAGGAGGTAGGTGTGATATGTATAAGTACAGGAGGAGAGGTGTGATATGTATAAGTACAGGAGGTAGCGTTGTGATATGTATAAGTACAGGAGGGAGAGGTGTGATATGTATAAGTACAGGAGGGAGAGGTGTGATATGTATAAGTACAGGAGGTAGTGGTGTGATATGTATGGGATGGGGAGGTGGTGTAATATGTATAAGTACAGGAGGGAGTGGTGTGATATGTATAAGTACAGGAGGGAGAGGTGTGATATGTATAAGTACAGGAGGGAGAGGTGTGATATGTATAAGTACAGGAGGTAGTGGTGTGATATGTATAAGTACAGGAGGTAGTGGTGTGATATGTATAAGTACAGGAGGTAGTGGTGTGATATGTATAAGTACAGGAGGGAGAGGTGTGATATGTATAAGTACAGGAGGGAGAGGTGTGATATGTATAAGTACAGGAGGGAGGTAGGTGTGATATGTATAAGTACAGGAGGGAGAGGTGTGATATGTATAAGTACAGGAGGGAGGTAGGTGTGATATGTATAAGTACAGGAGGTAGTGGTGTGATATGTATTAGTACAGGAGGGAGAGGTGTGATATGTATAAGTACAGGAGGGAGAGGTGTGATATGTATAAGTACAGGAGGTAGTGGTGTGATATGTATAAGTACAGGAGGGAGAGGTGTGATATGTATAAGTACAGGAGGTAGTGGTGTGATATGTATAAGTACAGGAGGGAGAGGTGTGATATGTATAAGTACAGGAGGGAGAGGTGTGATATGTATAAGTACAGGAGGTAGGTGTGATATGTATAAGTACAGGAGGTAGTGGTGTGATATGTATAAGTACAGGAGGGAGAGGTGTGATATGTATAAGTACAGGAGGTAGTGGTGTGATATGTATGGGATGGGGAGGTGGGTGTGATATGTATAAGTACAGGAGGTAGTGGTGTAATATGTATAAGTACAGGAGGGAGTGGTGTGATATGTATAAGTACAGGAGGAGAGGTGTGATATGTATAAGTACAGGAGGGAGAGGTGTGATATGTATAAGTACAGGAGGTAGTGGTGTGATATGTATAAGTACAGGAGGTAGTGGTGTGATATGTATAAGTACAGGAGGTAGTGGTGTGATATGTATAAGTACAGGAGGGAGAGGTGTGATATGTATAAGTACAGGAGGGAGAGGTGTGATATGTATAAGTACAGGAGGTAGTGGTGTGATATGTATGGGATGGGGAGGTGGGTGTGATATGTATAAGTACAGGAGGTAGTGGTGTAATATGTATAAGTACAGGAGGGAGTGGTGTGATATGTATAAGTACAGGAGGGAGAGGTGTGATATGTATAAGTACAGAAGGGAGAGGTGTGATATGTATAAGTACAGGAGGTAGTGGTGTGATATGTATAAGTACAGGAGGTAGTGGTGTGATATGTATAAGTACAGGAGGTAGTGGTGTGATATGTATAAGTACAGGAGGGAGAGGTGTGATATGTATAAGTACAGGAGGGAGAGGTGTGATATGTATAAGTACAGGAGGGAGGTAGGTGTGATATGTATAAGTACAGGAGGGAGAGGTGTGATATGTATAAGTACAGGAGGGAGGTAGGTGTGATATGTATAAGTACAGGAGGGAGAGGTCTGATATGTATAAGTACAGGAGGGAGAGGTGTGATATGTATAAGTACAGGGGGGAGAGGTGTGATATGTATAAGTACAGGAGGTAGTGGTGTGATATGTATAAGTACAGGAGGGAGAGGTGTGATATGTATAAGTACAGGGGGAGAGGTGTGATATGTATAAGTACAGGAGGTAATGGTGTGATATGTATAAGTACAGGAGGGAGTGGTGTGATATGTATAAGTACAGGAGGGAGAGGTGTGATATGTATAAGTACAGGAGGGAGAGGTGTGATATGTATAAGTACAGGAGGTAATGGTTGTAGTATAGATGGAGGGGTGGATGTATAAGTACAGGAGGGAGAGGTGATGATATGTATAAGTACAGGAGGGAGAGGTGTGATATGTATAAGTACAGGAGGTAATGGTGTGATATGTATAAGTACAGGAGGGAGAGGTGTGATATGTATAAGTACAGGAGGGAGAGGTGTGATATGTATAAGTACAGGAGGGAGAGGTGTGATATGTATAAGTACAGGAGGGAGAGGTGTGATATGTATAAGTACAGGAGGTAATGGTGTGATATGTATAAGTACAGGGGGGAGAGGTGTGATATGTATAAGTACAGGAGGGAGAGGTGTGATATGTATAAGTACAGGAGGTAATGGTGTGATATGTATAAGTACAGGAGGGAGGTAGGTATGATATGTATAAGTACAGGAGGGAGAGGTGTGATATGTATAAGTACAGGAGGTAGTGGTGTGATATGTATAAGTACAGGAGGTAGAGGTGTGATATGTATAAGTACAGGAGGTAGTGGTGTGATATGTATAAGTACAGTAGGGAGAGGTGTGATATGTATAAGTACAGGAGGGAGTGGTGTGATATGTATAAGTACAGGAGGGAGAGGTGTGATATGTATAAGTACAGGAGGGAGAGGTGTGTATGTATAAGTACAGGATGGAGAGGTGTGATATGTATAAGTACAGGAGGGAGAGGTGTGATATGTATAAGTACAGGAGGGAGAGGTGTGATATGTATTAGTACAGGAGGGAGAGGTGTGATATGTATAAGTACAGGGGGAGAGGTGTGATATGTATAAGTACAGGAGGGAGAGGTGTGATATGTATAAGTACAGGAGGTAGTGGTGTGATATGTATAAGTACAGGAGGGAGAGGCTGTGATATGTATAAGTACAGGAGGTAGAGGTGTGATATGTGTTTAAGTACAGGAGGGAGAGGTGTGATATGTATAAGTACAGGGGGGAGAGGTGTGATATGTATAAGTACAGGAGGGAGAGGTCTGATGAACGGGAAGGGGAGGAAAGAGGGCGGGGCCAGCCACGTCTTGCAGCCGGGGGGCGGGCCCTGCGCGCCGATAAACAGACTGGCCCGGCTCCTGCAGCCTCTCAGTGCCCGGACGGCAGATCAGCGAGCAGGAGACGGAGCTGTGCCCAGTGAGAGCCGGGAGCGGAGTCAGTGATCACCTCGGGCGCACGGAGGAAGGTGGGTGCGTGTAGTAACCGTGTGTGTGCCGGGCCGCTGCTGCGGGGGAGGGTGGCCTCTGTGCCCCCTATGTGTGTGCGTGCCCGCCTGGCACCAGTGCTGCATCTGCTCCCGTGCACTCACTGACCCTGCGGTCACCTATACCCTACGGCGCTGTGCGCCACCGAGGGGTCACTGTAACGGGTGGGGGCGCTGGTGTGCTCAGAACCTGGGGAATGGGGGCCCCTGCAGCGGTTAGGGGGGGCTCGGTGCATTGGTATTTAGAATGTGGGGGTGCGGTTGAAGGGGCTCTGTGTAGGTATTTGCAATATGGGGGAAGGAAGTGGGGTGCTACAGAGGGGGCTCTGCTTCTATTGGGCGGCACTGGGGGCCTTTGCAGGCTCGGTGTATTTGTATTTGCAATGTGGGGTGCTGCAGAGGGGTCTCTGCTCCTGTTGGGGGGGGGGGGGGGGGTTGGGGTTGTTGAGTTCAGCTGGTGGCACTGTGCTCCCTGTAAGCAGAAACCCGAGCACTGCAGGTAGGGAGGGGAGGCCAGATCTGCTCCCTGCCTTCCCTCCACATGACAGTAGAGCTGGGGGTCTGCACCAAACCCCCCTTCCCTTTCCCAGTTTCCCCTCCCTGCTGCATCCTCCCCCCCCCCCCCCTCCTGACCTCATTTTCTGCATATTCTGCTGTAGAGAATAAAGACCCCACTATGACATCACTGTTGTATCCCCATTCCTATTCTTATCATTGCTCCATGTGTATCTGACATCATGTACCTCTGCAGTATGATTTCCCTGAGCCACTAAGCTGACAGTCTACGGATAGCACAATGCCGGCCTATCCGTCACACGCTATCCTGGGTTCTGTGCCACATCTGTGGCGCTGGGAGTGTGAGGACCTGGCTCTGGGGTATTACAGGGATGCTGCAACATCTGCCACAGTCCTGCGGTGTATATATATTTAAACCATGGTGATACAATGTATGGGGTTGGGAGAAATGGACACGTTCTACTGGGATAAACTGGTCTCTCAGTGATTTGACTCCTTTGTTAAATGGTTTGAAGAAACCTAATCATTCCCAAATGCTGGACCATTAAAGGTATTCCTTAACTAATGATCGCCTCATGTTTTGTAAGGCGCTGTTCCTTTATACAGAGGGCATGGGTGCCCATAAGCACCTGGCGGGATAGAAAATACGCTCTTTTGTTTTTGTTCTGAATCCATTTTCAAATCTATTTAATTTATATTTTTTTATTTGGCAGTTGGATTTATTTTGTTGCCTTGACTTCTATTTGCCCTTGTGCTGAAGTTTGTTACTGGAAAGCATCAGCCCCGAGGAAGTTAAATCCCGATTCTCTCTTCGCTGACCCCATTATGAGGCATATGGTTCCCATGGCAGCGAGAAGCTCAGGGCTGGGTTTTTAAACCTGTATAAACGTGAAATCCCTGCAATCCGATCTCACCACCTGCACCTGATCTTTCTTCTTGTTCTTCCTAAGAAGTCTTGTGTCAGAGCTTCCCTTCAGCCCGGCTCTGCTGCTGCTGCGGCTGTGTGAAATCCTATTGTTTGTTCTGTGGTATAGATGGGATGTGACGCCAGTGCTGAGTCAGGCCTGCTCTCCCTTGTTGCAGCGTGTTAAAGTACACTACGTGGTGGACCTGCGTGGCACTTTGTCCTTGCGTGACCCTTTCCGGTATCTTTTGTGGTTCCGTAAAAGAGGAGGGGGGGGGGGGGGTAGTTGAAGGGTGTCATAATGCAATCTTGACACCTATACAGTAACATAGCCTCTTCCCAAAACATCCCTGCACCATGTATTATATTATAAATATTATTTATGACCATTGGGGTCTGTTTCAGAGTCCCACAAAAGTATGGTTGGCCGCAGCAGACTGAGGTGCTCGCATAGGCTAGGCTGAAAAGCGCTGTTACTCAGAAATGACCATTATATATCAATTCAGAGAACCAGCTGGAATTGTAGCCTCTGCCAAGGTTCCCATGGCATGATGCGCCCCCCCCCCCCCCCCAGGTAGCTTCCACCTAAGGTGCCTGTTCCTGTTGATCTCTGGACGCTTCTGTTTTTTTGACTAGCACGCGACTATGGGATTTGAAGAATCCTGCTTGGAAGCCCTTCAGTGACCTAGCCTCCTTTTAGATGTCACCCTTATAACCCTGGTGTCTGTCTCTGTTGTGACTGGAGATAACTCCAATGTTCCGCTGTCTGGTCCGCTAACCAGATGGGATGTTTTATATCTGAACTTCCACCGTGGTCAGCGGCTTATGTGTGTGTGTGTGTGTGTGTGTGTGTGTGGGGGGGGGGGGGGGGGGGGCAAATTGTCTTCTGAATGTTAGCTTCTATCTATGTACATGCAGGCTTGCTTTTTTTTTTTTTTTGTGAGGATGTTACTCTGTGCTGATTTATTTGTATTTTTTCTTCCTTACATGGGGTAAATTGCTCAGCAGCCAGCATAGCATAGACATGCTAGCATTAATGTACCTTCCCTAAGCCAATAGCTCTTATGGTGCCCACACACGCACCGATCCTGGCGATGGTGTGCGCGCTCCCGCGTTACCTCATCGCACAGTACAATAAGTATGTGCTGCACATACTTTTTGTACTAGCTTTTTATCGCATTGCATGCACATGCACAAGGCATACGATGCGATGCTATGTGTGCTAGTTAAGCACAGAACGCACGCCGGGATCGGTGCGTCTGTGGGCACCTTAAGGTGGCTCCCACTGATACGTAAGTGACCTTTGTCCTGCTGTAGTGCAGTGCCCTCACTTGTGTCCATTCTCTGGTATTCCTTAGTCCCACTTACCCCCATCCTCCGAATATTCCATAATCGCGCAGCCCCTTCTCTTCATTCTCCCCTGCTAAGGAGGTATGAGGAGCACTGAAGAGATTTGCTAGAGGACATGACTATCAAGAGAAGTGAGAGATCCAGGGGGCACTCAACCCAGCAAAATACAACTACTGGGGTGAAGAGAAGGGATAAGGTTCCCATCTTAAGGAAGGCAGCATTGCCCCCCCCCTTCCCTCTACCGGAGTTGAGATCTACATTTTAAAATTCCATCCCATTGGCATTCTGGCTGAATGCTACAATGCCGAAGAGTGGCCAGTAGATGGGTTCCTAGATGGGCAGGTTCTGGTAGGCATCTGTAAGCTCCAGACTGACTGGGCTCGGGCATCTAGAGGGTTGGCACACCCCACAATCTGCGGACAGTTACCCCTGGAGCTTTGTAATGTGTTGCTGGTCCGTCGCCCTGCCCCAGATCTGCTGCAGTTTGTTGAACAGTGAATCAATACGTGGGTGGTTGGGTGTATATTCAAGGAACCATATCCTGTTAATGTATTTGTACACGCACACAAAGGCTGCATGGAATGTTTGGCATTTAGTGTAGCTACATGTTCCGCTGACGTAGTCTTGCACAACAGCCTTGTGTAATGCACAATCTCTCATCCATGGAAAAGGTTACGTTGACTTTTTTTAGTCATTAGCAACAATTTTCTAGGTTGTCCTTTCCAGGCTGTGAACCGGTGTGACCTGTTACAGCAAGAGCAGGTGAACTCTTACCTAGTGTATACAGCAGGTCACACGCTCCGTATCCGTGTAACCGCTACACACCTGCCCTGTTCTGCCCCGTGGGTGTGTACTTTATCTAATGTTCCAAGAGTCTTCTGAAGTTCTCTATCGTTACCTGAATTGTCAGCCAAATGTCGGATAACAGGGACACGAACTAGCATTACATAGGTCAATGCTTGGAACCTCTGCCCTATAAGTTGTCCCAACGCCCTCCACAGTGTGCTTGAACCGTTCTAGAGCCAGTTGGCTGGATCCTTGTTCTTTTTGATAGGCACATGGGTGGCAAAGGAAGTGCCTTAGTAACCTAAAATTTTTATTAACCTGCTAAATCCAAAAGGAATCTTCTAACTTTTGTTCCTGAAAAAGGGACTAGAAAACACTTTGGTCCTTCCCAGCATAAGTGTGCACACTCCCTAACCAGCAACTGATGCTGCTACATGACGTGCGGCTTGCTGTCACTACGTACAGCTTCTAGTGCTTACATCCTGTACATGATTGCTTAAGTGAGGCAGTTCAGATAGGTGTGTGTGTGTGTTTATATGTTGTCAATGTACAAAATAAATCCTTCAGGTTAAAAGTTTGGAAGACCTTCTGGAGCCCAGTTTGGACCATAGTATACTTGGTCTCCACTGGTGTGTGTGTGTGAGAGAATATTGGGTTTGGCTTACAAAATAGCTGTGCTGCTTATTGGCACAATCGATACTTATTTAAAACTCTAATGGTAGACCATACAGCTCTTAAAGTAAAACGTCAGACCTCTTGTCTGAAATCACCTGTTGAAAACTCACTGTTTGACAGATTGGATTTGAATAACTGGCTTCACTTTTATTAGTAACCATGGAAACAAACTGGTGAAAAAGTGTGGATTGTTTCCATAGTCTGATATTGCCATGACGTTTAAGAAGAGATGCCCTCTGTCCAATGACAATGATAGAATATTTTTGGGGTACTTATGTCAGTTGGGCGCCCACTACTTAGTACGCTCATACCCTCACTATCCATGTCGGCATAGAGTTAATTTTATAAAGTGTGGCGAGCGCACCGAGCCCGAAGCTCTGCGGAAAACTAAGCAAATAGCTTAGTGGGCGCCCAACTAACATAAGTACCATTTTTTTGTGTGTGTTTTCAGCTGATGCTTTCAGGCAAATATCCTACTTCCAATTTTTAGGAGAGATTACAGCAAGATTCTGATTATATACACTTCTAATAAAGGTCGTTATTGTAATTGGCTAGTGGACCTCATCAATGTGCATAGCTATGGGCACTATGGTTTGGTATACAATTTGCCAGGAGGGGCCTGCACCCATAGGAACGGCCTTGCTTTTAGTTTTTATCGGTTCCCACTGTTAAATGTGAATCACTTATTTCTTCTGTGTAATGTTGTTGGCATTCTGACCTATTGTTTCTGTGCGTTCCTAGTTCTAGAGATCACTGCTGCTTTAAAGTACTGTGGGCCAATGTCTCCTAGGTTACGTCAAATGTTTTTCCTTTGTACACCGGTTGCCCGTCTGGCACTTGTCCTGGAGATGTTCGTTTTTTTTTTTTTCTCGCATGTTATTTATCTTGCTGTTTTAGCCACACAAAATAAATGTGGTCATTCATATGGTAATGGGGGTCCGGGGACTGTCAGAACTGAACGGCTGGGAAAAGTCATTCTGTTCCTGTTGTGGTAATTGATGGCAATTTTGTAAAACCTCCCTTGTTCGGCCAGCTTTTAGTTTATTAAAGCACAGACTGTTCTCGCACAAATAATGTGTGGCGGGAGGCTGGGCTTCTCCCCCCCCCCCCCCCCTTGTCGTTTTATCAGATAATGTGCTGCCAGTCTATTCATCTGTATCTCAGCGCTTCCAAGAAAGTTGCCGTTTGCTTCCTCCTTTATACGAATCCAGACAAAATATTCTGGAAGATACTGGGTCTTTCTCAATGCCGCTGTTTTCGTGCTAGACGTTCTATTTTAAAAGTCAGTTTTGCGTCTCAAAGAACGACCCCGATGGATCTTGCACAACAAAATGAATTTGTTTTCCTCTTCTCAATGCGGAACGCGTGCCGTTTTCTCTGATATCATCTAATCGGCACTCTTGGCAAACACAGAACTTTGTTCTGGAAATAAAGCCATTACAACGGGTGCTGGTAAAAAGTTGGCGACGGATGAAGCCACTATGACCAGGTTTTTTCCGAGCGGTCCCGGATTGTGAAAGTTGTTCCAGGAAAATGGTATCTCCTGGCTTTTGCTAGCGCCCGTTGTGGGATCGTTTCGGCACGTTTCTCTTGTTGCCAAAGACCACCATAAGTAAGCAGGTGGGCCTATTCTCAAACCTAGCACTTGCTGCGTGACTAATGGGATGGCAAAATTGGTCTGTGGCCGTTATAATCATAAGAACACAGAATTCTATTGGTTCTAAGCAATGTAATGGGACATTAAATATAATTTTATGCTGGCATTTGTGTAGCAAGCTTGATTCAAAACCGAAGTCCTATAATAGAAGATAAATTGCTGTAAAAAAAAATAGGCGATCAGCACCTTCTCGGATATGACCGTTTCCCAAATTATGTCCTTACAGTCCAGGTTTTAAGGGTGTCAATGCTTGAGCTCAGGTGACCGGACTCGTTCCTCTGTGGTCAATTTATGATGTACTATGCATTGGAGTGTGATAAAGTGAAGAGAGCAACCACCAGCCAACCAGCTCCACCTATTATTTTCTAAACAGTCTGTAACATGGCAGTTATGAGCTGATAGGCTGGTACATTATCTCCATCAGCTCATAACTGCCATGTTACAGACTGTTTAGAAAATAATAGGTGGAGCTGGTTGGCTGGTGGTTGCTCTCTTCACTTTATCACACTTCCAAGGCTTAGTACATATGGCCTGGACTCTGGTACAGAACATTTGGGGACAAGGATTTTGACTTATGTAGGGTACACACCCGGACGACCCGCTCACGATGCACATTGTGAGCGGGTCGTCAGTGTCTCCTCCGACCCGCTCACGGTGACGAGGGGGGGCACGACCCGCTCACGATGTGCACCGTGAGCGGGTCCGATCCGATGGCGACCCGCACCCGGCCTGCAGCAGGTAGGATCTCAATAACGACCGACGCGCGGGACTGCGCATCGGATCGGTATACACCAGGACAGAAAAGGGCCCAATCAGCACACAATCTACATCCAATTGGTCGGAATTGGATCTAGATTGAGGGGATCGGACCCTAGTCGTCCTGGTGTGTACCCAGCATAAGATACATCTCTTTTCTAGCGATCGCAGCCTTTTTTTCAGGGGGGAAAATATACTAGCCTTTAGAACAGGGCTGGGCAACACCGGCCCTCCAGATGTTTATGAACTACACATCCCAGGATGCTTTGCATTAGTTTTGCTATGTGGCCATGCTGAAACTGATGCAAGGCATGCTGGGATGTATAGTTCATCAACATCTGGAGGGCCGGTGTTGCCCAGCCCTGCTTTAGAATCTACTCAGGAGTCCACAATCTGGTAGTATAAAATTGTTCTTTGGTTGGGTTCTTTAAATCTTGACTAGAATGACCTCTTATTGTGTATAACCTCTGCCAGTGGTCTGTAATGTACTAATATCCAGTCCACTAATATGGACTCTTGTCACCTCTGCCAGGATCTTCACATTCCTTTAAATCCAGACCCTTCCAGGACATCACGCTTAAACTAGGATTGAAGTCACCTTTTTTGGCCTGACCAATGTAGTCCCTTTATATGTGACTAAACCTACATCAAGTGGGGAAGTCCAGGAGAGAAGTATTTTGTACCTGTGCCTTGTTAATGGGTTCACCTTTAATAACCTACATCTGACTGGTCAGAAAGACATTAGTGTTAACATTTCAACCATACCACTGTACCTGTGTGGTGGCTTTTTTTCCTTATATATTTGACGTGTTGTGTCTTCTTCACCAGGTCAACTAAAAGGAGAGCTTGGACGGCATGCAAAGTTGTGAAATATCTTCAGACAACGCAGATGATCCTCTTAGTAGTGGCCCACATCGAAACGGACAACCGCGTATAGTGATCATTGGGGCGGGTCTTGCAGGCCTCTCTGCTGCAAAATTTCTCCTTGAGAAAGGATTCACGGATGTTACGATCCTTGAGGCATCGGATCGAATTGGAGGTAGAGTGCAAAGTATAAAACTAGGTGAGTAGCGTCCTAACCCTCTCGCCTCAACACTACCCTACCCTTCCTCATATTGCTTGAGAAGTCCAGCTTATTATGGTTTTTCACAGTAACCTTCCGTCTCACCCCAATTGTAGAAACACGAGGATCCCATTCTCAACAGTTCAGGAGATGCTCAGCCCACCATCTGTAATGTAGTGGTCCCTTTACCCTCGCCAAAAACCGAGGGAAGTCTGAACTGATACTAGCTCGATAGTTGACACGTCCCTTTTATTTCCTGCATAAAGTTGGATTTTTTTATCAAAAAGTTGCTGATCTTTGGTTTTCTTCTGGCCTTCAACTCCAAAATGTGGGTCTCTGCCTGAAGTTTTCACCATCTTGAGGGGTCAGTCCCCATCTATAGTAGACTCAATCTTTATATTGTGGGGCATGTTTAAAATCATAGTAGGTCGCGGTTTTGAAATGTGGTTCTCTATTCTAAAGGGAATAAAAAAATAAAACCCATTCAACCACCCACTGACTAGTCCTCAGTGGACCTGCACAGAGGAATCCCCATTCAATAAGACAAAAAACACTAACTGGACATTATATTTTTTGTTGCGTTGACAGGACACCGTCCATCTTATAAATAAAAGGTAACGACTCCCATTGGTCAGAATTCCTTTCATGGTCCATGTTCTTACGTTTGTGGCAGTTTTAAGAATTTGTTGTAAATTTTCTGCTCTCCTCTTTAGAACACGCTACATTTGAACTGGGCGCTACTTGGATCCATGGGTCGAATGGCAATCCCATCTATCATCTAGCAGAAGACAATGGCTTACTGGAGGAAACGACAGATGGCGAGAGAAGTGTTGGTCGCATCAGTCTGTACTCCAAGAATGGAGTGGCGCACTACCTCACCAGCAGTGGACAGAGGATCCCAAAGGATCTGGTTGAAGAATTCAGTGATGTTTATAACGAGGTGAGATCCTTTGGAGTCACATTATATAATAACCAGGGAGTGCTGGGGAATTGCGGAACTTCCAGACTTCATTGTCTATTAGAGCGCTCCACTCAGTCCACATCCGGGCAGGTAGTAATGGATGTTTGGCTTGAGCAACAAAAGACTGGATTTGATCATGTAAAGAATCTGATGGTTCTGGCCATTGCTGGTTGACTGGCATTGATGCCAGTTAGTTTGGTTGACACTGTTGTAGGTTGTGTTGGGAGAGACATTCTGCCAGTATCCGCACTTAAATGGCCTTTTATACCCCTTTCACACCAGCTTAAATTCCCTGGTTGACCCCGGGAACAACTCTGGACTGGTGCTGGTGTGAAAGGCTCCCGGGCCAAAATCCCGGCACATTTGAACCCTGCTAGCTAGCAGGGTTGCTCACGTGACCAGCCCGGGATACAGGCTGGTATGAAAGGTACTTACCCAGCTTCCCGGCTTGCGGTCACTCCACCGCTGGGGAAGCCGCCGGTCTCTGCCTCTCAGGAGATGGGATGTCCTCTTGAATGGCTCAGGTCACTCTGAGAGCAGGGCAGCAGCTGGAATCCCCAGTGATGAGGCAGCTGTGGCGCATTGTCCCTGGCTCATTAATATGCAGCAGTCGTCAGGGGGCGGGGACTGGGATAGGCATTGATTGGCTTCTGCTGAGCTCGGGGGGGGGGGGGAGGAGGGCGCGGCGCGTGCATGAGATGATCAACCATGTGACGTGAGACTGCCTAATTCCCCCCTCCCTGATTTCGCTGCTTCCCCTTAACCATTAACTGCCTGGCATGAGCTGTTCACACCAGAAAATTCAGGGACTAGGCTGGTGCGAAAGGGGCCAACCTGGGAATGTCCCTGCATGATCCAGGGACCATATACCCAGGTAAGTCCCTGCATTTTCTGGTGTGAAAGGGGAATTGGTCTATGCTCACTTTTGGTTAGAAGCCATGGAGTCTGCTCTCCTGCAACTTTTACTAAATACATTTTTATCTACCGTGCATCTGGTTGTGAGTGACTGTTTTGCTGACCCTTCCCGGTATGGGTGACTCAGCAGCCTCTTGTATTTCTGGAACAGCCGGTTATGGGCTGAATCCTTATCCTGTTCTGTTTAGAATTGTGATTAGTTGCTGAAAAATGCTTTGTCCTGATCCTTTTAATGAATTTCTGGCCGTGCGTTGAAGCTGCCACCTTGTGTCGGATCTATTTAATCAGATAATGAGACGTTTCACATTAGATGAAACGGATATGCCTACAATTAAATGGAATGAGAGATTAGTAAATTTAACATATTTAATCTTCTCTGTCTTAAGATGTTGACCATAAGCTGTAAGTCTATGAAAGTTATTGTGAAACCTTCATCACATTAATTCGGGATGTAGGGGACACAGACTATGTTCACACCGCTTCCAACTGGCTGTATTAAGGTTGGGTGGTCCCACTGGTCCTAACTCTAGAGAATGGGTTGATAGACTGTCCCTCTAATCATGGACATGCGAGTTATACCGGTTGAGCGGCTGGCCACCTTGGAGGAGACATGCGTTAACATCTGACAGGTAGAAAAGTGCTGCAGTGTTACCTGGAAGTGCCAGGACCGCTAATCGCTGATGCCACTGAAGATGCAGCTTTTCAAAGCTGCATTTAATACAATGTAACCTCCTGACAATGTGTATTTCACCCCTGGAAATGAAATTTAAAAGCCATACTGTGGGGCATTGTGTTGTGGAAGGGGCATTTTTTGGGGTTGTTAGCCTGTTTTTTATTTTTAAAATTAAATTTTAGTAGCGCCTAAGAAAGCTTAATTTGTCTCTTAACTTAGGGGGTTATTTTGGTTCACTGACAAATTCCTTCTTAGATGGACAAAACCATGAGCACTGCAAGTCGGGTAGATGTAAAATGTGCAGAGTTAGATTTGGGTGAGTTATTTTGTTTCTGTGCAGGGTAAATACTGGCAGCTTTATTTTTACACTGCAATATAGATTTTACTTTGAAGTAAAACCCCACCCAAATCTAGTTCTCTCTGCACATGTTACATCTGCCCCACCTGCAGTGCACATGGTTTTGTCCATCTAAGAAGGAAGTTGTCAAGAGTGAACCAAAATAACCCCCTTACTCCCAAATTAAGGTTAGAGACCACTGGTTTCCAACCTTCGGGGTTTTTTTTTTTTTTCATATGTGGACTCCAGTTGGTAAAGTGTCGAACATAGTAGGGAAAGCGGTACCCTAATTTGGGGGTCCGCTTGCTTAGCTGTCAACATTTTCACAAAAGTGAAAAATGTGACTTTTTTTTTTCCCCAGCGTCAACCTTGTGCATGTCTACTTTTTTGGGCTGTACAGAGCGTTATGTTAGACAGCCTGGAACATACTCTATTGTGTTAGATTATTCTGCAAACCTTTTATTAGATGTAGTGCGTGGCACATTCTGCGAGCATTGTTCGGAACCTCTTTATAGAGATTGGAGATGATAGGTGAAGCCCTGCGGCATCAACTTTTTTTTTTTTTTTTTTCGCCGAGAGACTGTTGGCATTGTATCCGACACTTGATACCTTATCTCTGTCTACAGAAGACAGACTTTTGGCACAATGGCTCTTTTGCTACTCCCAAATTAAAAGCCGGTAACTAAACCCGTTTAAGAAGCGAAGCTCTGATATTGCCTTTGTGTCGGTCTCAATGCGGCTATTGAGGCTTCCCCATTGGGACGTGTCTGAATTTCCAATCTGACCTAACAGTCTGAGGAACCCATTTCCTCACTACGTAGCCGAGTATGACTGGAAGTCAAATATTTCTTGCGGTCATGTGCCGTTGGTCCTCTGCCTGCTGCAAAGCGATTGGCTTTTCCGGCACAGCATTCGTTGCCAAAATAGGTAAGGGCAATCTACCATAAAATACCATTGTTGGTGCAAGCTGCAGTCGCAGGACCTCTTAACCATAAGGTGAAGTTCTGTGTTAAGACAGTAGCCAGTCCCCGGGTCGACATTGACTAGGTCTACAGTGAGTAGATTGATGCCTAGTGAGAATGGTCGACAGGCTAAAGGTTGACATGGATGTGGTCAACACTGAAAAAATCGACATGAGTTTTTCTTTTTTTTTATCTCGGGTTTGAAAAAGTTTGAGACTGACTTCCTAAATAAAAGCCGCCCCACATTTACTTATGCTTACGGCTAGGAGCTGGATTGGTGGTGTGGCCTACGCAGCGTTATGTATTTCTGCAGAGCGTGTTTGATTGGCTGTCAGTCATTCTGTGTCTGCTCCTCACCTGGACAAGCTAATGTAGCACTCTAGTGCAGGACGAAATGACACCACTTCTAGATGATGGGTGAAGCCCCACAACCAATGTTACACTACTGCTGACTACAATAACATGTAACGGTATAATGCGCATGCGGTCTATTGTGTGGCACTTGGTCCTTGCAGTATGTTGTAGATCACGACTGACCTCTATAGAACGCTCATAAATATAGTGGGCTAAAATGTGTTTGCTATCCGGAACGTAGAAGCCTTCCGGACCTACAATAATTGCCCCTGGTCAGTTGCTGCAAGAATCCAATAATTCCCCTTTAATTTTTTGATCTGCTAATCTGACTTCACATGCTGTAAGTGAGGAATTGGTGGTATTTAACTCCCTTGCACTCTCCTCGCGGTTTCCCATCTGTGGGCAATTGTAATACTTAATGAGATTTTAGCTACATGGAGGCCCCGGTTATTATTCATGCAATCCCTGTGATTAATGGGTGCTCACAGCCCAGTTGCAGCGGACGAGACTGTTCCCAATTAGTTGCGGCATACACTGGGGGGCACAGGTCATGCATTGATATGCAGGACACGTGCCGCTGGGATCCGCGTATACAAGGATGCATTGCCGTGCTCTGTTACAGCTGCCACTGCGGCGAGTCAAAGCAGACCTGGCAGGGCCAGGGTTCCACTTTAATATATAAAAATCTATCCTTTATAAGGAGGATGCTGGTACTTGTGGGTGTTTATCATTGTTTGCACTACGCTAGCGCTTAAAACGGCGTTGCCGCCCTAGATTTGTGTGCAGAAATCCGCTAGTTAGAGTTAGCGGCGCCTTGATTAGAATACTAACTAATTCTGAATGACTGGACCCTCTGTAGACAAGTGACTGGACACTGGTGAATAGATCAAGGAGATTTTAATGCCAGTTCACCATGTGCCGTGATTACTTTAGACGTCCTTCTTGGCAATCTGTCCACCAGTGTTTAGACAACAGCAGGAGGTATGCTTTGCCAACCTGCTTTATGAAGTGTGCCTAGAACACACCAGTCACTCCAAGTCGCCAAGAGGTTTTCAGTGGGGTTAAGATCTGTGGTGGGATGCGCTGCTGCAAAAAAATGCAGTAAAAACCCTGTTTTCAGGGTTTTAATGCATTTTCGCCTGCACGCTGCGGTACCACTGCGGGGATGAGGGCCCTGGCAATACCTTATAGAAGCCCATGGGCTTTGCTGTGTGGTGGATCAGTCACAGATCCCTCCCCAGTGCGCCCCGCGGCCGGTGTTGTCACTCTGCGCCTGTTCAGAGGGACTCCCGGGTCGGAGACCCAGAAGTCCACTGCCGGAGCGGCTTTGCAAAGGACAGAGCTTTTTGCAAGAACTGTCCTTTTGTGTTACTAATTGTAAATGTTGGTGCATATGTGATTTTTTTTTTAAGAATTCGGTAGCCAGTGATGTGGGGCGGTGGATGCTAGTGGTCTCCCCCCGGACTCTTCGTTAGGTCAATCCATCCAGGTTACTGAATTCTGTAAATCCAGCTGAAGCCACACCACAGCAGAACTCCACCACCTCCATGCTCCATAACAATGGTGCAGCACCCATGGGTTCAGTAAATGCACAATACTTTAATACTCAATGTTTCAATAGATTTATCCTATGGTCCTCTAGATAAAAATAAACCATACAAACCTACCTTTCTACTGCAGTATGCCCACCACATAAATGTGGGCATTCTGGCTGGGACCACTCTCCCATCCTACTGCTGCACCACTTGATGACATCATCCTGTCTGGGTGTAAACGCAGCCTTCCCAAAACAACCATAAAACTCCATAGCAACCATGCGCACGCTTTCAAGTTGTATAAAATTTAAGTCCCCATAAGTCATGGCAAATAAGTCCAAACAAATACTAATATGATAATGGCAACGAAGTGTAAGCTCTGGGTACTAATGTGGATGGTGTTCTGTCTTTTTTAAATTTAATCCAGGTCTATAACTTGACTCAGGAGTTCTTTCAGAATGGAAAACCAGTTAACGCAGAGAGCCAAAACAGCGTGGGCGTCTTTACTCGGGACGTGGTCCGGAAACGCATCAAGGCCGATCCGTATGATTCCGAGACCACCAAGCGGCTGAAGCTGGCTATGATTCAGCAGTACTTAAAGGTAAAGACTGGTCTGCCTATCCTCCACATAGCACACATAGTGTACGACGTAGGCAGGTTCCAGGACCAGCTACCTCCCGGGAAGCTTCTCGTGAGGAACCAGTTGATAACTCTGCCACATCCTGTAGCATGGCTGCTAAGAGCTGATTGGCTGGGTGTTTATCACTTTCTGAAGCTTGATAAATCTGGCCCTTATTGAGTGAAGTTTTGATGGCTGTTGATTATCCAATGCTAATTAGTTCTGATTTCTTAATAGCCTACATTAGCTGTTCTATTATGACCTTTTTTTTCCAAGTGACTTCCTTTTTACATAAAAAAAAAAAAAAAAAAAAAAAAAAACTTGCTTTGAACTCTCCTAATGTGAGGCTAATTTATTTATTTATTAACAGTTTCTTATATAGCGCATACAAATTCCGCAGCGCTTTACAGAGCATAGTTATAATCAAAAACACATAACAAATTACATTACAAGGCAGTTTAGGACAAGTACATGGTTAATACAGATAGTTGCATCAGAGGACAGGACACTGAAGCAATTATCAGGGTGGCAGTGGTTTATATATTCTAAGAAAGGCACATGAGGAGAGGGCCCTGCCCGTGAGAGCTTACATTTTAAAGGGGAGGGTTAGACAGACAGGGGTGACACAGAAGGGGGAGAGGTGAGCATAAACAGGTTAGGATGAGAGATGGTCAGGTTTTATGCAGGAGGGTCGGAAGAGGTCAGCTTAGTGTTTGATATTTTAAGTCTAAAATAGCGCTGGGTCATCCAAGAGTAGACAGCAGAGAGACAGTTGGAGATATGAGTTAGGATGGAAGGAGAGCGATCAGGAAACGAGGGGAAGATTTTAGTATTTTCGGCATAGTGGAAGTCGAGTGAACAAATAAGTTCACCCAGAGAGGACATGTAGAGATAGAGAAGAGGGCCAAGAATAAAATAATCAGGGACACCTACTCTCAATGGAACAGCAAGAGAGGTAAAGTCATAAGAGGTACAGCTGGGCATTTTCAAAACGGACAGTGCAAGTACAAGCATAAAGAGTGATATTCAAAAAGTTTTAGCAGATGGAGATGGTTCTGGCTAATGGTTCTGCGTGGTTATTTACGGCCTTGGTTTTTTTTTTTTTCAAACTTAAATTCTACAGTCCCCTAACATCTAGTCTGTCCACCTTTTAAAACATTTGAAATAAGACCTTAATACAGAATGCAGATGCCCACCTCTTCAGAACTCCGAGGCAGGGAAGACCAATAGAAGACCTATATGTAAAGTGGCAATCATTGCAGACACAAGACAGGAGACTGCTGTTGATCAATATTTCAGCAACTGAGTAAACCTCTTCATCAGGACATGTACAGAATAAATGTTACTTGTCTCTATATGCCCTATGCCAGACCGTCCATAGCCTGGACTGACCATGGGGTCCTGCGCAGAAAATGACCTCATAGGGAGCCAGACCAGCTGATGGTTTGGTTTTATAATGTATAATTTTTGTTTTGTGATGGTCTCCTACCAGGTGGAAAGCTGTGAGAGCAGTTCCCATAGTATGGATGAAGTTTCACTCAGTGAGTTTGGGGAATGGACCGAAATTCCTGGTGCCCATCACGTAATTCCTTGTGGCTTCATGAAGATTGTGGAACTGCTGTCCTCCTCCATCCCACAGTCCGTCATACAGCTACGCAAGCCTATCAAGTGCATCCACTGGAACAAGTCCGTACGGAAGCAGATTGAGCGAGTGGCTGACCACAACGTCGACCACCCAGAGGACCAGGGCTATCCTGTCTTTGTGGAGTGCGAAGACTTCGAGTTCATCCCTGCCGATCACGTGATCGTAACGGTTTCATTGGGTGTCCTGAAGAAGTGCCACGAGAGCTTATTTCACCCATGCCTCCCTGAAGACAAGGCCACGGCCATCGAGAAACTTGGGATTAGCACCACTGATAAGATCTTTCTGGAGTTTGAGGAACCTTTCTGGAGTCCCGAGTGTAACAGCATCCAGTTTGTTTGGGAAGACGACGCGGAGAGCGAGAGCTTGACCTATCCAGAGGAGATGTGGTACAAGAAGATCTGTAGTTTTGATGTGCTCTACCCTCCGGAGAGGTACGGCTATGTCCTTAGTGGATGGATCTGTGGTGATGAGGCCCTGATTATGGAGAAGTGTGACAACGAGACGGTCGCTGAAACCTGCACAGAGCTACTGCGGAAATTTACAGGTTAGCATTTTCCAGATTCTCCTGAGTAACAATACGATAGATATTGCAAAATACAACTGAAACCTAAGTAAAATGTAGTTGCTATAGGCAACTTCTCATCTTCACGGGGTAGACCTGGGGTACTTATGGTCTTAGCCAGAGGGCTAGTAGGTTTGGTCCTGTTCTCATAGTGGACGTGAGGTGAGGCCGCATCAGTTAAACTCGTTTCCGTTGAGATTCTAGAGAAGCCCACAGCCAGTTCGAACTACATCCTTAAAATGCATTCTTAGCTGCAGGTGGTGTGTGCAGCCGAATGTTCTATCTAATTAACAGAGTATTGGGTTACAGTTGAAAACCAACTTTCTTGGAGTGTGGAAAGTGTAGCCAGAGAGATGGCAAACTGATTTCTATAAGGTCAAGCTGTGAGTTGGGATTTATATACCGGTTCTAAGTGCACCCGTGAAATGACCTACTTACCCAATGCAGACCATGCCCCCGCTCTGTACTAGATGTTAGAGGCCTGGAAGCCGTTTTCTGTATGTCGCTAGCTCACTCTATGCAACACAAACCCTCTAAGGAATGAGCCTGTTAAAATATTCATTGCATTTAATCAAATGGCAAATTAACCCTCTTCTGAACAGGAATAAGTATCCTGAGCTATATAGATACATATAATACACACAGTGCAGAGGGCATCCCAGACTTGGCACACAGGCTGTGTTTTGCTATGTAATACAATATGCATCTATTGCAAATGTTTACCAGGGCTTCGCTTCCAGCCTGTGTACTTAATGAAGGTCAGAAACGGTCCAATTAAAAGAACCTGCATAATCAGACTGGTGAAGGACATTAATTATTTTTCCTCAATCCTGTCCGTATAATGAGCTCGGCTTCTACGGTGGAAATGGCAAGTTGATCTACAATGGGGACACTTTCTTTTTTTTCTTATTTATATTTTTGGAAGTGTTATCTGGCTGCTTTTTTATAAATCTCAATCTACATAATTTTACTTGGTATCCATTCCGATAAATCATTGTGTGATCTTAAGTTTCAATCCAAAATGTTGTTTCAAATATTTCTAAAAACAGTTAATACTTTTAAACACTAATGAAGGATCCTGAAACTGAGCAGTAAATTTAAAACTGCAATTTAAAATCTTGTTTTTAAATACTGCTTATGGTCATGGCTATCAAATTGGTGACATTTCTATAGTGTTCAATTTATTATTCAATTAATTATTTTGTCTAAATTTATCTATTTTTTTTTTTTCCCCCCGTAGGGAATCCTAACATTCCAAAACCTCGGCGTATCCTGAGGTCCTTCTGGGGCAGTAACCCGCACTTCCTCGGGTCCTATTCCTATACTCAAGTAGGCTCCAGCGGAGAGGATGTAGAAAAGCTGGTGAAGCCACTGCCTTATACGGAGAGCTCAAAAACTGCTGTATGTACCAATGTGTCTACTGTGTATGTATGTGAGAGACTTATGCAATGGTATACTTGCTTCTATTACCTTCCTTGTGGCGAAAACCTGGACTATATTTATAGTGTATGAATTCCAGGCCCTGTGTTTGAAGAAGCAGACCTCTCCTGCATAGAATCCTTAGGGGTTCATGCAGAGCCCCATTCAAGAACCATTAAAAGTATTTAAATGGGCTTTTTGGACTGTGCACATATCACTGCACCAGATTCAATTTTTTTTTTTTTTTTAAATGTACGTCTGGACTGCACTGGAAAATGCAGAATAGGGGAGTGACTGAGCAGTTAACATGTCTAGGTCCAGTACTGATCTTAGAGATCGGTCATTTTTTTTTTTTATATTGCAGAGCGTGCTGTAAGGCAGGAACAGACATCGGTGTGGCTGATTTTATATTATCATTAAGGCAAACCGATCCTATGAAAGTGTTTTCGTGTGGCCACATTATGGGCGTTATTCAATGTCAGTGGTACGGCTGTCGAGCAAGCTAGACAGCCGTGGCCCTGTCCTGTTCTCGCTTTGCTCGACGTGAGCTCGGCGGTTGGGATTCAATGTCCCGGCCGCCGAGCGGCGACAAGGGGGCGTGGCCGCAAGTTGAGGACGGAAATAGACTAGCTCCAGCAGGGAGCTTGCCTATTTCCGGCTTTTCTCGGCAGAACGAGCCCGACAGCTTGTGATGTCGGGCTTGTTCTGCGGAGAACCCCTGTTCAATGCTGTCACGGATGACAGAATTGAATAGGGCCCCGCAGCCATCTCCCCTGTCGGGAGATGGCTGCGGGAGGTCGACCGACATTGAATACCCCCCATAGGCCTTAGTTTAATGTGCATGTGATTACTTGCCTCCAGGCAATGGCTAAAACTAAAAAAATTTGCTTTTTGTACAAGGTTTTTGTAATTTTTTATTTTAATGTTTTATTATTTCAGTTTATTTTAGTTATGTAGTGTGAAACGCAAGTAGGCCTCATCGTGCTGCAATATTTCACAAATTGCCTGGAAACGTTGTTGTTAAGACAATGGAAATTGGCAAACATGTTGCATGTTTGCCAATCACAGACTTTAATTTTAAAAATGCCACATAGAAACAAAAAAGTACACATTTTATTAACAAAAAGGCTAATGCTCGTTGAAGAAAAAGAATATGAGTTATGCTTGAATGTGTGTCCAATGCAGAAACACGAATAGATTCTCTTTTCACAATGAAGTGGTTGCAACAAAAATGTCTGCCCACGTTTGTTTCACCAGTGTCTTCTTATTTTTCACTTTATTTATTTTTATCTTCCAGCCCATGCAGGTGATGTTTTCTGGTGAGGCCACGCACAGAAAGTATTATTCCACCACCCATGGTGCTTTGCTGTCCGGCCAGAGGGAAGCTGCTCATCTTGCCGATATGTACCAAGATCTCTTACAATGCAAAAACTAAAAGCTGCCATGAATAAGAACCACTAACTTGTGACTCCCCAGTGTGTATAGTCTTTCCTCGATCCGTACTTTTTTTTTTTTTTTTTTTTAAATGTTGAAGTAGAATTTTTATCTTTTTTTTAAAAAAATATTCAAATTGGTTTTAAGAAAAACAAGAAGTCTGTAGCTGTTTCATGTACTGTATTAACAGGGAAGGGTGCTCTTCTGTTCTGTCCTAATGTGTTTGTGTCTTTTACATTTTGCGCACTTGGTGCCTTTTTATTTTTTTCTTCCCTGTATTGTAAGTGCCTTCTATAATACTACAAAACTATTCAATAAAAGAATATCAGGTCAGAAGATTGTCTGCCTTTTGACGCTATAGAGGTGTAATCCTAAAATATGTTGGCGGTTTCATTTTTAGTTGCAAAACCAAACTAATTTTGTTTAGATTTCGTCATCATTGATCAATTTTTATTGATACCTCAGTAGCTGACCATTCATTTTTAAATTTTTTTTTTTTTTTTTTATTCATTCTAAGAAGTAGACTATTGTAGCTGTTGAGTGGGGTAAATGAGGATGCACTCGTATATTGGAGTGGATTTATGCTGGCGTGTAATGGGATACGCTAACCTTAAGAAAAACTTAATGTAAAATGAAAGATTCAGCCACAAGATAATGTGCACCAGATCTGTGTCTCAAGGTGCCCACACACTAGAAAGATCTGCGATCGTAAGATGTGCGCATAAATTAGCCTTGAAATCTTTTTTCCGTCCTGGACAAAAGATTTCGGGCAAGCGCACATCTTTACCAAAGATTTTTCCAGAGTGGGACGTAGTGATGAGTTTTTTTTTTTTGTTTTTTTTGGGCATTTGGTATATACCTAACACCATTGGTTGAACAAATTATTTTTAAGCAAGAAACCTTTTCAAGGACTTTTTTTTTATTTTTATTTTTTTGTGCTCCCGTTTAAAAAGAGATCAATGACATCTCGCCTTTTTCAACTAAAATACAAATGGTTGAGGTAATATATTTGCACCCCCTGCAAAGCGTGAAATCCACAAGTGGATTGTGCTCACTTGTAACTACTTGTGCAGGCAACGCCACCCTCTCAATTCTTTGCTGTTCATTTTAAAATGATTAAGAGTTCTTTTGAATATACTTAAATATTGTTATCTTATTTTTGCAAATAATTTTTGGTTTGGACAGAGATTAATTTGGCCATATTGACTTCTGGCTAGTCTCTAGTACATTGTAATGCAGTTCTGGTGTTTATGTAATATGCCTTGCAAACAAAAATGTGAACATTTCTTAAACTCAGGGATTTCATCCGTTCTGGCTTTTTTTTTTTTTTTTAATCTATAAATACATTGGGCCCCATTTCAACTGCATAAGGGGATGGCAGGATAATTTGCAGTTTTTTTTATTAGGATAGATCAGCATAAGAGACAGACCGATTTCTAGTTGCATGATTGTATAGCCAACAGGTCTTTCCCCTGCAAGGTGTACTATGCCAATTCTTAAAGGTTTCATATTTTAGACTTTGACGTGACTCACGGCTTATCGAAACAGTTTAAAGTCAGGATTTGCTTTCAGAAGATCGTGCTGTTTCTTTAGAGCATTTTGTATGAAAGAACATTATGACCATTTTAAAATCTTTTTATAAGTAAATATTACAATATATCCTTCCGCAGAATAGTTGGTAGAATTGGATTACCATGTAGCCAAACTGCGCTGTTCTATGGAAAGCTGTTGCCACTAGACGCAGCCTCTGCATTTGAGTCTCTTGCGATATCACAAGTGAACGTATAGGCCAGTGATGGCTAACCTTGACACTCCAGCTGTTGAACTATACATCCCAGCATACCCTGTTATGGTAAAATTGATGCAGGGCATGCTGGGATGTGTAGTTTAAAAGATGGAGTGTCAAGGTTAGCCATCACTGATATAGGCTGTGTGCTGGAGTTCACCGGTGCAAACTGGATGTTGACGTACAAAGTTTTTTTTTTTTTTTTTCGTTTTGGTGGTCATTGCATGTTTAGAGCATGGTGGATGTGATGTAATGATGCTTTATTAATGTGTCTGGATGTTTAAAGTCGAAGGTAAATGTAAGTCTTGTTTTATTTTGTTGTCTGTCGAAAAGAGGATTAAAATAAACACAAACTGGTCACTGCATTGTGATTTTTATACAATGTTAAGGTTCAGTAGCATAAACCATTTAGCGCACAGTATTCCGCCTGGCTCGCTGCGGTCTGAAAGGTTAATACCCTCTGCAGCAGTGTTTCCCTTCCAAGGTAAAGTCAGTTATTTGACCAGACAGGTGATCGGATGCAAGCTGGTTCCCCATCCCTGCTGTAGGCGATTGTTTAATCTTTAACCCTTTGAGTGCTAAGTGAATTTATCAATAAGTGTAGAAATTGCCAAGCGAACCTTTTTTTTTATTCATCGTAATGTTTACCTTTTTTATATAAGAATTTTATAACACCACATTATTATTTGAATTTATATAACAAATGTGAGACTCTGGCATTTTTTTTTAGTGGCTATTTTGCACATCTCCAACAGATGTTGGCGCTTAAAGGGTTAATGAATACATTTTACTAAAGCTTCTATCTCCTATATATTTGGCTACATCTGTCACTCAAAGTGGGTGTCTGTGTCTATAACGCTCTGTTCCTGGACTTTCCTCTTAATGTGTGATTGCCTTCATCTGTGCTGAACACCTTTTCTGAGAAATTAACCTGTTTAAAACAGGTGATGGCAATCATACATTAAGGGGAAGTCTAGAAACAGAGCGATGTGTCCCTCCTGGAGAGGGTCATGTTGGGAGGTATGTGACAGAGAACCAGCCCAGTGAGCCCACAGACAGTGCCAGACACCCACTGCCTTCCCATGTTGCCCAGCACTGCTACTCCACAGCCACCAGGTGAGCGCCCCCCTCCCGCGATTTGCGGCAAAACCTCCCCCCCCCCGCGCACCCCCCCTCCCGCGATTTGCGTTAAAAATATCCGCTCCCCCGCGACCCCCCCTACCGCGATTCGCAGCAAAAACACCCCCGCGACCCCCCCTCCCGCGATTCGCTGCAAAAAGAACCCCCCCACGACCCCTCCCGCAATTCGCGGCATAACCACCACCCCGCGACCCCCCCCCTCCCGCGAATCGCTGTAAACCCTCCCCCCTGACCCCCCCCCCCCCCCCCCCCCTGATTCGCGGAAAAAACACCCCCCCGCGACCTCCCTCCCGCGATTCGCGGCAAAAAGGACCCCCCCTGCGGCACCCCCCCGCAATTCGCAGCAGCCCCAGGATTAAATGGCACATGCAAAACACTGACATGGCTATGGTCGACAATGAAAAAGGTTGACATGAGTTTTTGAAGATTTATTTTTAATTTTTTTAATTTTTTCATATTCATTGTCATGTGTCGACATGGACACCAATGAAGTGGCACACTTATGTCAACATTTACATGTGTTGACCTTTCTGTGTTGATTTTTTCTTGTGGCGATTCGCGTCACACCCCCCGCAAACCCCCCCCCCCCCCTCCCGCAATTCGCGGCAACCCCCCACCGGAACCCCCATGAACCCCGCTCTCCCGCGATTCGCGGCAGCCCCAGGATTAAATGGCACATGCAAAACACTGGCACGGCTATGGTCAACAATGAAAAAGGTTGACATGAGTTTTTGAAGATTTATTTCATTTTTTGAATGTTTTCATTGTCATGTGTCAACATGGACACCAATGAAGTGGCACAGTTATGTCAACATTTACATGTGTTGACCTTTCTGTGTTGATTTTTTCTTGTGGCGATTCGCGTCACACCCCCGCAAACCCCCCTCCCGCGATTCGCGGCACCCCCCGTGACCCCCCACCTCCCGCAATTCGCGGCAACCCCCCACCGGAACCCCTGTGAACCCCGCCCTCCCGCGATTCGCGGCACCCAACCCCGCGACCCCCCTCCCGCAATTCGCGGCACCCCCCGTGATTCGCGGCAGCTCCAGAATTAAATTGCACATGGAAAACACTGACATGGCTATGGTCGACAATGAAAAAGGTTGACATGAGTTTTTGAATTTTTTTTTTTCATTTTTTGAATGTTTTCATATTCATTCTCATGTGTCGACATGGACACCAATGAAGTGCCACACTTATATCAACATTTACATGTGTTGACCTTTCTGTGTTTTTTTTCTTGTGGCGATTCGCGTCACACCCCCCCACCCCCCCCGCAACCCCCACTCCTGCGATTCACGGCACACACACCCCCCCGCGATTCTCGGCACCCCACCCCGTGACCCCCCCTCCCGTGATTCACGGCACATCCCCCACGACCCCCCCTACCATGATACGCCTCAACCCCCGCCCCCGTAACCCCCCTCCCGCGATTTGCGACCACCCTCCCGCGATTCCCTGCAATCCCTCCCGCAATTCGCAGCATGGCACCCCCCGCGACCCCCCCCCTCCTGCAATTCGCGGCACCCTCCGCAACCCCCCCCCCCCCCCCCCTCCCGCGATTCGCGGACACCTAAGTTTCAATACAGGGCATCTTTCATACAATTCTAACCATATTTCTCATATACAAACGTTCACAAATTAAGGGGTCGCAGCCCCTTACGACGGTGTGAAGAGCGCCCGTAGGGCGCGATGAATCACCTAGTCCATGAATAAGAGGCTATTGCCGGTACTTGTTTCCTAGCACGGCCACAACGATTTACATCGGGGTGGTCGTGTCGGAAAAATCGACCCGATTTTCGACCCGATTTTTTTTGATTGAATGAAATGTAAATCGGGTCCCTGGGACCCGATTTTACATTGGATTCAATGTAAAATATTCCCTAGACCCCCAAATTTAACGACGTAAACCCCACCCCACGATAGACGCCAACCCGAAGCGTGGCGAGCGCAGCGAGGGGCGGCGGTGCGCGTCCTCCGACCTTTTCATTCCCCTACTATCCACGTCGGCATGGAGTTGAGAATAGAATAGTGTGGCGAGCCACCGAGCCCGAAGCGTGGCGAGCCCCGCGTATACCTGTGAAGTTATACACGTCCCCTCGCGGGGCTCGCCACGGTTCGGGCTCGCTGCGCTCGCCACACTATTCTATTCTCAACTCCACGCCGACGTGGATAGTAGGGGAATGAAAAGGTTGGAGGGCGCGCACCGCCGCCCCTCGCGGGCTCGCTGCGCTCGCCACGCTTTGGGTTGGCGTCTATTGTGGGGTGACGACGGGGACATCTATAATGTGAAATGGGTCATATTGGCCATTTCACATTTTTCACATTTTTTTTTAAAGGTGAGATGGACTTAATCAAGTCCATCTCATCTTGTGCCATTATAATGGCACAATACCGACGCGATCCTCACGATTTCAATGTTAAAAAATATTTTAACATTGAAGCCTATGGGGAAATCGGGGGCATTGCGTCGGTCGCAATGTTAATGGTCCCGACCGACGCGATGCCCCCGATTTTGTACCTTTGCCGGCAAAATGGACCTGATTTCAAAGGAAATCGGGTCCATCGTGTACCTTAACTTAAAGGTACACGATCCACAAGATTGTGGCCGTGCTAGGAAACAAGTACCCTATTGCCTATAACAACCAATCAAGCTTTAGAATTTTCTAGGATGCAATAGAGAAAAAATAGGCAGAATCTAATTGGTTACTATGGGCAACGGCTCCTAGTTTTTTTTTATTAAAAGCTTTTTATTTACCCTTTTTATAAAGCATCTAGAACTGCTGGACAGAGTTTGATGCAGTTTTCACCATTTCTTTTGTAGAGTATTGGTCAAGTAAGATTAAGGTGTATAACGTTAATCTGACAAATCCCCCCCCCCCCCCCCCCCCCCCGCACTGTGGTTCCAGAACAGGTGGTAGTTCATGCCCTACCATCCACTAGGGCATGGAGGGAGAATAGAATGGTGGGCCGAGTATAGCAAGTGGCTGCCGTACACGAAGACAGTGTCCAGAATTAGACATTTAGATGCCTAAAGATATGCGTCAACCTTCTGCCTGTTGACCTAAGGAGTGTTGACCTTTCTTGGGTCGACCTAACTTTCCATACCCGTGCATTTGCACCTCTCACTAAGGCTGTTGGTTGTTGATCAGAAGTAGCATGAAGATTAATCTTTGACAAAAGGGGGTCAAGCAAAGACTTTTTTTTTTTTTTTAGATGTATCAAGTAAAAGACTAAAAAAGCCCTCAGGGCGTAGCTCATAGAAGGTGCATGCGTGGCTGGCCAGTGTGAGAACACTTGCCTATAATAAATGTGTCTAATGTGGAGTTAACATCATTTTGGAGGAGCTCTTTCATTGCAATATTGTGTTACATGTACAGCAACCTATAATCACTTTCCATCTCGGGATAATTGAGTGCAAAACTTTCACCTGGTCACTTCTAGGACTGCTCGCTAGTTACATATATAAATGTGCGTGTAGGCAAAACACTAGAGAAAGTGTTAGATGACCCTTAGGAGGTTCTGAAGAGGTTGTGTGATGTAGAGCCGTATGTCGACATCCTTGAAACAAAAGCCATTATAACCTTGCAGCGTTCCTCATGATACCCCATTTTACCTTCTGATTGGAACATATCTTGTATCAGATGCAGATAGTATCGTTTGGTAATGGGCTCAGCTGGGTGATCTTTTTCTCAAGTAGTGCCATAACTACTGTTGAGCCAGGTGGTCTAAGACTTGTAGTTGTCCTCAACTAAACCAGTGGTTCTCATCCCTGATCCTCAAGTACCCACAACGGTGCATGTTTTCCAGGTCTCCTCAGAATCACAACTAAAATAATTAGCTCCACCTGTGGATCTTTTAAAATGTGTCAGTGAATAATGATTGCACCTGCCGGGTGACCTGAACAATGTGCACTGGTGGGGGGGGAGGGGGGGGGGGGGTGGAGTACTTGAGGACTGAGGTTGAGAACCACTGATCTAAACCACCCTCCTTTCTAGACACAAACCCATTTTTTTTTTCTTGATGTGTAAAAGCAAAGACCTTATGCTAGCACTGCTAATCCATGAACAGAGTTATTTCAACTTGGCTGTGTTATCCCAATTGACAGCCACTCCATGAGTTGCCTTACCTAAAGAAGCATTGTTACAGAGGACAGATGTGAGCAGAGGCAGAACCTACCCTTCTGAAGCACACTGCCCTAAGGAGGTAGATGTAAGATTTAGAGCAGGGGTGGCCAAACCTGTCCTCAAGATCTACCAACGGTGCATGTTTTCCAGGCAACATGTGGATCTATAGTAGGAATGAATGCAGCATGTTTGAAAATGTGACAGTAATGACTACACCTGTGCACCAGTTAGGTGATCTGGGGAATGTGAGTTAGTAATGACTGCACCTGTGCACCAGCTAGGTGATCTGGGAAATGTGACAGTAATGACTACAGCTGTGCACCAGCTAGGTAACCTGGAAAACGTGGACCATTGGTAGATCTCGAGGACCAGTTTGGCCACTCCTGCAGTAGAGGGCCAGGAGATGCTTGAAGCTACCAAGGCGGAATACCCAATATCAGAAAAATCTTCGGCGTTTACTCCTGCAGATCTGCCCCACACTGCCAGTTAGGATCAAATTCTGTATCTGACTCCATTGCTGCCAGACAAAAAGACCAGAGAATGCCCAACCGTCAGTCTTGCTGAGGTCTATGACTTCCAGGAGGTCATCCATGTTTAGGTCCATAACGGCCTGGTATAATTATTAAGTGTTATCTATAAGGTGTTGCGCAGCGCTGTACAAAGGGCATACCATAGAACAGAACTGGGTGACAGAACTTAACCTTACAGTAAATAATAAATTTAGTACAAATAACAAAGAGCGCTGCAATATAATACATACTACAGCTTAGATGTAAGGAGCAGGAGAAAGCTGTAAGTGAAATGTGAGAAGAGGGCTTTTGATAATGAGGGAAGAGGGCCCTGCTCTGTGGCGCTATCCATCTAGTGTGAAGGGGTGACGGACAGATGACATGAGGTGCAAGCAGGAGTCTACATATAGAACAATTGTGTCACAATAAGCGATGCCACATAACACAGTGAAAATAAACGATAAATTCTTTTCTTACATAAAACTTCTGTAAAATAAAAGGATTTCAAACCATAAGGTCCTTCATCAGAAGCTAATGGCACCATCTCCATGGAGCCCTTTTTAAAGGATGTAAACGATGATTGACAGATCTCAATCACCTCCGGCTGCAGAGACATCCGCCAGAAGCTGAACACCGCAGGTGGCGCTACAGGGGAGTCTTTCAATTCTTGTAAAGCAGAGAGTCTGAAAGGTTCTCTTCCAAAGTATTGTAGATGGGAACCTATCTAGTAAGAAGATCAGCATCTTGAGGTCACTGTATGCCTGCCTTTCCAGAAAACTGCCACAGGAACTCTGCCAATCACCCCAGCTGTGTTTGCAGCTGCTGCCATACAGTAAATGTGGACCAAGTGGAGGTGGAAATATTGACTTGGTTGTCATCGCATCTCCTTACGCTTGGAAGGAGGTGCACCAAAGCTGCTGAGAGCTACAAAGCGGCTTACAGCAGTGCATGGGCCAACCTGAAACCTGGAGCAGCAGCCGCTTCAGACGCAATGGACTGGCTGCAGGTCCCCACATCCAGCCAAAGAGCGCAGAGTCGCCACTGGTGCCGGGAAAGCCTGCAGGTAACCGCTGCATTGGAGCCACTAATGTATACCACAACCAAAGAGTAGACTGTGACACATTCACAGAAGAATACGGGTACTTGGAAGCTACAGGCCCACAGCCACCTCCAACCTCTGAGTTTTAGCACTGACGGTTGAGCCCAAGTCCAGCCCGCATGGCCAGCAGCAAGCAATTCTTCATGACCGGCTAGTTGTCACAACCACAGTGTTCAGCTCCAGGAATCGAGTACGGTGGGTGGGGGAGGGTCACGGTGACAAGGATGCATCTCTATGCCAGGGGGCACGGCTGGTTTTGTCATTTTAATGATGCCTACTTTAAGGTGGGGGGGATTTACAAAGATGGGAGTTCTAGTTCACATGGGCTGTTGCTATGGGCAACCAATCAGCATCTACTTATTTATTTAGCACCTTCTAGAATGTAATAGTGGGGGAGATTCTCTAAGCTAAAAATGCGGTAAAAACCCCGTTATCGGGGTTTTTGCCGCATTTTGGGATGCTGTAAGCATCCCCCGCCGGGTTACCGCGGCGGGGGGCATCGCCAGAAAAATCTGGCGATGCCCCATAGAAGCCAATGGGCTTCTACCGCAACCCTCCGCCGCCCCTTCCCCCCTCACCTGTGTCCGGGCAGCACAGCGCAGTGCTGCCCAGACCTGTGACCTCCTCCCTGCACTGATCCTCTTCCGGGTGCAGGGAGGAGGAGAGCCCGGCGCAGCAGCAGCAGCGCCGGGTTTGGGAAGGAGGGGAGAGCCGCCGGGACCTGCTGGGACCCGGCGACTCTCACCGCAAAGGACAGCTCTTAACGCAAGAGCTGTCCTTTGCCTTAATTATCGCATATGTTACAGCATATGCGATAATTAAATATGCGATGGGCGGCGAACGGGGGCGGAGATTCTTAGAGAATCTCCCCCAGTATCTGATTCTATGCCCATAGCAACATCCCATCTAAAACAGAACTCCCTTCTTAGCAAATGTCCCCCCTTAGTCTCATCTGAAGGCCACAAAAAGATCCACTTTCCAATCTGAAAAGTTTGGGTGGAGTTTAGGAAGTTTTTTTTAAATATATGTTATTGGTAAAAGTAGCACCCCTGAACCTCGTTATGTATATCATTTGAAGAACTTACTGCTCATATCAATGTATGGCTTATGAGTGATACATTGCTCTTATTCTGGGCCTATCCGAAAGGTTGACGCAAAGGCAACCTGTCCGTTTCCCAAGTAAAAGCACAATTTGCTCTCTTGGCCCTTTTTTAGAAGCGCGATGGAAATATTCAATGTCTCTCTGTTAAAAACCTCAGTTCCAGTACTAGGTTCTGAGCTACGGTTGGTGCTAATTATTACATATTGGCCCTTATTCAGGTTAATACGTGTTCCTGCAGGGGAGAGATGTTTTGCGACTGCGCATGGTCAGTTTGTGCATGTGCAGCCGCTGTGTGTGAGCGGCCATGGTGATTATTCGCTGGTGTTCGCACACATCACTGCAGGCGGAGGGTGTGGGTTTGCGGGCTGGGGGATACACCCATTGGAGCGCCCAGCATTTCATGGGCGTTCCCATGGTAATTCCCCGATCGTGCGCGGGGGGGGGGGGGCATCTCTGACATCAGCGGATGCCAGCTGGCCGCCCGCTTCCTGTAAGGCACTCGCAGATATAAGACACCAAAGAGGTGTCTTACATTTGCGAACGCTTGAAAAATCATTTGATGGTCCTGCGAAATTCACAGACTTGTGAGTCAACCTGAATAAGGGCCATTGCCTGACCAACATTTTCTACGACAGGTGGGAAATGTCTGCGTAGAAACCTAGAAGTATTAAAGTGTCAGCAGTCTGTTGATGGATGAAACTAGTTTCCAAGCGACTATCTGTATCTGTAGACATAACAATATCAAAGAACTAAACTTTCCCTAAGCTTGTTTTCAAGGTCCGTTGCAGAGAATGATGTTGGCAATTTTAAATGTGAATTCAAAACTGGAGTAGAGAAATTTACCTAGGAATGGCCACATGGGGATTACCATCAATGGTACCAATGTTGGTTAACCTCAATGGTTTCTGTTTAAGGAGCAGCTTTTCAACCACCTCCTGGGACTTGTAGAAAAAAATCATAATAATAATCGGTACTTATGTAGTATCTGGGCGTCTGATTTAGAAATCGGATCGCATCGCATGCGACCAAATCGTATGCGATGCGATGGTCAAGATTTTTCCATAGGATTCAATGTTAAAATGGTCTGAGACCATTTTAACATAGAATTCAATGGGAAAAAGGGGTCCTTTTCCTTTCCCCACTATCCAAGTGGGCATGGAGTTGGATATAAACCTGTGGCGAGCGTAGCGAGCCACCGAGCCCGAAGCGTGGCGAGCGTAGCGTGCCCCGCGAGGGGACACAGAATACTTTTTAAGAAATATGCGTCCCCTCGCGGGGCTCGCTTCGCTCGCCACGCTTCGGGCTCGGTGGCTCGCTGCGCTCGCCACGCTATATAAGATCAACTCTATGCCCACTTGGATAGTGGGGAAATGAACAGGACCTTCTTAACATTGAATCCTATGCAAAATCGCATCGCATCGCATTGCATTGCATTGCATCTGATTGTATGCCTTAAGGTAAGGCATACAATCACAAAATCAGACGCCCAGATACTACATAAGTACCTAATAATCTGATGGTTCTGTACCATCAATGGTGGGAAATTGCCATGGAATTACTGGTTCTAGGTGAAGTACAATATATCCTCCAATATGTATCACCGGGTAACCTTTTGCTATTGGCAGCACCAACAAGTGTGGCAGTGGAGTAGGTACTGTGCACAGCAATGGTAACAAAGTAGTATATTTCCAGGTTCTCTATAGTAATGGACATCCTTCCATAATGGAGACTTACATGACCAGTAAGGGGCAAAGGTCATCAGCGTACCTCCGACTCTAAAGGGCGCAGTCTGGGGAACCCGGCAGCAAAAGAGAGAGACTGACCAGCGCAGAGCACACTCCCCTGTTGACTTCTGTTTTGTCCTTACCACTTTTTTTGACTATTGTGTGTGCAATTGTGTATGTGGGCACCATCTAACCAATGTTCCACTGCTTTACACCTAAGTCACTGGGGGCGCACTGCCTAAAGTAAGTGTAAGCTTCAGTGCAGGAACCCATAGCAACCATTCATTTGAATGTCTTGCGCTAGTGTATTAAAATCCAAATTTGTTTAACAGGCGAAAGTACATGATCGAGGCAAACTCAAAACGGTAAACTGACGAATGTCAAGTAAGGTAATGCACGCCCTGCCTGAGAGTGATATTGTGACAATTTGCAGATTGGCGGAGAGGTTAGAGACCCTAGCTTAAAGACTGGGTACACAATGTGCGATGTGTTGGGTACACAATGTGAAATGTGTTGGGTACACAATGTGAAATGTGTTGGGTACACAATGTGTGATGTGTACCCAACCAACACGTTGGCCCAGTGGGCCAGCATATGAGTTCATGAAGGTTGGGGCAACATATTTTGGCTGTTGGCCATGCATAGCGGCAGACCAGGCGGTGTTGCATGCAGCTGTGGAAATCTGCATATCGGGGATACACACTGAGTGATATGCCCAAATATGTTGTTCTGATTTGGCTGGAAAAGACAAGCAGGCATGTGTCTAGATGAGATACAGGCAGGAGAACCAGTAGCCATGTCCTGTTACTGAGATCTGAGGGCTAATACAGGCTTTTTTTTAATGTATCTTCAAGATGCTGTGTTTGTAGGGGGAAATGAGGCATCGGTAGGGGCTGTTGATATGTTGATATGTGGATCGGTTGGAGAGATTTGGAAGTGTGAGGTGGAGGGAACTTTTGGGATTGAACAAGCAATGTGTTCAGAAAGTGGGTGCAACTTGGATCCAAGTTATGCAGGGCAATGAGGAGGTGGAGGCTGCACTTCTGCCCCCTGGGGTTAAATGGGGTAATCAACCTCTGCAGGACTCACACAAAGTCCATTATGCTTACGCTGAGGTCATTCCTCAGCGTTGCCAACTGTGATTTAACCCGAGGACTGCTTCAGAAGTGTACGTACGACAATGCGCGATAGGGATCACTAAGATGGATGCTTTGGCTTCCCTGTTTATGTAATTGTCAATCCAAGCATGCCTATCACTGCAAAGCATGCTGGGAATTGTAGTCTCACAACCACAGAGAGCCAGTGGCTGTCTGACTAGGTGTATTTGCCCTGGTGGCTGGGCAGACCACAGACCATAGTTGCCTCCCCTCCTGCTTTCTGCAGGAGACTCCCTGACACAGCAGCAATCTCCCTCTCTCCCTCATTAGTCTAGCAATCTCCCTCATGTCACCTAGCCCACATTACACTGTTACATCATAGTTACCTACCCTCCTGCATTCTGCAGGAGACTCCCTGACACAGCAGCAATCTCCCTCTCTCCCTCATTAGTCTAGCAATCTCCCTCATGTCACCTAGCCCACATTACACTGTTACATCATAGTTACCTCCCCTCCTACATTCTGCAGGAGACTCCCTGACATAGCAGCAATCTCCCTCTCTCCCTTATTAGTCTAGAAATCTCCCTCATGTCACCTAGCCCACATTACACTGTTACATCATAGTTACCTCCCCTCCTACATTCTGCAGGAGACTCCCTGACACAGCAGCAATCTCCCTCTCTCCCTCATTAGTCTAGCAATCTCCCTCATGTCACCTAGCCCACATTACACTGTTACATCATAGTTACCTCCCCTCCTGCATTCTGCAGGAGACTCCCTGACACGGCAGCAATCTCCCTCTCTCCCTCATTAGTCTAGCAATCTCCCTCATGTCACCTAGCCCACATTACACTGTTACATCATAGTTACCTCCCCTCCTACATTCTGCAGAAGACTCCCTGACATAGCAGCAATCTCCCTCTCTCCCTCATTAGTCTAGAAATCTCCCTCATGTCACCTAGCCCACATTACACTGTTACATCATAGTTACCTCCCCTCCTACATTCTGCAGGAGACTCCCTGACATAGCAGCAATCTCCCTCTCTCCCTCATTAGTCTAGAAATCTCCCTCATGTCACCTAGCCCACATTACACTGTTACATCATAGTTACCTCCCCTCCTGCATTCTGCAGGAGACTCCCTGACACAGCAGCAATCTCCCTCTCTCCCTCATTAGTCTAGCAATCTCCCTCATGTCACCTAGCCCACATTACACTGTTACATCATAGTTACCTCCCCTCCTACATTCTGCAGAAGACTCCCTGACATAGCAGCAATCTCCCTCTCTCCCTCATTAGTCTAGAAATCTCCCTCATGTCACCTAGCCCACATTACACTGTTACATCATAGTTACCTCCCCTCCTACATTCTGCAGGAGACTCCCTGACATAGCAGCAATCTCCCTCTCTCCCTCATTAGTCTAGAAATCTCCCTCATGTCACCTAGCCCACATTACACTGTTACATCATAGTTACCTCCCCTCCTGCATTCTGCAGGAGACTCCCTGACACAGCAGCAATCTCCCTCTCTCCCTCATTAGTCTAGCAATCTCCCTCATGTCACCTAGCCCACATTACACTGTTACATCATAGTTACCTCCCCTCCTGCATTCTGCAGGAGACTCCCTGACACAGCAGCAATCTCTCTCTCCCTCATTAGTCTAGCAATCTCCCTCATGTCACCTAGCCCACATTACACTGTTACATCATAGTTACCTCCCCTCCTACATTCTGCAGGAGACTCCCTGACATAGCAGAAATCTCCCTCTCTCCCTCATTAGTCTAGAAATCTCCCTCATGTCAACTAGCCCACATTACACTGTTACATCATAGTTACCTCCCCTCCTGCATTCTGCAGGAGACTCCCTGACATAGCAGCAATCTCCCTCTCTCCCTCATTAGTCTAGCAATCTCCCTCATGTCACCTAGCCCACATTACACTGTTACATCATAGTTACCTCCCCTCCTGCATTCTGCAGGAGACTCCCTGACATAGCAGCAATCTCCCTCTCTCCCTCATTAGTCTAGAAATCTCCCTCATGTCACCTGGCCCACATTACACTGTTACATCATAGTTACCTCCCCTCCTGTATTCTGCAGTAGACTCCCTGACATAGCAGCAATCTCCCTCTCTCCCTCATTAGTCTAGAAATCTCCCTCATGTCACCTAGCCCACATTACACTGTTACATCATAGTTACCTCCCCTCCTGCATTCTGCAGGAGACTCCCTGACATAGCAGCAATCTCCCTCTCTCCCTCATTAGTCTAGCAATCTCCCTCATGTCACCTAACCCACATTACACTGTTACATCATAGTTACCTCCCCTCCTACATTCTGCAGGAGACTCCCTGACATAGCAGCAATCTCCCTCTCTCCCTCATTAGTCTAGAAATCTCCCTCATGTCACCTGGCCCACATTACACTGTTACATCATAGTTACCTCCCCTCCTGTATTCTGCAGGAGACTCCCTAACATAGCAGCAATCTCCCTCTCTCCCTCATTAGTCTAGCAATCTCCCTCATGTCACCTAGCCCACATTACACTGTTACATTTTTGGGGATAAAGGAATGAGAGACAGATACATTTACATGGAATCATCAGCACCATTTCCCAGCACATTACCAAGTTTAGTAACTCTTACTAACTGCTTTGGGGCTCATCTACATATGGATCTAAGTCATTTTACAAGATTCCCCTCAGATGTAGCAGTACACACCCACGCTTCTAGGTGCCACGTTCACAATCTCTTTTCACAATCTCTCCATATATGGAAATAGACACGCCCTTTGGGTGGAGCATGACACAACCCCTCAATGGGGCGCTGTGCAAAATTCTATTACCAACTATAATTTCCCTGAAATTAGTTTTCAAAAGTAGGCAAGTATGCCACAGACATAGACAAAGCTCCTGAATGTATCATTATGTTAGTAAAGAAAAATAATATATAAAACATAATGAAAGCAGCATCTGTAAGGGTTTCTGTCCATGTAAGGACTATTGTTACTGGCCTCCATCTATGCGGCTGTTATATGAAACGGTCTTAATCAGCACCGTGTAAATCCTTCTTAGACAAAGAGAACATATTCTGCCGTTTTATATTCTTACTCCAAATACATCACTGCTGCCGGCTGCTATTTATGTAAATTGAAAGCTCAGATTTCTATATTTAGATCCCGTCCGAGCTGGATTTTAGGTTTATTTTGTACTTCCAGCCGCAAGCGGCAGATTACGCTGCAATTATGTTATTGCTCTTTTTCACAATCACGGGAATGTTTATTTGTTCAAAATAGAACTGCAAATGTAAAGTATCCGAGTTCTTCCCGTACTGGTACATACCGGCCGAGTGCTTCCCGTACTGGTACATACAGGCTGAGCGCTTCCCGTACCGGTACATACAGGCTGAGCGCTTCCCGTACTGGTACATACCGGCCGAGTGCTTCCCGTACTGGTACATACCGGCCGAGTGCTTCCCGTACTGGTACATACCGGCCGAGTGCTTCCCGTACTGGTACATACCGGCCGAGTGCTTCCCGTACTGGTACATACCGGCCGAGTGCTTCCCGTACTGGTACATACCGGCCGAGTGCTTCCCGTACTGGTACATACCGGCCGAGTGCTTCCCGTACAGGTACATACCGGCCGAGTGCTTCCCGTACTGGTACATACCGGCCGAGTGCTTCCCGTACTGTTACATACCGGCCGAGCTCTTCCCGTACCGGTACATACCGGCCGAGCGCTTCCCGTACCGGTACATACCGGCCGAGCGCTTCCCGTACCGGTACATACCGGCCGAGCGCTTCCCGTACCGGTACATACCGGCCGAGCGCTTCCCGTACCGGTACATACCGGCCGAGCGCTTCCCGTACCGGTACATACCGGCCGAGCTCTTCCCGTACCGATACATACAGGCCGAGTGCTTCCCGTACCGGTACATACTGACCGAGCAATGGTAACATGGGAAGGGAACAGGCCGAGCAATGGTATAACTGGAAGAGTACAGGCTGATTGGTGGTAACGCAGGGGGCATACAGGCCGAGCAATGGTAACATGGGAAGTGGTGATCCATTACCTGCAGCCGTTTCCCTTCTCCTTCTGATGGGAGGAGAGCGCAGTGCACGTCTCTCCTACCCCCTCACTTCCCTGTGTCTGGGTCGTCCACCAATCAAAGCTCACTGGTTGGCTGCCAGCCCGCAAGCTCTGGTTGGCGGAAGGCCCAGTCACAGGGATGCACAATGAGCGGTAGGAGAGACGCGCAATGCACTCTTCTCCCCTCAGAGGGAGAAGGGAAACGGCAACGGGTAATGGAGCCGCAGGCGGCGGGTAAGGGAGGGACGGGCAGTGGGCAGCTGCAGAGTGGTCGAGCCACCCGGTTCGCTGCCGCAAGCTACCAGTAGCTCGCGAGTGACGGGTTGGCGACCATTGCTTTAGTGCCTCTCCGTTATGTAATGTGAAAGGCGTGCCGCTGAGGGAGGAGCACAGCAGCACTCACTATGCACAATACAGAGCACGTCACACCCGCAGTCCTGGTAGCAGGGTGTGGTCTGTCCGGTGCAGATTCCGGGCTTCTTTTGATAGGCTGCTGGTCTTTACTAGTTCAAATGTAGCGGTGCAAATCCATATATGACACACAATACATATATTATCCATGGGGCTCTATGTATTAAGTGTGGAGAGAGAGAAGTTAATGGCAGAGCACGGTCCAGCTTCGCAGGCGCCCCCTTGTGGCCTGGTTGGCCTGTAAAAGCCTTGTTGTCGTTAGTTAGTGCCTAAGTCCAGAAGCTTTACATGAAAGCTCTGAAAGTCTTTGATGTTGCGGCTGAATTAAATTCCTCCATTAAATTCCATTAACGTCGGAACACGGGATGTCATCATCAAACGCAGAGACTTGAAATAGATCTTCTGATAGAGATAAGGGGTGTGTCAGGACGTCTGTGAGCACTCGCAGATCCCGCAGCTGTCACACTCTTCCTCCAGACCATGCTGCAGAGATGACTGTAAGAGCCATCTATTCTGTACGCAGTCACTGTGGGGTGACCCTCTTGGTTCTGGTGGCACCATTCTCACATGCATAGCCAGAATATTAACATTTACCCTTTGAGCGCCAAGTGAATTTGTCAAACTAGGTGTGAAATTTGGCAAGCAAACATTTCTAGTCATCATAAGGACCCGTAATGTCACCTTATATAGGAACTGCAATCTTTTTTTTTTACACAACATTTTTTTGTTTGAATTCATATAACAAATGTTAGAGACGCCGGCAGTTTTAGCAGATATTTTGCACATCTCCCACAGAGATGCTGGCACTCAAAGGGTTAAGAAATGGTATATCCTTCAGATTAAGGTTTCGTGCAATCCATTATTGGTTAAATTCTGTTTTACGCAAAAAAAGGGGACGATATGCGTCTGTAACTGACCGGTGCTGCGCTGCCATCGCATCAGTCCTGTAGCAGAATATTTAAAAACAGCAGCACAGAGAAAACAGAGTCACGTCACTGGTTACTACAGTGGTGCCCATGTAACATAAAAGTAATAAGGGAAAAAAAAAGATTTCAGTTTAGGCGGTTAGAATACTTAATTAGTCGAAAATGCAGTAAACCCCCCGAAAATGTTATTTTTTTTTTTTACTACATTTTCACTTTAGAGCATTTCGCCCAGAAAGAGAAAGAGATCCGGCATTCGAAGGAGCTAACGGCTGCCAACCACTGCATGAAGCGCAAAGAAGATGGCCATGCAAAAAAAAAAACTACCGTCCTCAGCAGATGCTGCCCATACGCCTTTGCCACAAGAGACCAATGGGAAATCCGGCGCTGCATGGGATTTAGAAAGCTGCAAATGCTAAATAAAATATAATAGTCATCTTACAACTGGATGGCGCAGGGTGCGCTATAAAGGAGACGGCACTCAGCAAATACCGCCATGATCTTAATATACAACTGTGTCAGCAGGACTAGCACGTCATTATACTGTGTCCCAGCATCATAAATAAGCATGATTCTAGCTGAAAGAATTCAATATTTATAACTTAATATTGCCCAAAGCAAACTGTACTAAATATAATATAAAATGTCATTGTACTGGGAAATAATTATCCGGTGCAGACCGGGGCTCAGAAATTATTCCAACGGCTTCTGTTGTATTTCATCAAATCAAGGACAAATCCTAATTGTATCAGTGACACAAACAATGCAATCACAATAATTACAGTAGTTATACGCATGATACCAGTCTGAAATATTACATCAGTCATCCTAATAAATATTTCTGGTTAGCTAAAGCAGCACAAAGGGGCAAAAGGTGTGGTGTACTGGGATACGGTCATATTGTCTACAGCATTTAGGTCGACAAGCATTAGGTCTACACCACTAGGTCGACCTGCATTTAGGTCGACCTGCATTTAGGTCGACATGACTGAAGGTCGAAATGACTTAGTCGACATATCGGCAGGGTCATTAGGTCGACAGGGTCATTAGGTCGAGTTTTATAAGGTTGACAGGGTCATTAGGTCGACATGCGGAAGGTCGACAGGCAAAAGGTCGACATGGGGTCATTTGACTGTTTTATGAGTCGACATGTGCCGACAGGCGGTATTTCATGCCCTACCGTCCACTAGGGCGTGGTGGGAGAATAAAATAGTGTGCCGACCGTAGCGAGGCACCGTGCCCGAAGCATGGCGAGTGCAGTGAGCCATGCGAGGGGACGCGGTGCTATGTTGACTCTGTCGACGAAAAAATGAAAAAAAAAATATTTAAAAAAAAAAACAACCATGTCGACTTTTTCACTGTCGACCTAATGACCCTATCGACCTTATACCTGTCGATCTAATGACCCTGTCGAGCTAACACACGTCGACCTAATGACCCTGTCAACTTAATGACCTTGTCGACCTTCAGTCAGGTCAACCTAAATGCAAGTCTACCCAATGGTGTAGACCTAATGCTTGTAGACCTAAATGCAGTCTGACGAATGATCCCATTCCGGTGTACTGGGGCGGCAGTCGTAATCCGGCGGACAGTATACCGTCATCGTAATCCCAGACGCCAGTACTCTGACAGGGGGGTGAGCCCAAAGAGGCCATCTGCAAAGGGGAGATGCACATGCGCATAATAGACCATGCGCAGTCCCCAAAACATCGGAAAGGGGTTGAATTCGGCCCTGTCTGAGTAACTAGAATGACCCCAAATATGGGCTCACTGTTCGATTGTAAATGTAACTCCGGGAATGGGTGGGAGGTTCTTGAAAATCGGGTGCTTCTCCTGGCCCTCTGGAAAGATGGGCAACCATCCCAGATACCGGCACCACCCCCCTTTGCACCTCCCCCGCAGCAGCATTAATTTTCTACTATTCGCAGATTTTCTCGAGGGGCGGGGCTAAATATGCAAATCGTGTCATTTTGCCCCAACCCTTCCTCGGAGACCCACAAATTGCCAGATTTACCGTACTGGCCCCATCCCCAGAAGTGCTGCTGACAGTCTCCTCTCCAGAGTTCTCCCGGAGTGGAGACTTTAAAAGTAGACAACCCTGATGTAATAAATGAGCCAGCAGGAAGTGCGCTACGTTACATCCAGCAGACAGTTCTGTAATGTGTGGCTTTGCGGTTTCCTAAGTGGAGTTCCCAAATGTAGGCATTACCCGGAGATTCCATCCGAGCTGTGTCCCAGGTGCAATATTCCTGTGGTTTGGAATTTGGATTTAAAGTTGGAATTTTGGATTTTTGGATTGCAAGTCTTTATCTTTAAAAAAAAAAAAAAAAAACGAAACACTGAAACATCGATTTAAAAAAAAAAATATTTTAAACCGAATCGATAACACGTGAGGGTGGTTTTGCCAAAACCAACACTATGGCACAGGCACCATAGTGACTGCAGACAGAAGGTCTAGGAAATACCAGTATTGATCCTGGTTTGAATAAGTAGGTAGTGGGGGTGCAGAAAGGTGAGTGCGCTACTGCACAGACTTCAGTCTTACTGTTCACCAGGGGTGCTTCATATCCTATCCCAAGATGGTCCCCAAGATTGCTACTGAGCATGTGCAGTGGCCATCTTGTCCTGACTGAGTGATACTATGTTAGAACTTTACAGTGGAAGACACATCTTCCACTTAGATCCTGGGAGATCTGCGATCATCTGCAATCCACAATGTTTCCAGAGTTCCTGCACCATTACCCATGCCTACATACACTCACCAGCTCCGCTCCATTAGGACCGGTGTGTAACAGTGAGTACAGATGTGCCTGCTATCTATTAATTACCAGCAACACTGGTTAAGTAACTGGGCTCTGCAATATTAATACCGGCAACCACATAATTTCCAGCAGTTGCCTCATTGCCATCTTTGTATAATACAGGAAGTATTATATACATTAACGGCCATACACACTGAGCGATTTTTCTCCCGCCCAAGAGATATTCCCCAGGGTGAACGGCTCTCCATAGCAGGACACTATGGAAAGCCATCCGTCCCCAAAGCTCATCTGCTGGTTATACCAGCAGATGAGCAGGGGTGGCCGGTGATGATGTGGGGGTGCACATCAGTGCTCACCGCTCATTACCGGGCCATACACACTGGGCGGATTTAAACTGCAAGCAGCTCATACTTTAAATGTAAGCTGCTTTCAGCTCAAAATTGCCCAGTGTGTATTGGCCTTAAGTGTTTGTTACAAAGGAAGTGTTTCTGCAGCCATTGTTCACCTTGACTGCAGCTAATAAAGACACACTTCTTCAGTTCACCAGAATCCTGTCTTCATTTGCACACAGCCCACTTTACAATGTTATAAAAGTGATTTTTTTAGACTTATTTTGTTTTGTTTCTACAGTAAATCACACAGCACTTGTAGAAATCCTGTGTTTGGTCATGAACTGAATATGTTCCATGAGACTCCCCCGTCCCCCCGTGTAATGTTAGTAGGAAGGTGGAATTATTGGCCTGAAATAAGGGAGTGGGTACATCACAGATTACCTCGGCATCTTCCGGCTGACCCACTGATTCCATCTCCAGTGTCTGTCTGGCTGCATCTGGAAACTCTATAATGCCGGCATACATCCAGAAGGCTGAGAGGATCACTTTCCAGCTAGTTACAACTAGAACAGGACAATGCCTGGACAGCTACCCACTGAGGGACAAGGGTACAGACATTGCAGGGCCCACTCGTGCCAGAGGTGACCTTGGAGATTGGCAGGAGAGAAGCAATATGTGTGATATAGGAATTCACTTTATTTTAATAAACGCGTTTGCCTGCGGATTCACTTGTATGGACCTCTGTTATTGCCAGACAGTGATGCCATTAAATATTGTGCCATATCTTTGTAAACAATAATTGCCATTTTTTCCGCCAGGGAGTAAGAGAAAAAGAAGCTTGGGGCTACTAACTTGTGTGCAAGCCGCGTAAGGCTGCCCATGTGTGAAGCAGATGGACCTGAGAGCTGCGCCTGCAGCCATATGCGCTCCTGCGACTGGTTGATTGCCATAGCCAAACAGAAAAACTGCAGGCGCTTGAAGGAAAGGGTGGCTGCTGGCGCATTCAGCTCCCACTGCAGTGCAGCTGCACGCTGCCCTCTATGCCGCGACGCATTGCAGCAACATCAGAAGCACACACAGCTGTATGTTCAGTGGCGTAACTATCCAGGCTCCTCTCCAGCGTGTTTCCCCAGCGTGTGACATGATGACGTCACACGCATAAGGGAGAACCTGAAGAAGGATAGAGGAAGAGAGACCAGCAGACACTGCTGCTTCCCTTGGCTCCGACGCATCCCAGGCCGTCCTAGCACGCCCATCTGCCCGCCCATCCTGTTCACAGCAGCCAATAGCCGGCTCTGTGTACTGTCAATTGAATCAGTGGGGGAATTTGTTGTCTCTGCCATTAGAGATGCCAATCCTGGGGCATTTTTTCAATCCCGGGTTTAAAAAATGCTCAATCCCGGGATTCCCGGGATCCCGGATTGGCATCCCTAGTTGTGTTAGGCATGTCCCATACACATCCCCACACCAGCCGACCCGCACATTTACTTACATTAGCGAGGGGGGTGGCCGGGAGTGGGTTCCGAGGTGAATGGTGCCTCCTGGCAAGTGCACCTCCTCCTTAGGAGACAGCAGCCGGAGAAGAGGCGGGCGGAGGAGAGTGGAAGGCGGCGGGGCGGAGGAGAGAGGAAGGGGGTGGAAGAGAAGAGGCTACATCAGAGTGGGTGGTGTGGCCTGTGCAGCGTGACCTCTACTGTCACGCTACGCAGGCCGCACGCCGGGTTCGGGATTCGGGAACAGCCGGGCAGCATCTGAGCGAGTGCTCAGATGCTGCCGGCATTAGACTGCGCATGCGCAGTCTAATCCCGAAATCCCGGGATTGGATACTCCAATCCCGGGATTGAAATCACTGACTTTTTGTGGCTAAATCCCGGGATCCCGCCGATCCCGGGATTGGCCACCCTATCTGCCATGGTCGAACCCGCGCTGCGAGCTCTGGTGCTCAGTCAGTGGGAAATGGTAGGCAGCAGCATGTCAGTGCATTAAGCGGGTGCCAGCGTCCATACAGAACCCACTGCCGCTTGCTCCCCCAAGCGGCAGCTGGGGCTGCCTTACAGTAGTTACGCCACTGTGTATGTTCATGTTTACTGTGCACATGCTCCAGAATTGAGGATAGGCATGTAACTGCATTTCGGTAGCATCCCCACATACTCAGCGTTGCAATTGCCGTGCGGTGGTGGAGACTGCTGCTGACATCACTTTAAGAAAAAGCCAGAGTGCTGCCTACAAATGCCCCCGGCTATCAATCAACTTGCGGACAGCCAGACATCACTGGCTTTGTTCTTTAGGGGACTCCACACATACGCATAGCGCACGGTGCCCATGTGTGGTGATTCGGTAATCAGCAGGGGAGTGCTGTGGTGGACGGAGCGGCTTTTTGAAATCGGCGCCATTCCGGCTGCCGATCAGAAATGATGCCAGCAGTGGTTGAAATTCCCTCCATTCGGGAGCCCATCACGGCTCCCAAATTGGCGGCCAAATGTCTCCTACAACTTGCAGGAAAGCATACACGTAAGGCTTTATGGCGCTCTGTGCCAGTAATGCCCGATAAGCGTATAATGTCATGCCAAGGGGGCGGGGCACCAGCATCAGAAAGAATTACAATGCTGTACAGGCCTTTGTGGCATGTCTGAGTGTCCACAGAGTTCTCCAGGCTATACTGGCTGTGCCGCCCTGCGGTCTGTGTTTGACCGCACTGCTCCCACATCTCTAGTGTTGGCCATGACCCAGTCATGAAGTATGGTCTGAACTCCTGGTTCTGGGCTCCATCTTTGAGCCCTTATGACATTGTGGCTAAGAAGTACATCTGAGCAGCTGCACCAATTATCAGGACCGCCCGGACCCCTCAATACACTTCTGTTTGTCAAATGTGTTTGCTGCTTCCACCACAAAACATAAAAGTTAAACTTGAGATTGTCCAGATTATTTTGTCCTGGTCACAGGGTCAGAATTTATCAGAGGATCCATGATCCTTAAGGTCGGTCCTGCCTGGGTTATTTTGTAATTTTGCAATATCAAATCTGTGTTATGAATCAATTGGTGCCCGTAATATTTCTTCTGCACTAAGGGGGGCGATGTTTTGCATCTGCGCAGGTGCATTTCTGCTCATGTGCAGGGTGCGAGCGGGCACGGCAAACTACATGTTCGCCATCCTGCTCGCACCTAGCAGTATGGCCGGGAGGGTGGGTCGGCGGGGGGCATAGCTCATGGGAATGCCCAGTATTTCATGGGCGTTCCCATAAAAACGCTGGGCGCTCTCATGGTAATCGGTTGGTAACGCGGGTGCCAGCGGTGGGCAGCTGACATCACCAGATGCCGGCTGCCCACCTGCTTCCCGCACAGGGTGCTCAGAGATCAGAGACACCATAGAGGTGTCTCCAATCTGCGAGCGCTGCAGAAAAAATTTGATGGATTCTCCACGGCTGCGAATGGATGATTACGCAAATCATACATTCGTAGCCACGCGGGGGATCGACCCGTGCATGGAAGGGGGGGGGGCGAAATTGCAGGCGGCGTTTGGTTCACATGCAACCGTGCTAAATTTGCAGGGTTGCATATGGACCAGAATGAGGTCCTAAATGGCTATTTCTATTTTTGTGGAAGCACGGGTCACCACTGCCATCTTGTGCATTAAGCTGGTACTGCAATACTGAGGTCATTTACAAAGTTTGAAAGGACTGGATACTTACTGTATACAGTACATGTTGTAAAATCAATTTGGACAATTGCAAGTGCCCCTAAGTGTGCAAGAGTGTTCAAAGTTCTGTCCCAGTGCAGAGGTTTGTGCTGGAACAATGACAGTGAGGAGCAGAAGGGTACACAAGTTGAGTGCCAGCCCAGTGCTAGTTAGGGCACCGCTGTGCATACTGTAGTGGTAAGAATTAATTTAGCAGAGATTGATTATTAAAGTTAGATAAAGGGGAGCAGCTACTGCACCTATAGGGGGGATCTTTGTTGTACAGAGGAGGGCAGGTCAATTTTCAAAGCCAAATCCAGCAATGATCCTACTGATTTAGAATTGGCCTGCTCTCTGCAATATGCAGTGATGAGGTCCTCATTTATACCTCCCAACTTTAGTGTAGGAGGAAGGAAACATGTGCGCGCCTCAGACGGGCCCCAAAAATGTGGCATGAGCAGGGGGTGTGGCCTATGATTGCGGGCATCCTGCAAGGCCGCGCCCTAGTTTTCTTCACTGATGGGGCATGGCCAGTGTTGTGTGAGCTTCTCGCCATGCCCCCAGCCCCTCTGCCTGCCTGAATAGATGCTGTGCACATGCACATCTATTCCCCACTGCCCTGTCCGCTCCTCTGGACTCAAAACTGCCCACCCCACCATGGGCTACTGATGGCCCTTGGCGGGGCGCGGGACCGTCCCCCCAAAAAACGGGACGGTTCCGCAAAAATCGTGACAGTTTGGAGGTATGCTAATGGGACCAGCGGAGGGGTAAAGGCACACACCTAGGGGTAAATTTACTAATATGAGAAGTTGCCCATAGCAACCAGTCAGAGTCTATTATCCTCTATTAACATTTTCTAATATAGCACAACATAGTCTATTGCCCTTTAGAATTGGAACAACAGTAATAGAACAAAACTGAGTAATAACAGACAGACATAGAGGTAGAAGGGCCCTGCTTGCCAGTTTACACTCTATAGCAGTGATCTTCAACCACTGTGCCGTGGCACACTAGTGTGCCTTGAGCTGTTCTCAAGTGTGCCCCCAGATCTAGAGATGCCCAAACCAGTTTAGAGCCACCACCAGTTCAACTGTTATTCACTGGTCTCTTCTTCCATGCATGGGGCCAACGTATTTTAATTTTGTTACCTGTGGTGACCATTATTTTTTCTGGTACTTGTGTAGTTTCACGGCGCCAGCATGGCGCCGTGCTACTTCCGGGTGTACGCTCGCCACGAAATATGTCCAAAAAAGTTACTTAACTCCATGCCAACATGGATAGTTCATACCTCCACTATCCATGTTGGCATGGAGTTGATTTTAAATACCGAGCCCGCAAGGGGACTCAGACGCACGGCGCCAATTCTGACCTGGAGTCAGGAGGATGGGAAGGTGGACAAAGAAAAAAGGAGTGAGGATATATGTGGGGGCTGTACAGTGGTGATGTCATAGATTGATTAGAGGGCGGTTTAAGACCGAATGACCCAATGACCAAGTTAGAGGCAGGTGGGACTTTCTTAAAAAATATTTCAGAGATCTAGGTCATAGACTAAAGGAAAGGACATCCAGGGTAATTTTCTCAGAACATTACCTGTGCCGTGCGCTAGACCAGGGAGACATAGGGAATTTAGGGCAATAAATGCGTGGCTAAGGGAATGGTGTAGGCAAGAAGGGTTCGGATGCTTAGAGCACTGGTCGGACTTCTCAGTCAGGGGCCATCTTTACAGCAGATTTTTATTGCACATGAATGGGAAGGGGGCGGCGATGCTGTGGCTCAGGATGGTTAGAAGGTTGTAAACTTTTGGCTAGAAGGATAGAGTAGAGAGGAACTGGTTAGTAAGGGAATGGAGGGTGGAGATGGGGGATTGGGAGAAAAATTAGAATTAGTAAAAAAATCCTTAACACAAAAAGGAATCAAAGAAACCTTCTAATTAAAAAGGGGGACAACAAATTGAAATGCCTGCTGGCCAACGCAAGAAGCCTGGCAGGCAGAATGGGTGAGCTACAATCACTAGCCTCAAGGGACAACTATGACATAATTGGTATAACTGAGACATTGGTGCAATTAGACACACGACTGGACTGTAAACATGGAGGGATATATCCTTTTCAGAAAAGATAGGGAAGATAGAAGAGGAGGGGGGTATCCTTTTAAGTAAGATCAAACTTAAACCATGTGTTAAGGAAATGGCCGCAGGGACAATTGGGGATAATACAGAGGAAGTGTGGGCAGAGAGAGTTGGCAAAAGCAAAGGAACAACACATTGCTAATACGGGAATGTTACAAACCACCTGACAGTAAAGAAAAGGATGAAACTCTTATTTTAGAACAAGAGTTAGATTTGGGTGTTTTATTGTTTCTGTGCAGGGTAAATACTGGCTGCTTTATTTTTACACTGCGATATAAATATCAGTTTGGAGTACACACCCCACCCAAATCTAACTCTCTCTCTGCACGTAACGTCTGCACCACCTGCAGCGCACACGGTTTTGTCCATTAGAGAGAGAGAATTTGTTTTTTTTTTGCGAGTGCACAGGCCTTTAGTGTTAACAAATAATGTGGACTTGATATCAAATATTAATTTAATAGAACATCTTGAAAACAGTGAACACCACATGGTTTAGGTTTTGTAAACAACAATATAAGGGACCATCTGAAATACATAATTTCAGGAAAGCCAACTTTAATTTGTTTAGGGAATCTATAAAAGAGATAGATTGGGATGTGCAATTTGCAGGCTTGCCTACCCTCCCGGAATGGCCGGGAGCCTCCCAGAAATCGGGTCCCCCCGGGAAGGTGGGCAAGTCTCCCGCATTCTGGTAATTGCTCTCGCTCTCCCCTTGCCCGCTAGTTAAATTACCTGAAATTGCGGGTCCTCGGAGAGGAGGCGGGGCTAAAATGATGCGATCGCAGCATTTTGCATAATTTAAGGTCCGCCCCCTCTGCGCGGCCCGCGAATCATGGAGTTTTCCGGCATCGGGGGCGGGGCCAAGTGATGTCAGCCTTGCTCCTGCCCCCCTGACGTTTTGCCTCTCTGGGCTTCTCGGAGAGGTGAAATTGAAAGTAGGCAAGTATGACTATTTGAGGGGAAAACCTAGAGGAAATGTGGGATATTTTTAAAAAGCTGTTAGATACATTAACAAATACATTTATTCCAGAGGGTAAGAAGAGTAACATCAGCAAGAAAATCCCTTCATGGCTGAACAAGTAAGGAATGTAAAACACAATAAGGAGAGAGTGTTTAAACTATACAAGGCTACTAGGGAAAAGGTGGCATGCACAAAGTACAAAAAGTTAAATAAAAATTGTAAAAAGGAAAAAAAATAGCAGCCAAAAGAGAAACTGAAAAGCTAATAGCCATGGAAAGCTAAATAAATCACCCAAAGGTCTTTTGAATACATCAATCACAGATGTTTAAAAATGAATAAGCCCGGAATTGGAATTAGCATTATTGAGAATAAGGATAAAGCAGAACTATTACATTCATTTTTCTCATCTGTTTTTTACTAGGGAGTCAGTGGAATCTACAGATACCCCAAAAGGGATAAGCCCACTACAAGTAAACATATAATTCACCTATGAGGAAGTCCTTAAGAGGTTTGACAAAATAAAATAAAAAAATCACCAGGTCCAGATGAGATTCACCCAAGGAGGAGATAACAAATCCTCTGCACTACATTTTTGATAAATATTATTTGTCTAGTATAGTACCAAAGGACTGGAGAATTGCAGAAGTAGTACCGATATTTAAAAAAGGAAAAAGCGATGACCCAGCAAATTTTAGACCTGTGAGCTTAGACCAGTGAGCTTAGACCTGTGAGCTTAAAGTCAATCTTGGGGAAACTATGAGGAAACTTTAAGACATGGTATCCAGGATTACCTAGAGGGGAATAATATAATCACTGGTAATCAACATGGGTTTGTTAAGAATCGTTTGTGCCAAACTAACCTTGACATTGGCAATGCGGTAGATATGCTCTTTTTGGACTTTGCAAAGGTGTTTGACACTGTTCCACATAAGAGGCTGGTTAAAAAATGTAGGATTTGGGACTAGGGGTTAAAGTCTGGATAAGTAACTGGCTGTATGATAGAGAGCAGAGGGTGATGGAAAACAGTGAAAAATAGTAACCCCAATTAAATTATGCTACACAGTAGCATTACAGCCAATCAGAGGTCCTGTTTCACATTGTAACAGGTGCATTCAAAAAAGTGGTCCTCTGCACAGAGCATCTGATCGGCTGTCAGTGACAGATTGGGCAAATTTATTGGAACGCAGTGGACCAAGAAAAATGGTACATGCAGCGTAATAGAGCTCCCGATTTCTCTTACACCTGTGTGTATTGCACCGTACTGAGGCAGCAACAGCCAGGTAGAGCAGACATTGACAGCTGCATCCACTCACCTGTGTCACCAGCACTGTGGACACCCAGATCTAATTGGCTCAAGCAAGGGGCGGAACTCCCAGTCAATGGAGTCATTTGCCACCAGGCTTCAGCACTCAGAGGGGCACTTACTAGATTGCCTCCCAGGTCTGCCTCTGCCTCCCTCTCCCCATGTCTATCTCTCCCCATGTATAGAACAATGTATAGAGGTCTTGCTCAGCATGAGCTGGCATTTGATAATATCTGCTGATTACTAAATTGTTTTAAACATTCCGCTCAACTCATAGGCTTTCATTGTATGAATGAATTCATTGTTCTGCTGTTCCCACAAATAACGTATTACTACAATGTAACCTCAGAGGTTACCACCCACATTACTGTCAAACAGAATGTGATTGATGTTGGTTATGTGGCGTCTAATGCGGTTTGTGGGGCGGTCACACTGAATGAAGGTGTCGGAGTAGGTTGAAGTATGGCTTAGATAAATAACCGTAACAGGGATATGCCCAGTGTGAGATGTGAGTCAGTGATGTCTGCTGCGTGTTAGAGATGTTGCTGCAGGTGCCAAACCCCCCCCCCCCCCCCCCCCCCGACGATCAATACAGCCAAATTCTGCATGCCTTTGCTGTTCACATGGATTGTAACAATAACAGGTAGAGCACATATACTACTGCTCTCTCCTGATGTAACCCAGGCATATATACTACTGCTCTCTCCTGCTGTAACCCAGGCACATATACTACTGCTCTCTCCTGCTGTAACCCAGGCACATATACTACTGCTCTCTCTGCTGTATCCCAGGTACATATACTACTGCTCTCTCCTGCTGTAACCCAGGCACATATACTACTGCTCTCTCCTGGTGTAACCCAGACACATATACTACCGCTCTCTCCCGCTGTAACCAGGCACATGTACTACTGCTCTCTCCTGCTGTAACCCAGGCACATATACTACTGCTCTCTCCTGCTGTAACCCAGGCACATATACTACTGCTCTCTCCCGGTGTAACCCAGGCACATATACTACTGCTCTCTCCTGCTGTAACCCAGGTACATATACTACTGCTCTCTCCCGGTGTAACCCAGGCACATATACTACTGCTCTCTCCCGGTGTAACCCAGTCACATATACTACTGCTCTCTCCCGGTGTAACCCAGGCACATATACTACTGCTCTCTCCCGGTGTAACCCAGGCACATATACTACTGCTCTCTCCCGCTGTAACCCAGGCACATATACTACTGCTCTCTCCTGCTGTAACCCAGGTACATATACTACTGCTCTCTCCCGGTGTAACCCAGGCACGTATACTACTGCTCTCTCCCGGTGTAACCCAGGCACATATACTACTGCTCTCTCCCGGTGTAACCCAGGCACATATACTACTGCTCTCTCCCGGTGTAACCCAGGCACATATACTACTGCTCTCTCCCGGTGTAACCCAGGCACATATACTACTGCTCTCTCCATCTGTAACCCAGGTACATATACTACTGCTCTCTCCTGCTGTAACCCAGGCACATATACTACTGCTCTCTCCTACTGTATCCCAGGCACATATACTACTGCTCTCTCCCGGTGTAACCCAGGCACATATACTACTGCTCTTTCCTACTGTATCCCAGGTGCATATACTACTGCTTTCTCCTGCTGTATCCCAGGCGCATATACTACTGCTCTCTCCCGGTGTAACCCAGGCACATATACTACTGCACTCTCCTGCTGTAACCCAGGTACATATACTACTGCTCTCTCCCGCTGTAACCCAGGCACATATACTACTGCTCTCTCCCAGTGTAACCCAGGTACATATACTACTGCTCTCTCCTGCTGTAACCCAGGTACATATACTACTGCTCTCTACCGGTGTAACCCAGGCACATATACTACTGCTCTCTCCCGCTGTAACCCAGGATAATATACTACTGCTCTCTCCCACTGTAACCCAGGCACATATACTACTGCTCTCTCCCGCTGTAACCCAGGCACATATACTACTGCTCTCTCCTGCTGTAACCCAGGCACATATACTACTGCTCTCTCCTGCTGTAACCCAGGCACATATACTACTGCTCTCTCCCAGTGTAACCCAGGTACATATACTACTGCTCTCTCCTGCTGTAACCCAGGCACATATACTACCGCTCTCTTCCGCTGTAACTCAGGCACATATACTACCACTCTCTCCCGGTGTAACCCAGGCACATATACTACTGCTCTCTCCTACTGTATCCCAGGTGCATATACTACTGCTTTCTCCTGCTGTATCCCAGGCGCATATACTACTGCTCTCTCCCGGTGTAACCCAGGCACATATACTACTGCACTCTCCTGCTGTAACCCAGGTACATATACTACTGCTCTCTCCCGCTGTAACCCAGTTACATATACTACTGCTCTCTCCCAGTGTAACCCAGGTACATATACTACTGCTCTCTCCTGCTGTAACCCAGGTACATATACTACTGCTCTCTCCCGGTGTAACCCAGGCACATATACTACTGCTCTCTCCCGCTGTAACCCAGGATAATATACTACTGCTCTTTCCGACTGTAACCCAGGCACATATACTACTGCTCTCTCCCGCTGTAACCCAGGCACATATACTACTGCTCTCTCCTGCTGTAACCCAGGCACATATACTACTGCTCTCTCCTGCTGTAACCCAGGCACATATACTACTGCTCTCTCCCAGTGTAACCCAGGTACATATACTGCTGCTCTCTCCTGCTGTAACCCAGGCACATATACTACCGCTCTCTCCCGCTGTAACTCAGGCACATATACTACCACTCTCTCCCGGTGTAACCCAGGCACATATACTACTTCTCTCTCCCGGTGTAACCCAGGTACATATACTACCGCTCTCTCCTGGTAGTACCCAGGCACATATACTACCGCTCTCTCCCGGTGTAACCCAGGCACATATACTACTGCTCTCTCCCGCTGTAACCCAGGCACATATACTACTGCTCTCTCCATCTGTAACCCAGGTACATATACTACTGCTCTCTCCTGCTGTAACCCAGGCACATATACTACTGCTCTCTCCCGGTGTAACCCAGGCACATATACTACTGCTCTCTCCTACTGTATCCCAGGTGCATATACTACTGCTCTCTCCCGGTGTAACCCAGGCACATATACTACTGCTTTCTCCTGCTGTATCCCAGGCGCATATACTACTGCTCTCTCCTGGTGTAACCCAGGCACATATACTACTGCTCTCTCCTGCTGTAACCCAGGCACATATACTACTGCTCTCTCCCGGTGTAACCCAGGCACATATACTACCGCTTTCTCCCGGTGTAACCCATGCACATACAGATGTATCGGGTCTCGTCCTTGCTGGCGGATCGCCAGCAACACGGCGGCGCTATCTGACTGAGACGTGCGTGTGTCCCCCATGCACGCGCATCTCAGTATCCGGGCGGCGAGGCAGATGCATTACTGTCCGCCTCCCGCTCGAGGGGGCATGGGGGGACCCGAGGAGGCTGCGGGAGGGTGCGGTCGCCCGATGTGGGCACCGGGTGACCGAGGGCAGCATCGTCGGAAGGGTGCGCGCGCGTCCCCTTCCGGCATACAGATGGCGGCGGGGCAGGGGATGGCGACGCCATCGCCATCCCCTGCAAAGATGAGACCCAATACATCTGTATACTAGTGCTCTCTCCTGCTGTAACCCAGGCACATATACTACTGCTCTCTCCTGATGTAACCCAGGCACATATACTACTGCTCTCTCCCGCTGTAACCCAGGCACATATACTACCGCTTTCTCCCGGTGTAACCCAGGCACATATACTAGTGCTCTCTCCTGCTGTAACCCAGGCACATACACTTCTGCTCTCTCCTGCTGTAACCCAGGCGCATATACTGTACTACTGCTCTCTCCTGGTGTAATCCAGGCACATATACTACTGCTCTCTCCCAGTGTAATCCAGAATGCATCAGTACTGCATTTTCTAATCACACTTTCTCCTACCTCATGGTAAGGCTCCTGTCTCTTGCTCCTGACAGCTGCTCTCTTGAGGACACAAACAACAAACTTGGTAGAAGAGGCTGATACTCCGCTCTGTCCCTTACACTGCGTGATGTGCTGGCCGTGCTAGAAATCATAGTATGTATCATTGATATAGTTGCATCTAGCTAAATATAGATATGATCTACTTGCCAAGCGAAGAGGGGTTTCCAGAACCCCCACCCGCATTTAAATACCAAACAACAATGTCTCCCTGAAGTGGAGATGGGCAGGGTTCCCATCCCCTCCACCAGTAAACTGGGACACGCGTAGAGGACCTCTCCGCCAGCGCTCCCCAGCGGGGGCATTCTGGCGAGCCCCGGCACTGGCTGAGAGGTGCTCCATCTGTATAGGTGCAAATGTGTACATTTTTTTTCTATGCAACAGACGGAGCAGACCTACAGTAAGTGCACCATGTTTCATATAATCCAATGATTTCGATAGAGAAAGTATAGCAGCCATTGGCACCATCAGTACTAGATAACAATGCCTACAGTAACAATCATCGCCTGTTATGTTATTTATGTGTTGACTAGTTTAAAGCCTTTGAAAATGATGGCTTGTGCAATGTACTTTCACAGACTGCTGTGTGATACTTTATTTCTACGCATGCTGCAAAATGTCATGAGTGCTCAGCTACAAAAATACATATTATCTCCTGCAAGGGATTGCGAGCACCGGACCAGTTGTTTTTCTTAGAGAGTGCCAGGCATCAACGTATATGTATATACTAGGTGTTTCATCACGCCCTACGGGCGCTCTTCACGCCGTCGTAAGGGGCTACGCCCCATTAAAGTTATAAGGATATTTTAATGTGAATTATGTTCGTTATTTGTGGATGAATGTGTTTAATTTTGGGTGGGGCGGATGGTGTTAGCGGGAAGGGGTGTGTTGGGTTAGGGATTTTGGTGGGGTGGTGTATGATACTTTGGCTTGGTGTAGAGTGCAGTTGTTGGTGGTATAGTGGTGCAAAGAATGTGTGTGTTATTAGTTTGGGGGTGATGATGGTGGTACCAGGAAGTGGTGTGCTTGATTGGATATTTCAGTGGGGTGGTGCTGGCTATGTTGCGCATATATATATATATATACTAGGTGATTCATCGCGCCCTACGGGCGCTCTTCACACTGTCGTAAGGGGCTGCGCCCCCTTAATTCGTGAACATTTGTATATGAGAAAGATGGTTAGAATTGTATGAAAGATGGCCTGTATTGCAACTTGAGTTATAGGTGAAATGTGTTAAATAGAGAGCATATGATGTGGAAGGGGGTGTGTATTGTTTTGTTTAATTAAAAAGCGGTTACAGAGTAAGATGTACATTGATAGTGTGGATGGTACAGTGACATTTGTGGGTGTGGGGGGGGGGGCTGTGTGTGCATGTTGTTTAGGTGTGTGTGTGCAATAGTATAGTAGGGTGTTTCTGAGCCAGCGGCTCCCCACTGGCGGAGGTCACGACACAGGAAAACAGGAGGCTGGGTAGTGATAGGGGTGTGTGGGCAAAAGGGGACTAAAGAGGAGGGTGGGAGATACTGTGCAGCTTCTGCCAGTGGGTGAGGGTCCAGTGTGGCAGTACAGGAGTACAGGATGGTGGCCCTGAGTCAGTGTCTCCTCCTACTGGGTGGGAGTTAGGGTACATGAGAGCAGGAGGCTGGGCTATGAGGCATGATAGGGGCATGTGGGCAAAACAGCGTCAGCGACTCCCCAGTGGTGGAAGTTACGGTTCAGGAGAGCAGGAAGCTGGGTAGTGATAGGGGTGTGTGAGTATACGGGGGACCAAAGAGGGGCTTAGGGGTGCCGTGAATTGTGGGAGGGGCGTGGGGGGTTTCGTGAATCAAGGGAGGGAGGGGGTGCAGGTGTCCGCGGATCGCGGGAGAGGGCGGGGGTCCGCAAAGCGTGGGAGGGGGCGTGAATTGCGGGAGGGAGGGGGGTTGCGAATTGCGGGAGGGGGGTGTGTGCGGGGGGTGACGTGAATCGTGGGAGGGGGCGTGAATCGTGGGGGGGGGGTGTGCGGGGGGTCCGTGAATTGCGGGAGGGGGGGGGCACGGGGCGCGATAAATCACCTAGTTGGTTATATATTCTTGTAGAAGGATGGTAGGATGTTGCTGTCATTCAGAATGCATTTACATAAACAGTAATAGTAGCAGTAAAAGATCTGACTTAAAACACCTACAGTAAAACAGAACAGGTGTTATATATTATACAAAGAATTGGTTGATGATGTCTAGGTTGACGTGCACATAATTGTCACTGTAAAAAAATTGCTACAAGAAAAAATCAACACAGAAAGGTCAACACATTTAAATGTTGACATAAGTGTGGCACTTCATTGGTGTCCATGTCGACACATGAGAATGAATATGAAAACATTAAAAAAATAAAAATAAATCTTCAATAACTCATGTCAACCTTTTTCATTGTCGACCATAGCCGTGTCAGTGTTTTGCATGTGCCATTTAATCCTGGGGTTGCCGTGAATCGCGAGCGGGGGTGGGGGGGGAGGAGGTGAGGTGTGTCCGCGAATCACGGGAGGAGGGGTCGTGGGTGGATGCCGTGAATTGCGGGAGGGGGGGTCGCGGGGGGGGTGTGGGTGCCGCGAATCGTGGGAGGGGGGGACGCGGGGGGTTGCAGTGAATCGTGGGAGGGTGGGTCGCAGGGGCAGGGGGTTGCCGCAATGACAGGGGGGGGAGGAATCGCGGTAGGGGGGGTCGCGGGGGGTACCACGAGGAAGGGGGGGCCTAGGGGGTTGGCACAAATCGTGGGAGGGGGGGTCGCGGGGTGCCACGAATCGCAGGAGGGGGTGTGTCACGGGAGTCGCCGCGAATTGGGGGGGTGTGCTGTGAATCGCGGGAGGGGGGTCGCTGGGGGGGTGCCGCGAATCGCCACAGGAAAAAATCAACACAGAAAGGTCAACACATGTAAATGTTGACATAAGTGTGGCACTTCATTGGTGTCCATGTCGACACATGAGAATGAATATGAAAACATTGAAAAAGTGAAAAATAAATCTTCAAAAACTCATGTCAACCTTTTCATTGTTGACCATAGCCATGTCAGTGTTTTGCATGTGCCATTTTATCGTGGGGTTGCCGTGAATGGGGGGTGGGGGGGGGGAGGGACACATTGCTCTGTTTCTGGACTTTCTTCTTAATTTATGGATTACCATCACCTGTGCTTAAACACCTTTCTTATCAATTACCCTGTTTAAAACAGGTGATGACAATCATAAATTAAGATGGAAGTCCACAAACAGAGCATTCTGTCCCTCCTGGAGAGGGTCATGTTGGGAGGTATGGAGGTGTGGGGCGCTCACCTGGAGTCATAGGCGAATCTAGAATTATGGTAATGGATGGTCCCAGATCTAGACACAACAGCAGGGGGACCTTTGCGCGGTGACGCCGCGCTGCAAAAAGGGGGCATGGTCTCATGGAAAGGAGGTGTGGCATCACAAAAAGGGGTGTGGTATTACACTTTAGACCATACACAGTAATGCCCATTACACATTTTAGCAAACTCCGTAATACCCATTACACATAAAGCCACACACCATAATGCCAATTACACATAAGGCCACACACCATAACGGCCATTACACATTGTGCCACACATCATGATGCCCATTACATACTATATAACAAACCGTAATGCCCATTACATATTTGCCACATAAGTGCTGCTTACCTACATGCTCATTGCTAGGGGGTTCTTGCTTGATGGCATCATAGTACCCATTACACATGATGCTGCACACCATAGTACCCATTACACATGATGCCGCACACCATAGTACCCATTACACACGATGCCGCACACCATAGTACACATTACACACGATGCCGCACACCATAGTACACATTACACACGATGCCGCGCACCATAGTACCCATTACACACGATGCCGCGCACCATAGTACCCATTACACACGATGCCGTGCACCATAGTACCCATTACACATGATGCCGCACACCATAGTACCCATTACACATGATGCTGCACACATAATGCCCCTTACACACGATGCTGCACACCATAATGCCCCTTACACATTAAGCCACACATTATGCGTAATGCCCCCACATACCGCCACTTGTAGCGTCCCTTAAGCTATGCCCCCAAAAGTGCCACTTACTGTAAATTTTTATATGAGCCTTCGCTGCTGCTGCAGGGAGAGATGGAGAGCGGTGCAGCTGCTTCTATGGGGAGAGAAGCAGAGCGCAGCTCAGAGCACGCTACCACTCCCCTCCTGGTGTCCCCTCTAGCCAAGTGGACATTTGAAATATTGTGCGCGCTGTTGTTGTGCGTGAAGTCGGGGGAGCACGCCGGGCGCCGGCACCACATGATTAAAGGGGGGGGGGGGGGGGTGAAAGCGGGGAGAAGAATTAGAGCGGAAGCTGCAGGGGTGACAGTCATTGACAGCTGGGCAGAGAGCAGGGGGCTGCCCGGCTGTATTCAGAGCACTGCAGGTCACGGCTGTTTGAACAAAATACCCCTTTCACAACAGAAAATGCAGGGATTTACCCGGGAATGTGGTACCAGGATCATGCAGGGACATTCCCAGGCTGACCCCTTATACACTAGCCTAGTCCCTGCATTTTCTGGTGTGAGGGGGAGAGACAACCACTCCCCTCTCCCTACCCCCCTTTAACCAACCAGCTATATCTTCGGAACCAACTGACCCATTTACATGAGACCAGTATCATATTGAAGAACTTTTGAGTTGGCTTCGAATGATTTTGGTCCCGTGAAACTGGGCTGTTTGGTTCCAGAGAAATCTGCCCTCAAAGAACATAAACAGCCATGAAATTACATTTAAGAAATGAAAAAAAAAAAAAAACGAGTTAACCTCAATATCCCTGGAACCAATTAACCCATATGGATCCAGCCAGTGGCGCCGGAACGGGGGGGGGGGCGAGGGGGCAGCTTGCCCCCCCCCCCCAAATTACTGAGGCGCCAGTATGTCCGGCCCGCCCGCCTATATTACAGCCGCCTATATTAAAGAAGTATTATCCGCCCGGCCGCCTATATTTCATACCAGGCGCCGGGGATGGCTGCTGCTGCTGCCGCCGGAGAGATGTGCATAAGACGCGCCAGCCAATCACTGCCGGCGCATCCCCTCCACATACACTGTGATTGGCGGGCGCGTCTTCTACACATCTCCCCGGCGGCAGCAGCAGCAGCCATCCACGGCGCCTGGTATGTAATATAGGAGGGCGGGCGGATGATAATACCAGAGGCGTAGCCATCACGCCCGCTCAGGTGCCCAAGTCAGTGCGGCTCCCCCGCCGGCTGCCCGCTGCCCGCTGCCCCCAGGAGACGTGGTATATTTAAAAGTCACTCACATCTCCCGCTGGACCGCGCTAGCCAATAGGCGCTCGCGGTCCAGTAGCCACCAGTTGATTGCCTGCTGGACCGCAAGCGCCTATTGGCTAGCGCGGTCCAGCGGGAGATGTGAGTGACTTTTGAATAGCAGCACTGTGCACAGCAGGGAGCCGGGAGCGGGCAACCCCGGCGACAGGGGGGAGGGGGTGCGCGGAAAGCACCGCTGCTGCTTTGCCGACTGTGGGTGGGGTGGGGTGCACTAATCTCTGCACTATCCTCGCCCACCCACCCACCCTGCTGTGCACTATCCTCGCCCACCCACCCACCCTGCTGTGCACTATCCTCCAACACCCACCCACCCATGCACTATCCTCACTCACCCTGCTGTGCACTATCCTCACCCACCCTGCTGTGCACTATCCTCATCCACCCACCCACCCTGCTGTGCACTATCCTCCAACACCCACCCACCCATGCACTATCCTCACTCACCCTGCTGTGCACTATCCTCACCCACCCTGCTGTGCACTATCCTCACCCACCCACCCACCCTGCTGTGCACTATCCTCACCCACCCACCCACCCACCCTGCTGTGCACTCTATCCTCACTCACCCACCCACCCTGCTGTGCACTATCACTCCCACCCTCCCTGCTCTGCACTATCATTTACTCACACCTTCCCGCCCTGCGAGCAAATTTCAGTCCCCCTTGGCAACGAGCAATTTCAGTCCCCCTTGGCATCGAGCATGAAGCCCATGGCATCGAGCATGAAGCCCCTGGCACCGAGCATGTAGGTAAGTGGCACTTATGTGTTAAATGTGTAATGGACATTACGATTTGTTAAATAGTGTGCGATGGGCATTGCGGTGTGTTAGTATGCGACGGGCATTGCGGTGTGTTAGTATGCGACGGGCATTACGGTGTGTTCTATAGTATGCAATTGGCATCATGTGTGGCCTTATGTGTAATTGGCATTACTGCATGTGGCTTTATGTGTAATTGGTATTACAAAGTTTGCTAAAATGTGCAATGGGCATTACGGTGTGTGGTATAATGTTGGGCCGTGCCCACTTTTCACGGAGCAGGAGCCTCACCTACTACAAATTGGGGGGGGGGCGAAACATGCCCTTGCTCCGGGCACCGTGGCACCTAGCTACACCACTGGATAATACATAAGTAATATAGGGGCGGGCGGGCGGCTGATAATAAATCAGTTATATAGCCTGGCGGGCGGGTGGGCAGCTGATTAATCAGTAATATAGCCGGGCGGGTGGCAGGGAAGATGTGCGCCCACCAATGCTGCTTCTCTCACCCTCCCTTCCCCAGTGACTGACACATCTAGGGGTTGTCATTTACCCCTGGATTCACACCCAAACAGGTTTATGTAATTATGTCTGATTATCATAATCAGACATAATCACATAAATCTGTTTGGGGGTGACACTGCCACTTTTTCCACTTTTTCCACTTTTTCCACTTTTTACGAGTAAATGACAACCCCTGGATTAATGTCAGTCCTGGTGTCTCTGGCCACATGTATATGCCGCTGCCCGGTGTATAATGCCCACGTGTATATGCCGCTGCCCTGTGTATAATGCCCATGCGTAAATGCCGCTGCCTTGTGTATAATGCCCACGCATATATGCCGCTGCCCTGTGTATAATGCCCATGCATATATGCCGCTGCCAGTGTGTATAGTGCCCGGGGGTAACATATAGCAATTTAGGGGGCGCCAAAATGAGATTATATCTTGCCCCCCCCCAACCTAAAAACGTTCCAGCGCCTCTGGATCCAGCCTGGTATCAGATTGAAGGCCCAGCGATTTGGGTTCGACTGAGATCAACCTCGAGCTTCAGTGATGCCGAAGGGGGAACTGGCATCCGTTGAACTGGGTGGGGGTCAGAATTAGCGGGTCCCATGTTATCCTATAGGGAAAACGTTCCAGCTTTGCCTAGCAGTATCTCCGGTTCCCAGGGGTCTAGAGACACGGGACTGGGATCATTGGAAAGCCCCATCCCTCAGCTACAATATGGGCTAATGGGTGGTCCTGTGCACCCCCGGACCACCCCCTAGATTCGCCTATGCCTGGAGTGTCTGGTAAATAGCTGTGTCTTTGCTGTGTAACATGGAGAGGGCTGGTTCTCTGTCGTGTGAGTCAGTCATGTGAGTCAGAGGCTCCACCCAGCGTTACAGCTTCAGGCACACTTTGAGTGACAGATGTAGCTAAATATATAAGAGATATATATATATATGCGCGGTGACCTGGGAAGTGTGTGTCTGCGCTGTGACCTGGGTAGTATATTAGTGAGTAATGAGTACACCTGTGTGTCTGCACAGTGACCTGGGAAGTGTTTCAGTGAGTAATGAGTACACCTGTGTGTCTGCGCGGTGACCTGGGAAGTGTGTCAGTGAGAAATGAGTACACCTCTGTGTTTGCCTGGTGACCTGGAAAGTGTAGACAAAAAAGTTAGATATCCAAGGGAGGATATCAAAAAAGTCTCCCGGGTGGGGCACAGCCTTCTAAAAAGAGTAAATAGCTATTAATACAAACTTTATTTATAAAAACATGACCCTAAAGTTGGGTCAGACAAGGACAGAAGACAAAAGACAAACAGATAACACTTATAGACGATATACGTGAGAAAGTAGTGAAATATAATTTCATAATACTTATGTCTGTGGATTTTAAGATGGGAGAATTCCTCCAGGTATCAGTAACTGTATATCAATATACTTGTTTGAAATCCTACTAGACAATAAACACCTCAAGTAACAATATATGTTTAGAGTTAATATCAAAAAATGATTTAGCAACAATGTTCCCTGTAAATCACAATATTATCTTAGCTACGTTTCACCAGAGTATCAATAGAGTAGCAGTGTAGGCAAGGTATGAAAATACCCGAGTTTTGATTTGCTAAGGGAGTCGCTGCTACCTGTGCATGTGACAAATGTCAGTGAATGCACAGTTGAGCGGACCCCGAGAGCGTCACAGGTATATATATATATATATATATATATATATGCGCGGTGACCTGGGAAGTGTCAGTAATGAGTACATCTGTGTGTCTGCGCTGTGACCTGGGTAGTATATTAGTGAGTAATGAGTACACCTGTGTGTCTGCACAGTGACCTGGGAAGTGTGTCAGTGAGTAATGAGTACACCTGTGTGTCTGCGCTGTGACCTGGGTAGTATATTAGTGAGTAATGAGTACACCTGTGTGTCTGCGCGGTGACCTGGGAAGTGTGTCAGTGAGTAATGAGTACACATGTGTGTCTGCGCGGTGACCTGGGAAGTGTGTCAGTGAGTAATGAGTACACCTGTGTGTTTGCCTGGTGACCTGGAAAGTGTGTCAGTGAGTAATGAGTACACCTGTGTGTCTGCACTGTGACCTTGCTACTGTCTGCATGCAGGCTGGGGGGGGGGGGGGGGGTGTGCAGGCCAGGGGTGGGGGTGCAGGACGGTGGGGTGTGCAGGCCGGGGGGGGGGGGGGTGAGCGGGTTGCTGCTGCCTTGTGCAGGCCAGGGGTGACCCCCCAACCCCGTTCCCCTAACTTATTATAGACAACCTCCTCCTCTTCCCCTCCTTCCCCAGACTTGCTGGCATCCCCCTCCCACATGTGACATACCTGTGGCGTCTGACACTCACAGGGCAGTCCTGCATCACCCGGCCAGCGGCAGATTGGAAATGCCTGAGAGGAGCTACAGCCAGCCCAGCGCTTTACTATAAAGGAGGAGGCAGCTCTGCCGAGTCACAGCTGCATCATGCTTCTCTCCTCTCAGGCTGTGACCATTTGACACTGTCTGCGACTCAAGGTCAGCCTGAGAGGAGACAGAGGCAGAGCTGCTCTCCCTGGATGCCAGAGGCTGCTATGTCAGCACCACAGATCTGCAGCTGCATCATGCTTCTCTCCTCTCAGGCTGTGACCATGTGACACTGTCTGCGACTCGAGGTCAGCCTGAGAGGAGGCAGAGGCAGAGCTGCTCCCCCTGGCTGCCAGAGGCTGCTATGTCAGCACCACAGATCTGCAGCTGCGCAGACTTAATTTATTCACTGCACTCCCTTCCGCCCCCATGGACGCTGGCTGAGCTACATGTGTCTGTGAGTATTATAGGTGTGTGGTATTGCGGGGGGTGAAGTGCAGGCAGGCAGGGGCCAATATGTGTGTATTATCTCTTATATATTAGTGTGTTTGTGTTTGTGTGTGTATTATGTGTGGTGTGCATGTATAAGGCTGGGTGGGGGGTGGAGTTTCATGTGTGACCCTGCCCAGCGTTATAGACACACTCTCAGGATGATTCACACATGTAGCCAAATATAGAAGAGATGTCTGTGCAATGCGGAATTAGTTAGTAATGTTCATTATTAGGCAGTAATGATGGGAAAGGCTGTGGATAGGATGATCTAAAAATACACTAATTACTAGCAGCATTTTAGTCAGCAAATGAATTTCTGTAGCATGTCCTTAATTTCATGCTGCACCCTGCTGTCAGCTGTCATTACATAATAATAAAGTGTTTTATTAAGTGCATATTAGCTATTGAGCGCTGTATGACTGTCTGCGGTCAGTTTATGCCGTAAGAGGCCTAATTATGCTTGCCAACTCCGCTAATTGACATTTGAGTAGGGGAACACTACAAACACACATTAAAAACCACATATGTAGTCAAATGTGTTCAACAGCCGCACACTGTTGTTATTCCAAAATTCGCCACTAGGTGGCAGAAATGCATTAAAATTGTGGTATAGATTGTGATATGCCAGAGTATTGTGCCCTATGGGCATATGTATAAAGCTCCCGTTTCAGGAAATGAAGGATACACTTTGTGTATATATATATATATAGCGCACACATATTCCGCAGCGCTGTACAGCGTATAGTTCAACACTCACATCAGTCCCTGCCCCAGTGGAGCTTACAATCTATATTCCCTGCCACATGTACACACGCACACAGACATTCTAGGGTTAATTTTGTTGTGAGCCAATTAACCTACCTGTATATTTTGCAACCACCCCCCAAAAAACACCCCAGTGCTCTGTGAGCTGCTGGCCATGCCTCCATCTCCTGTCTCCTTGAATAAACACTGTGCGCTTGTGCACGGTATCTATTCACTGCTGTTCCGCTCAGCAGAGCAGCAGGTAGCAGGGGGGACTGTATGGATTAGCCTTGGGGCACCTGGAACCTTTTAATCAGGCCCTGACCGTGCGGAAGGTGACTATGTTCCATAGCTTATAAGGAGACCCCTTTAGGATTACTATTGATGCCGTATTGTTGTGGCCACATTTCCCCCGGCATATCGTACAGCGGAGCTTAGTTCTATCGCCAGCATACTTACATTAGGTAGATGTAACAGATGTGTGATGTGCGTGTGTGTGTGTTTTACCATATTGTAGTGCACTCCACAACTTTCACAAGTCCATGCATTGTTTTCAAGGTTTATAGAAATATTACGTCCAGAACCAGCACCTTAGGAAGGACACACATTGGGGAGATGTATCAGACCTTCTACAGAAGTGACAATTGTTATAAACTCACCATCGGGTATCTTTATGCTCAACACTTTATAAACTTAAACCATAACGTAACCGTACCTTAACACTACAAACAAAGACACAGACACAAGTGCTGGCATTTCAAAACTTTAATGTCAAATTTATTTTGAAAACTTGTTATAGACTATCAAAATGGTGGCGGCACCAAAGAACGGTCAAGAAAGGAAAAGTGGGGTAAGCATCACCATACCATCCATACACCACTGGTGATCAGTCTCCCAGCACCACCACCCTTGCAGATGGTGCGGCCATCCCCCTTGCAGAAGCATGGCTCATGACAGGGGAGAGCGCACCCACTATCTACGTACTCACAGAAATACTCAAGATGACCGTTCTTTACCGCCGTCAAGGGAAAAGAAATAGGGATGGGAGGGCGGGGCTTCTCAAGAAAAGAGGCAGATCACTCTAGCACGTGATCACTTCTAGCCTGCCTACTCCTCCCTAAACACCCTGATTGGCTTAAATACTAACTCATTTACATAACACCGCACCTACTAACTAAAGTGTCAGCATGCCAGAACTCTTTAGTGGTTCATGCCTCCTCACTGCTTATAATAATAATAATAATAATAATAATAATAATAATAATAATGATATTTATATAGCGCTTTTCTCCCAATAGGACTCAAAGTGCTTCACCATTGTCTTTACAGCTCAAAATACAAAACAAGCTTAGCAGTGGATGTCAGTAAAATGCTTGAGTAAATAAGTATGTTTTTAGTCTGTTTTTAAAGGATTCTCCAGTGGGGGCTTGTCGCACTGTGCGAGGAAGAGAGTTCCATAGAGTCGGAGCAACAAAGTTGAAAGCTCGACCCCCAGATGAATTCAGGGAGATTCTGGGTACTGTTAGTAGTCTTTCTTCAGTGGATCATAGTAATACAGTAGGACTGTAAGAAATCAGAAGCTGCTGCAGGTACCTTGGGCCCTGGTCATGCAGGGCCTTGAAAGTGAGTAAGCCAATCTTGAAAACGATTCGCCATTTTACAGGCAGCCAGTGAAGGGAGTACAGAATGGGAGTTATGTGGCAGGAGCGGGGCTGGTTAGTTAATAGTCTGGCGGCTGCATTTTGTACCAGCTGTAAGCGGCATTCGGATTGGACCCGGCATATGGAGAGTGTGATCGGTGCAGGTTGTCATTCAGGTGCGGTCGGAGTTGCTATCACAGTAGTGTATGGCATACTTGCAGGGGCGTTTCAAGAAGGGAGAAGACCCACCCTCCACTGCGGACCCCTCCTCTCTGATGGCGATTAGATCCTGGCATTGTGCCAGAGTCTACTGTGCATGTGCAGGTCTGCAGGAACATGGTGTCAATGCCTTGTTCCCGGGGGGGCATATCCAGTGCACATGCACAAATCACTCAGAAATTGCTGTGGCGGACATTTTTCAAGAGCTTTGTGTCTCCGGTGCCGAGATGCCTCAGCGGAACTCTGGAGGATTAAGTATAATGTATGGGTCGTGTGTGGTGTGGGCCCATGTGCACAGCGCACAATGCACCCATTATAGAAACGCCTATGCATACTTGCCTACCCTCATGGAATGGGCAGGAGGCTCCTGAAAATTGGGTCCGCCTCCGGCCTTCCAGAAAGGTGGGTAAGTCACCCCGGAACTGCCCCAGCCAGGTAGGGCAGGGGGACCTGAAGACACAAATCGCGTCCTAGTGGCCTGGCCGCCCCACTGTGCAGTGCCTGTGGCCACAATGATGTGATTTATTGATGCCCCCACTCAAGGCTCCTGGTGAGCTCTGGCCCCGCCCTCTTGGGTGTCATGCCCACAAGCCCCGTCCCCTACTTCCTAGAGAGGGCAGCCTAAAAGTCGGCAATGCTGTATGGTAATGCAGCAGGAGGCATCAATTACAGGCCGACGCCTCCTGCGGCAGTAGTGATCAAACCTGTGCACATATACTACTGCTCTCTCCTGCTGTAACCCAGGCACATATACTACTGCTCTCTCCTGGTGTAATCCAGGCACATATACTAAAACTCTCTCCTGCTGTAACCCAGGCACATATACTACTGCTCTCTCCTGCTGTAACCCAGGCACATATACTACTGCTCTCTCCTGCTGTAACCCAGGCACATATACTACCGCTCTCTCCTGCTGTAACCCAGGCACATATACTACCGCTCTCTCCTGCTGTAACCCAGGCACATATACTACCGCTCTCTCCCGGTGTAACCCAGGCACATATACTACTGCTCTCTCCTGCTGTAACCCAGGCACATATACTACTGATCTCTCCTGTTGTAACCCAGGCACATATACTACTGCTCTCTCCTGCTGTAACCCAGGCACATATACTACTGCTCTCTCCCGGTGTAACCCAGGCACATATACTACTGCTCTCTCCTGCTGTAACCCAGGCACATATACTACTGCTCTCTCCCGGTGTAACCCAGGCCCATATACTACTGCTCTCTCCTGCTGTAACCCAGGCACATATACTACTGATCTCTCCTGCTGTAACCCAGGCACATATACTACTGCTCTCTCCCGGTGTAATCCAGAATGCATCAGTACTGCATTTTCTAATCACACTTTCTCCTACCTCATGGTAAGGCTCCTGTTTCTTGCTCCTGACAGCTGCTCTCTTGAGGACACAAACAACAAACTCGGTAGAAGAGGCTGATACCGCTAGGCATGTGCAACAGATCCGCTCTGTCCCTTACACTGCGTGATGTGCTGGCAGTGCTAGAAATCATAGTATGTATCATTGCTATAGTTGCATCTAACTATATATAGATATGATCTACTTGCCAAGCGAAGAGGGGTTTCCAGAACCCCCAACCGCATTTAAAAACCAAACAACAACGTCTCCCTGAAGTGGAGACGGGCAGGGTTCCCATCCCCCGCCACCAGTAAACTGGGACACGCGTAGAGGACCTCTCCACCAGCGCTCCCCAGCAGGGGCATTCTGGCGAGCCCCGGCACTGGCTGAGAGGTGCTCCATCTGTATAGGTGCAAATGTGTAAAAAAAAATTCTAAGCAACAGAAGGAGCAGACCTAAGTGCACCATGTTTCATATAATCCAATGACTTCGATAGAGAAAATATAGCAGCCATTGGCACCATCAGTACTAGATAACAATGCCTACAGTAACAATCATCGCCTCCTATGTTATTTATGTGTTGACTAGTTTAAAGCCTTTGAAAATGACGGCTTGTGCAATGTACTTTCACTTTGAGCTGTGGCAGTTTTTACTTTCATTTTAGGCTGTGAAAGTTTTTAGCCCACAAACTCTCCACCCCACCCCCAGTCCCTAACTGCTCCTACCTCCAATCTCTGTCTTCACAGCTCCCTCTCGCCATATCCAGCAAGTTTAAAAAAGATCAGTGTCCCTGCAAAAATTGCTTTCACTTTCTATTTATTTTAAGCACACAAAGGAGAAATTTGGTCTGCCGAGTGGCCTAAAGTAGTCAGTGGTGGTACTTCACCTCATAGAGGTGAGGAGTAGTTAGATATATATATATATATATATATAGTATGCAGGGAAGGTGCGGCACTCAGAACTCATAGAAATAAGCAGACCAACAATCACTCTCGAAACATTGATCTAAGCAGGTGTTTGTCTCCTTTATTTCAAAGTCGCCGGAGTGCCGCCCTACCACTATGATACATATTGGAGACTTACTCTGTGTGCCAAGGTAAGGCACCTGGTGCTGTATCTACACTGAGCCATGGAGTGCCGGCCATTCTACAACATATATATGTGTGTGTGTGTGTGTGTGTGTGTGTATTTTTGTAGCTGAGCACTCATGACATTTTGCAGCATGCGTAGAAATAAAGTATCACACAGCAGTCTGTGTTAGGTCAACGTTTCGGGTGCTTAAACCCTTTATCGTCTTGAAACGTTGAACTTATACAGACTGCTGTGTGATACTTTCTACGCATGCTGCAAAATGTCATGACTGCTCTAGCTACAAAAATACATATTATCTCCTGCAAGGGATTGCGAGCACCGGACCAGTTGTTTTTCTTAGAGGTGCCAGGCATCAACATATATGTATATACTAGGTGTTTCATCGCGCCCTATGGGCGCTCTTCACGCCGTCGTAAGGGGCTACGCCCCATTAAAGTTATAAAGATATTTTAATGTGAATTATGTTCGTTATTTGTGGATGAATGTGTTTAATTTTGGGTGGGGCGAATGGTGTTGGCGGGAAGGGGTGTGTTGGGTTAGGGATTTTGGTGGGGTGGTGTATGATACTTCGGCTTGGTGTAGAGTGCAGTTGTTGGTGGTATAGTGGTGCAAAGAATGTGTGTGGGGGTGGGGGTGGTGATGGTGGTACCAGGAAGGGGTGTGCTGGATTGGATATTTCAGTGGGGTGGTGCTGGCTATGTTGCGCATATATATATATATATATATATATATATATATATATATATATATATATATATATATATATATTTATATGCGCGGTGACCTGGGAAGTGTGTCAGTGAGTAATGAGTACACCTGTGTGCGTGATCTGTGAAGTGTCGATGAGTATGCTTGGGAACTGTGTCTACCTGTGTACCTTGCAGGTGACCTGGGAAGTGTGTCAGTGAGTAATGAGTACACCTGTGTGCTTGCCTGGTGGCCTGGAAAGTGTGTCAGTGAGTAATGAGTACACCTGTGTGTCTGCGCTGTGACCTTGCTGCTGTGTGCAGGCTGGGGGGGGGGGGGGGGTGCAGGCCAGGGGTGGGTGGGGCCTTCCAGAAAGGTGGGTAAGTCACCCCGGAACTGCCCCAGCCAGGTAGGGCAGGGGGACCTGAAGACACAAATCGCGTCCTAGTGGCCTGGCCGCCCCACTGTGCAGTGCCTGTGGCCACAATGATGTGATTTATTGATGCCCCCACTCAAGGCTCCTGGTGAGCTCTGGCCCCGCCCTCTTGGGTGTCATGCCCACAAGCCCCGTCCCCTACTTCCTAGAGAGGGCAGCCTAAAAGTCGGCAATGCTGTATGGTAATGCAGCAGGAGGCATCAATTACAGGCCGACGCCTCCTGCGGCAGTAGTGATCAAACCTGTGCCCTAGAACGCAGCATCAGATCAAATCACCCATCATTGGTTGGCTTGCTAGACATATGGTGCGTTCCAAGCCACCCATTGCTGAGGTCCGTCCTACAATACAGATCCACGACGTCTGACTTCCCGCTAAATGGCTTCAACCCATCTGCATTTTCACAAACACTGCCTGGGCTGCATTATTTTGAGCGGTGGCTATCCCGGGCCCCCCACACATTAGGGGCCCCCACATCCTGGTCTGTCAATGTACTCTGGCAGCTTAGCTGTTCATTAACAGCAGCCTCTGAGGATCTCGGCAGGTGTGGACTTGTGGTTTGTGGAATATCACACATGGGGGGGGGTCTGATGATGTCCTGTGCATGATGCCACAGAACCCGTTCGCACACGCGCAGAACAGCCCCCCCACCTGTCCCACCCCATGACTTGTATACATTAAGCAACCCAAGGTAAAATGGGGAAATGGTTAACAGAAAAAAAAAGTACGTTTTCCTTGTTATATTATAACGCGTAGAGTAAGTAGACGAGTGACATGCGGGTGATTTATCGGGCAAGGATTATAAAAAAAAAGAAAAAAGAAAATCACATTTTTTGACGGGGAGGAATAAAGAACGTTTCCTGCCTGTCGGCGCCTTGTGTGAATTCACGGATCGTTATGTACTTACATTGATAAACGCAGTACAGGCCGCATGCAAATAACCAATATTGAGACTAAACCAATTTAAGTTTTGGGATAGAAATTCAGCGGCTTTTAATCAGTTTTCACAGAACTGCGGTACCCGCGGGGCGAATGCTGCTGCATTGCTTTATAACGCAGTCATTGCTTTGCCAACAGCTAATTAAAGCACCTACTAAGCGCAAGCCACAACTTAGCACTGAGAATATATAAATAAGCCGTCCGCAGGTGTTTCACCAAACTGTCATCCAAGCTGAGATATACACAGTAAAAAACACACCGGTAATTACATTACTTTGTGCTTGTTGCTTAGAACCGGCGTCAGGTAAATAATCTGCAGGCAGTAAGAAGAAAACAACAAGAAATATGTTCTCTCTGGCAAGATATTGGGTATTGTCAGGGCCGGTACAATGCTTACTTGCACCCTAGGCAAACTGTCAGCCGCTGCCCCCCCGCCTCCCATTGCACCCTAGGCAAACTATCAGCCGCCCATCTCCCCCTACGCCCCCCCCCCCCCCATGGCACTCTCCACTAGACGCAGTGTGGGGGTTCATACATGCTGGCAGGTGTGCAGGCAAGCAGGGAGAGGCAATCGCCGGTGTCCACGCCTGGGAAGGGTGACACTGGCTGAGAGACAGCAGAAGCTGCCGGTGTCAGTGTCCGGGACATTCGGCACAGGTGAGCGGGGGCGGGTGTGCAGACAGGCAGGGAGCGGCAACCGCCGGTGTTTGTGCCTGGGACATTCGGCACAGGTGGGCAGTTGTTCGGGCGTCGGGCGGGCGGGTGTGCGGGCGGGCAGCAGCTGACGGTGTCACTGTAAGACAGCGGCGGCACTCACCCACCAGTATAGGAGCTGGAGGAGACCGCAGTGGAAGTCAGAGCAGGACCTGTGGGTGAGGGCTGGTTGACTGGAGTCATGTAGAGGGAGAGGCTACTTCCTTTTAACTGACGTTAGTGTCCTCCTGGCTGGGCTGCTGTGTTTCTTCGCTGCACCTCGCCTCCTCAATACATAAAGGAGAGAGGGCGGCCTGCTGTGCTCCTGCTAAACCGTCCCAATTATCCCTCCCCTTGAAATCATACTCAGAGACACGTTTTGGTTAAATCATTGGCCACAGTTTTATTCACAATCCTTAACCAGTGTTTGCAGGGTGAGGACAGAGAGCGGTGGGCAAGGTGCAAGAGCCTATCAATGCCGATCATTGATTTCGCGCTGGGGCGTGCCACATACCTACGCGGTAGGCCCTCGGCAACGCCCCCTCCCGTTCTGGGAGCCAGCCCCTGCAGATCACTCTCGCTTGGCGCGCAGCCGATGGCCCGCCGTCGAAAGCTGGAGCCTGGCGTGCGGCCCCGCACCGAGGGTGAATCTGCCACCTCGGCTGGTTCCCCTCCTCCGCCTGCCTTGCGCACCGCCTCTTCCCGCCCTGCCACATACATCAATGCATCCTGTGACAAAATAGGTAACACATACCAAATATCATTACCGTACATCCCTGTAAATCTTTGACAATAGCACATAACTTGCCAAACACCAAGGAAAACAAAAGCAAAACAACGTTACAACATCGACTTGCCCTGAATAACCTCCTCATGCACTTGTGCTATAACGAAAAAGGGGGTGGGTGGGTGGGATCGTGCTCCGGGACGCTGTGTGCCCGGCCTGCTCCCCTGCCTGGTCTTTTAACCCCCTCCTGGCCGCACCTCCCCCCAGGTGCCCTACTGGCTGCCCTTTGTTCCCCAGGTGTGAAAAAGGGGACGGGGACACCAGCCCGACCCCCCCCCCACTGTTGTGCCGGGTCGCCGGCCGCACGGCCTGCCCCTCCCCCTTATGCCGCGTCAGCGCCATAGCGGCGCCTGTGCTCCCTTAAAGGAGAGAGGGCGGCCTGCTGTGCTCCTGCTAAACCGTCCCAATTATCCCTCCCCTTGAAATCATACTCAGAGACACGTTTTGGGATTAAATCATTGGCCACAGTTTTATTCACAATCCTTAACCAGCGTTTGCAGGGTGAGGACAGAGAGCGGTGGGCAAGGTGCAAGAGCCTATCAATGCCGATCATTGATTTCGCGCTGGGGCGTGCCACATACCTACGCGGTAGGCCCTCGGCAACGCCCCCTCCCGTTCTGGGAGCCAGCCCCTGCAGATCACTCTCGCTTGGCGCGCAGCCGATGGCCCGCCGTCGAAAGCTGGAGCCTGGCGTGCGGCCCCGCACCGAGGGTGAATCTGCCACCTCGGCTGGTTCCCCTCCTCCGCCTGCCTTGCGCACCGCCTCTTCCCGCCACTGAGGTTCCCGGGTGTATTGGCCGGGTACCGAAAAGACCCCCACCCTGCACAATGCCCCTTCTCTCATGCCCCCAGCGCTTCCTGGAGCGCATTGTTGAACAAGTCAATGCCAATGTCCGACAAATGCACTCCATCTGTCCGATACATGCCATTGATCTTCTGGTTGATATCCGCGTGGCGGATAACCCCCCACCCCATTTCCAACACCCGCTTGGCTACCGCCACATTTACTTTTTTCCTGGTCCTTTCAATGGCTCCTCCTTTCTTTGCCCCGCGCCATACCAACCTGGGGATGATGCTGGACCACAGCACCCTAACCCCTTGCCATCGGGCTTTCACCCACTCTAAGTCGGCGCCAACCATTCTTACCAGGTCCAGGGATCTGGCATCCCCCAAGTCATTACCTCCCAGGTGAATAATTATCGTGCCTGGGGTGCCGGCCATCCCCTCCCCCCTCACCAACGCTTCCCTGAGTCCGCTCCACTTCATCCCCCTCCGCCCAAACCAAAACACTCGCCCTTCGCTCCTTGCCAGCCCTAGCTGTCTGCCGTAGGGCCTGGCCGCGGCCCTGACTTCGGCCCAGTGAACGTAGGAGTGGCCGACAATCCATATCCGTTTTGTGTTTGTATTCCCTGCGGAGGGGGGGGGTGGAAGAGTTAATTATCTGTCGGCTTGTCGGTGACTGGCCTGACGTATATCTTATAACGATCCGATTTCCACCTGCCCAGCGCTCTGATTTCAGCGCCTGCGCGGCCCTCGCTAGCCGCTGAAATGGCCGCCCCAATCCTAAATGAATGCGAGCTAAACCTTCCTGCTGGCCATCCGCTCGCCGCTGCGCCCTTCCTCAGGATAGCTGAGAACTGGTATTTCGTTAGCGGTGACCCGTCCGCGTGCACCAGGAAGTTCCCTTTGCCCGCTGTTCCCATGCCCATGAAGTCCCTAACCGCCGCTACTGGGCACGTTGCAGTGTCCGCGTGGCGGTTTAGCTGGACCCATCTACCCTTACCTTCCTGATCTGTCTTTGACCTGTGAATCTTGCACAGCACTGAATGCTCCGTTACTGCTACGTTGCTGTGCTGCAGGCCCTCCTCTGCTGATGACTTTTTTCCTGCCACTAACTCACTGATTCTGAATGCGCCACTAAAGGCCATTGCAAATGCCGCCCTGAACAGGGCTGCCTCCCTCTGATCCCGGCAGACCGTTGGAATCTGGTCCAACAAAATCCGCAACCTTTCTATTGTGATGGGTTGCCTCGCGTCTGGCTTTTTTGCCTCCATCCTGGCCCAGCCCCTCATGATCGTGCGTACTGCGAAAGACTTCGTCTCATCGACCCTGCCATTGAGTTTGTCAAAAAATGAGATGCCTGCCAGCAAAGCGCCTACCCTGGCTTTTGATGCCTGCTCCCGCCTGAGCTTGGCCAGGAAAGCCAACAGCTGCTGCTGTGCGCTGAGCCTCTCGGTGCCTGCCGTGACCTGGAAATCCTTCCAGCAATTCCATGCCGCCTTGTATGCCTTCCATGTCCTTGGCGCCAGCGACCGCTCCACCAGGCTGGCTAACTCGGCTTGACTATCTGCCAGAGACATGGGGGGCATGTTAGGCCTGATGCGCTTGCATTTGGAGCTGCTGCCCTGAACGCTTCCCAGTTCTGCCGTGACAGCGCGTCCGCGATCACGTTCTTTACCCCTGGCACATGCTTTGCCCTGAATGTAATATTGTGGCGCAGGCATTCCACGACCAACCTCCTAATCAGCCTGACCACTGGCGGCGACGATGCCCGCTGGCTGTTCACTGCCTGCACTACCCCCAGGTTGTCGCACCAGAACTGAATTTGCTTGTTGGCTAGCCTCTCTCCCCAGATTGTCACGGCTACCACTATCGGGAATAGCTCCAGGGCTGCCAGGTTCCTGGTGAGACCCGCCTTTTCCCATGCCGGCGGCCACAAATGGGCACACCATTCTCCCTGCCAGTATGCCCCGAAGCCTGTGGCTCCTGCGGCATCCGTAAATAAATGCATTGCGTGATTGGGCCGCATAGGCTCTGGCCACATACGCACCCCATTGAAGTGTTGGAGGAATTCCTCCCATACTAGCAAGTCCTCCCGCAATTCCTTGTTGATGCGCAGAAAATGATTTTTCTTTGCTATGCCCGTTGTGGCTTGCTCCAGCCGTCGCTTAAATATCCTGCCCATTGGGATCACCCTGCAGGCGAAATTGAGGCTGCCCAATAATGATTGGAGCTGCCCCAGCGTCACCTTTTTTGCTCCGGCGCAGTGTCTGACCTCCCTAACCAGCTTTCCCACTTTATCCTCTGGCAATCTGCATTCCTGCTTCACAGAATCGATCTCTATCCCCAAGTAAGACAGAACTGCCTTGGGCCCTTCCGTTTTTTCTGGAGCAATGGGCACGCTGAACTCCTTCAGCATGCCCTGCAGCTCGCCCAGCAAGAGGTTGCACTGTGCCGAATTGGGCGGCCCTGCCTCCAAGAAATCATCCAGGTAGTGCGCAATTGCTGCCGACCCAGTTCGCTCTTCCCAGCACCACTGCAGGAATGAGCTAAATGCTTCAAAAAATGCGCAAGATATGGCGCATCCCATCGGAAGACATTTGTCTATAAAAATGCACCCGTCGAAACTTAGTCCCATGAGATAAAAACTCTCGGGGTGAAGGGGGAGGAGCCTAAAGGCTGACTCGATGTCCAACTTTGCCATAAGCGCCCCCTTGCCCTGCACTCGGACCATCTTGACGGCCGAGTCAAATGATTGGTATTGCACTGAGCACTCGTCCCTGTGCAAGGCATCGTTTATCGATGCCCCTTCCGGATAAGACAAATGCTGAATTAACCTGAATTTACCTGGCGCCTTTTTGGGAACCAGCCCCAATGGTGATATAACCAATCCCGCCACCGGGGGGGTTGTGAATGGCCCTGCCATCCTGCCCAATGCCAGCTCTTTGCTGATTTTGTCCCTAACCACCCCTGGCTGCTCCCCGACTGATTTCAGGTTTTTTGAGCTGCCGAAGGGTGTCACGTCCCTGGTTATAGGTATTCTAAAGCCATCCCTGAACCCTGTTAGCAACAAATTGGCTTCCTGCCTCTCGGGGTATCTGGCTAGCCATCCCCGGATCCTGCCTACATCTACGGGACTAACTGCTTTTCCCAGGTCCCGCTGCTGCGGGTACCTTCCTCTGGTAATTTCCTCGCTGCCTAGTGCAGTCCTTGGCGGCATGGTTGGCACCGCAGTTCGAGCATGCGTGCTTGAACTTGCACTGGGCCCGATTGCACAAGGAGTCATTAAACGCCCAGCATTTCTGTTCTGCCTTCTGCGTGCCAGGCCTCCCTGCACCTGCAGTGCTGGGCCTCCCTGCCCCCGTGTACTTTTGCTGCGCAGAGATCTTCTCCACTATCCCGGCTGACTGTGCGTTGAGCCACAGGTCAACGTCCCTAACACCGAAATCGATGGGCATTCCGCCCGCCGCTTTCGTCCTAAAATCCTCATCGTATTTCCTCCATACACTTCCCCCGTGTTCTTTATACGCTGAGTAAATGAAATCTGTGTATTTGAGCAGGCCTGCGGCTGCCTCAGGGTAGGCCTCAGTGTAGCACGCCATATAAGCGAACATCCCGCTCATCCAGTGCTCCATTGTCTTATAACTATCCGACTGCCTCTCCCCTTTAGGTTTGGCCTTTTCCTTGTCCCTCAGCCCTGCCTCCGTTAGGGAGCATATATCTATGAACGCCCCTTTTTCAATCTCCTTCCTTGTTAATGTTGGCAAGCGGGCTGCCACGGAACTAAAAGGCTGCCCCCCTGCGCTGCTCGCTGGGCCGAATGCTGCTGCTTTGTCCTGTCGTACCACCCCCATCTGGTTCCTGGACGCATCCGCTCCCGGAATACTACCCTTCTTATTTCTCCATTTCGCTACTGCTGCTAGCCACTGTTCCCTGAGCACCCTGCATGCATCATCCTCATCCGACTCCGCTGGGCCTAACCCTAACTCTGACCACTGCTGCCCACTGTCCCCTGGACTAGGTGCTATCGCTGATACTTCCCCTGCCCTCACCCCGTTGCGCACCTCTTGCGCAATATCTGGCCCTCCCCCAATGCTAGGCACGTTATTCTCTAACATTTCCCCCGTATTGCAAACATCATTGCTAACATTCAATGCATTATGCACCCCCTCACTTATGACATTGTTCTTACCCATCCCATGTGTCGCCCTGTCGATGCTTGTGCCGACCTCTGCAGCGAACTGCCCAGGTAGAGCTGCTCCTGCGCCGTTCATAGCGCAAGGATGTGTCCCTGGTGCCCGGCTGCAATCAGCCCTGAATGATGACGCTGGTGAGGCATCGCCGTACCTAGCGTAGCCCGTACTGCTCCTGTCTCTTTGCCTGAGATCCCCGGCACATGCCTGATCCCTTGCTGGTGTGCTGTACTGCCGATTGCAGCTGACGCTGCTCCTCTGTGGTGTCCTGCTTGGCGTAATGCGCTGCCGACTGCCCTCATGCCTCAGCGGACTACGGGGTTGACCCCCTGCGTCTGGGTACGCTCTGCGACGCGCTTGAGCTTCCCTGGAGCCAGCCCGCTCCCGACTCCTTGACCGCCCACTCCGACTGGGGCCCCTGGCGTCACGCTGCTCCCTGCGGTATGACCTCCCTGGTGAGGCCTGGTGGTCGCTGGTACGCTCCCTGCGTGAGCTTGCGTAACTGCTGCTCCCTCTTGGTGCAGATGTGTCCCGTGGGGACCGATGGTGCCTGCTGGGCCCCCTTGCTGTATTCCTTCCGTGACGACTCTCATCCCTCCTGCGATATGCTGCCTCCCTCTTCTCGCTCTCCTGTGATGCTGATGCTTGCAGCTGCGTTAGCTCCTTGAACAATTGTGTCGCCATCAGCTGCGCCCATGCCAGCGGAACCTCCGCTGGCGAGCTCTGGTCGACTGCTGCCCCCGGCTCCTGGGTAGCTTGTGGGACTTGTGGTCCCCTGGCTGCCACTGCACCTGTGACCCCGTGCGGCCCATGGTCCTCTGCCCCGTGCTCCTGGGCCTCCACATTGGTGGCTGCTGGTGTGGCCTCGCATGCTGTCTGGGGCTGGTCCTTGCTCCGCTGTTGCTTTTTTAACTGGTTATATGCTGCCAGTTTTTTATTTCCCCTTTTGTTCCCCAGTGGCCGCAATGCTGCTGTCCGGCCACCAGGGGGAGCGCCCTCCGGCCGAGCTCCCACGTGCTGCTGCTGCTTCCTGCTTCTTCTGGCTCCATGCTCCTTGCCGCCCCCCTCCTCCTCCACCAATCTCCTGGGCACCGTCCTCAGCCTGCTGGGGCGGGAGGTTAGGACTTCCCCGCCGACCTGCATTGTTGGTTGGCCTCCAGGACTGGCCATACCAGCTGCCCTGCGATGTGCTGCTTCGGCTGGATGTACCCACGATGTTGATGATGATCGCTGCTGCCTGGAGGGGGACCCGATTACTGCTCCACAAGGTAGGAGGTTGCGTGCTCCCACGTGCTGCTGCTGCTGTGCTGGAGTATGCTGGGTGCTTGTGGATCTCCTCTCCTATCGTGCTCCGGGACGCTGTGTGCCCGGCCTGCTCCCCTGCCTGGTCTTTTAACCCCCTCCTGGCCGCACCTCCCCCCAGGTGCCCTACTGGCTGCCCTTTGTTCCCCAGGTGTGAAAAAGGGGACGGGGACACCAGCCCGACCCCCCCCCCCCTGTTGTGCCGGGTCGCCGGCAGCACGACCTGCCCCTCCCCCTTATGCCGCGTCAGCGCCATAGCGGCGCCTGTGCTCCCTTTAACAGCGTTTCGTGCCGCCCTCCAGTTGCCGGCGCCCTAGGCAATTGCCAAAAGCTGCCTAGTGGTGACGCTGGATATTGTCATTTATTTTTAGGCCATGAAAAACCTTGAATTAGAGGCAGACAACTAAAGGTGCCCATTCATTGTGTGATGTGCGCTCAAAGTGTTTTGTACCAGATTGCATCTAGTTCAAATTGCATGTGATACGCTGAAACGTGCGGTTTGATCTAGGGGTCCAGTGGTGGGCTGGGCCGGGGGGGGGGGGGGGGGCAATGATGGCCATCCCTACTGCTGTGACCGACCACTTAGAAGAGCTCCGAGAGGGGACAGGGCTATTGGGGCTCCATGAAGGGGTGGGGCTCAGCAGGGCTCCATGAGATCACACTGCTGCTGAGCTCCGATCAGGGAGCTCAGCATGCAGCCAACAGATGGGAACAGACAGTGGGTGGCTGCAGTGGAGCAGAGGCATGCTGGTCGCCGGAGGAACGAAGAGCATTAGCAAACACTTCCTGGATGGACCTCAGCCGCTCTGTCTGTGCTGTAACACTACAGATGCAGCTGGACAGCGCCACCCCCATGAGCCCCTCCTCATCACCTGACACCAGGCTGCGTGCTACTGTGCAGGGGAGCAAGCTTCAGTTGAGGAACATCTGCAGAATCGGGATCCAGTATAAAAAGTAGGTAATATTTCTGACTATGGGGAGAGGGGGGCTGAGAGGTGGACACAAAGGGGGGCTGCGAGCTGGATACGAGGGGACTGTGAGGTGGACATGAGGGGAAGATTGCAAGGTGGACAATGAGGGGGGCTGCGTATACATGAGGGTGCTAGAGGGGCTTGGAGCTGCATATGAGGGGGTGCGTGGTGGATATGAGGATGGCTGAGAGGTGGACATGAGGGGATGACTGGGTAGTGGACATGAAGGTGGGACTGCGAAGAGAACATGAGGGTGACATGAGGAGGGGACTGCCAGATGGACATGAGGGGGGGGGGGGGCGGGGCTGCCCGGTGGACATGGGGGGGAAACTGCCAGGTGGACATGGGGGGGGGGGGGTGCGAGGTGGACATGAGGGTGGGGGGGGGGTGCGAGGTAGACATGAGGGGAGGAGGGGCTGTGAGGAAAACATTAGTGGGTGCACGTCCTTGCCCGCGCTAATCTGGATTTTCCTCGCACGCGCTAATCTCCCGAGGCTGGATTTTCCTCGCACGCGCTAATCACCCGAGGCTGGATTTTCCTCGCACGCGCTAATCTCCCGAGGCTGGATTTTCCTCGCACGCGCTAATCACCTGAGGCTGGATTTTCCTCGCACGCGCTAATCACCCGAGGCTGGATTTTCCTTGCACGCGCTAATCACCCGAGGCTGGATTTTCCTCGCACGCGCTAATCACCCGAGGCTGGATTTTCCTCGCACGCGCTAATCACCCGAGGCTGGATTTTCCTCGCACGCGCTAATCACCCGAGGCTGGATTTTCCTCGCACGCGCTAATCACCCGAGGCTGGATTTTCCTCGCACGTGGTAATCACCCGAGGCTGGATTTTCCTCGCACGCGCTAATCACCCGAGGCTGGATTTTCCTCGCACGCGCTAATCACCCGAGGCTGGATTTTCCTCGCACGTGGTAATCACCCGAGGCTGGATTTTCCTCGCACGCGCTAATCACCCGAGGCTGGATTTTCCTTGCACGCGCTAATCACCTGAGGCTGGATTTTCCTCACACGCGCTAATCACCCGGGGCTGGATTTTCCTCGCACGCGCTAATCACCCGAGGCTGTATTTTCCTCGCACGCGCTAATCACCTGAGGCTGGATTTTCCTTGCACGCGCTAATCACCCGAGGCTGGATTTTCCTCGCACGCGCTAATCACCCGAGGCTGGATTTTCCTCGCAAACGCTAATCGCCCGAGGCGTGGTGCAATTAATTAGCTGCACTGTTCAGTGATCAACTCTGAATCAGGCCCTAAATCCCAGTAGACAATGGGGGGGGGGGGAGTATACCAAAAAAAATTACGGTAAAAACTCTGGTTTCTGGGTTTTTATCGCATTTTCAAATTCACTATATCCCCCAGTGGAGCTTCAGACTGGCCTATGGGTTTCTCTTCACAGCACTGCTGTGTGAAGGACCAATCACGGATCCCTCCCAGCATGCCCTGCAGCCGCCATCTTTTGCTAAAAGGGTATTCCCCCGTCCACTTTCCTGTTGCAGTTAAATGTACAGTATGTTTTATTATTATTATTATACTTATATGGCGCCACACGGGATCTGCAGTGCCGAAATACAGAGTACATAAACAAATACACAAAAAAAGAACACAGGTAATTACAGTACAAGAAAACATAGGACGAGCACAGGGTGTTTAACCTTTTCTGCATCAGCAATCGACACTGAAATCCTACCAGTCCCATGACAGTGGGACTACGTGTAGGATGCCAGCCACAGACTCCTGAAAAGAAGGTATGGCTCTCCCAACTGCCCACCCCCCCCCCCACTGCGGGATACTGCCGACTGCAGGTGTAACGCAAGACAGTCACAAAAAATCATTACTTTTCTGCGAAAAACGTCTCTAGCCTTAGAAATGCCACAATTCGTCTTTTTAGCCCCACCCCCTCCACATACATCCGCGAATGCTGGTATTTACCGGCAGGGTAGGAGGATGCCTGTGGGGGGGGGGGGTGTTATGTATGAGGTTCAGGGGAAGGTGGGTGGATTGCCCACCCTTCCGGGGGGACAGGTGAGGGACCTGATTTTCGGGAGCCTCATGACCTTTCTGGGATGGTAGGCAAGTAAGACATAAGGGGAGAGGGCCCTGCTCGTGAGCTTACCTTCTAAAGGAAAGATAACATTTTCTAGGATTTTTTCACTTTAGATTTAATATAATCCAGCAAAATAAGATTTTGTGGACGGAGGCACATATGATCAAAGCCGTGTTTTATGAATTCAGGATGCGATCTGTCTGGGATAATAAAAGGAGGCTTTGTATAATATTACTAAACCTAATCATCCTTTTCATTTTTTAAATGATTAATGTAAGCTCAGATGTCCTTGGTACCAAAGCCTCATTCTATTTGCCACCTGTACAGTATTTCTAATATCCCAGTCCGCTCGTACGCCGCCGTCCACTTAATGATATATTTGTTCACCATCTTCGTTGAATGAATCCACTTGAATCGTGCGGATCTGCCTGGTGACAAAACGCCATGTGTTCCTCATTACAAAGCCATTTTATTTCCGAATGCCATTTCACTTGTGAAGACATTGGGGGAAATTCTTCACAAATATCTGTGCTAAAAATAACAGGACAGTCACACGGATGAATCAAAAAATGTTTCAATCATTAAAAATAAATAAAAAAAACTGTGATATTGCCGCGGATGTCGGAGTAATTCAAAATAAATAAGAACTGGAGTCATTTAAAACATTTTTGGAAATTAAAACAAAACATTAAAATAGATATTGGGTAACGTGCCTCGGGGTGTAATAAAGAATCACACTACAAAACAAAAACGAATCAACGGCACAACAGCAAATGTGTGTCACAAACCTGGACACAAAATAACAACTTGAATAAATCTCAGTGTTTTAACATCATACATGGCTGAAAGGTGGGAAAGTAGGCCAAGCACTTGCTTGGGTAGCAAAATTGCCCACTAAGAATATTTGTTAACTCAGGCCCACAGCCTGCCAAAAGGTTATTTTCCTTTCCACTGTAGGATTTCACGTCCATCTCTGCATCACCCTCTTTATCACCAAACCTCCGACCTCTTTGTCTGGGGAACAAGCAGTTATAGTCCCACAAATGGTGCCTTCTGTAGTGGCAGGGCAGGGGTAGAAGTAAACACCACCATGAGCATTAGCAACCTGGGCTACAGTTGTCCATATTCAGCCAGTAAGTCCAGGTAGAGGTGCCAGGATCATCACGTCTGGAGAGCGATGGTCATGGAAGATGACCTTGAATTATCTTTGGGGGGAAAAAACAGAAAGAAGAAGTCATTTCCATTACACTTATCAAATGTTCAACCTTAACAATTCATTGCATCGTGAACTGTGATCCGTCATGTAGATACTTATACATGAGAGCTCCTGAGCAGGTAATGTTGTAGATCTTCTTGTAGACCTTCTCGTTAAACCAATTCTTCCTTTTCTGTCATATGTGTAAGCTCCAAGGGTCCCATTAAGAACAGCTTGCTAGGCTGCATATATCCGCTGCCGTACCCTTTGATTAGGCTTTTCATATATGAGCACCAATACTGTGTGCCCCCACAATGCTGCCATGTATGTGCTGTCTGCTGACTACATGTGTGATGTGATGGGTTATGGTATATCAGACTCCTCCCATCACTCTGTGCCTCCACAATGTTGCCATGTATGTGCTGTCTGCTGACTACACATGTGATGTGATGGGTTATGGTATATTAGACTCCTCCCATCACTCTGTGCCTCCACAATGCTGCCATGTGTTTGCTGCCTGCTGACTACACGTGTGATGTGATAGGTTATGGTATATCAAACTCCTCCCATCACTCTGTGCCCCCACAATGCTGCCATGTATGTGCTGTCTGCTGACTACACATGTGATGTGATGGGTTATGGTATATTAGACTCCTCCCATCACTCTGTGCCTCCACAATGCTGCCATGTGTGTGCTGCCTGCTGACTACACGTGTGATGTGATAGGTTATGGTATATTAGACTTCTCCCATCACTCTGTGCCCCCACAATGCTGCCATGTATATGCTGTCTGCTGACTACACATGTGATGTGATGGGTTATGGTATATTAGACTACTCCCATCACTCTGTGCCTCCACAATGCTGCCATGTATGTGCTGTCTGCTGACTACACATGTGATGGGTTATGGTATATTAGACCCCTCCCATTACTCTGTGCCCCCACAATGCTGCCATGTATATGCTGCCTGCTGACTACACATGTGATGTGTGGGATTATGGTATATTAGACTACTCCCATCACTCTGTGCCCCCACAATGCTGCCATGTATGTGCTGCCTGCTGACTACACGTGTGATGTGTGGGGTTATGGTATATTAGACTCCTCCCATCACTCTGTGCCTCCAAAATGCTGCCATGTACGTGCTGCCTACTGACTACACATGTGATGTGATGGGTTATGGTATATTAGACTCCTCCCATCACTCTGTGCCCCCACAATGCTGCCATGTATGTGCTGTCTGCTGACCACACATGTGATGTGATGGGTTATGGTATATTAGACTACTCCCATCACTCTGTGCCCCCACAATGCTGCCATGTATGTGCTGTCTGCTGACTACACGTGTGATGTGATGGGTTATGGTATATTCAGGGCCGCCGAGAGGCAGGGGGGGCGGGTACATTTTACCTGGGCCCGGGCCTGCCAGGGGGGCCCGGGTCCCGACACACACAAAAAAAAAAAAAAAAAAATTAAAGTGGCGTGGCCACGGGTCCGCGATTAGGCCACGCCCCCGAATTTGCCTAAGCCGGTCAGCGATGGCTCTCCTGCTCCTGCTCCAAGTTCCTGGTTCAAAAGGTAATGCATGGCTATGGACAGGGGGAACAGACAAAAAGTGTGTGTGTGTGTGTAACAGGCTGTGTATGTATGTATATATGTGTGTGTAACAGGCTATGTGTGTGTGTGTGTGTGTAACAGGCTGTGTATGTATGTATATATGTGTGTGTAACAGGCTATGTGTGTGTGTGTGTGTGTAACAGGCTATGTATGTATGTCTATGTGTGTGTGTGTGTGTGTGTGTAAAAGGCTATGTGTGTGTGTGTGTGTGTGTAACAGGCTATGTATGTATGTCTATATGTGTGTGTAAAAGGCTGTGTGTGTGTGTGTGTGTGTAACAGGCTTTGTATGTATGTATATATGTGTGTGTGTGTGTGTGTGTGTGTAACAGGCTGTGTATGTATGTATATATGTGTGTGTGTAACAGGCTATGTGTGTGTGTGTGTGTGTGTGTGTGTGTGTGTGTAACAGGCTATGTATGTATGTCTATATGTGTGTGTGTGTGTGTAACAGGCTTTGTATATATGTGTGTGTGTGTGTGTAACAGGCTATGTATGTATGTCTATATGTGTGTGTGTAACAGGCTATGTGTGTGTGTGTGTGTGTAACAGGCTTTGTATATATGTGTGTGTAACAGGCTATGTGTGTGTGTGTGTGTGTAACAGGCTTTGTATGTATGTATATATGTGTGTAACAGGCTATGTATGTATATGTGTGTGTAACAGGCTATGTATGTATATGTGTGTGTGTGTGTGTAACAGGCTATGTATGTATATGTGTGTGTGACAGGCTATGTACTGTATGTGTGAAGGAACAGGCTTTGTGTGTGTGTTACAGGCTATGGCCCTCATTCAGGTTGGTTCGCTCCCCCGCACGTTCACACAGGGGAGCGATGTTGTGCATGTGCAGCCACTTTGTGTGAGCGGGTGTGGCAAACCGATTATTTGCCGCCCCGATCGCATGCAGCAGTGTGGACGGAAGCGTGGGGTGGTGGATATGGGTTGCGCCGATGGGAACTCCCATGACGTGGGTGCCGGGGGAGGGCAGCTGATGTCACCGGATGTCAGCTGCCCGCCCTCTTCTCGTACAGGAGCGCCACAGATCTAAAGGCCCCCATACACTAGCCGATTTTGGTCAGATTTCAGCCAGATCAGTCGGATCTGGCCGAAATCGGACCAAAATCGGCTAGTTTTGATGTCCCCTCAGATCCGATGCGCGGTCCCGTGCGCATCGGATCTGCGTCGGGTGGTCGGACCTGCTGCACGTCCGACCACCCGACTTGGGACCTAGTGGGGCGGCGAGGCGGTAGGGGGGGCTGGGGACGCTGCGGGGGACACAGGCGGCATAGAGCCGGGCAGGGGGAGCCGGCGGGAGCTGTCAGTATTGAATAAAAAAAAAAAAGCCCATACAATGCATGGGCGGCCTGTGATTGGCTGAGCGCTCTCTCAGCCAGTCAGCAATTGGATGAGAGAGCGCTCAGCCAATCACAGGCTGCACATTCATTGTATAGGCTTTTTTTTTCTAGCACTGACAGCTCCCGCCGGCTCCCCCTGCCCGGCTCTATGCCGCCTGTGTCCCCCGCAGCGTCCCCAGCCCCCCCTGCTCCCTCTACCGCCTCGCTGCACAGACGCTGTCCCCCGCAGCGTCCCCAGCAGCGGGGGACACAGACATGTCCCCCGCAGCGTCTCCAGCCCTCCCTGCTCCCTCTACCGCCTCGCCGCACAGACGCTGTCCCCCGCAGCGTCCCCAGCAGCGTCCATAGCCCCCCTGCTCCCACCAGCTCCAACCTCTGTAGCCCCCCCCCCCCCCTGCTCCCCGGGTTTTTTACATGTGATAAATCGAGACGATTTATCACATGTAAAAAATGGCACATCAAGTGCCAATCTAATCAAGCTCCCCCGGGGAGCAGCCGGGGAAGCTCAGGGGGAAGTCGGGGGCGACTTGTCCTAAGGACAAGTCGCCCTAGTGTATGGGGGCCTTAAGACAGCAGAGACTGACTTAGATCTGCGAGCGCTTGAGAAATGATTTGATGGTCGGCGACCGCATTGCCCTGCACACAAGCTGCAAATCGATGATTACTGTATGTAAAACATCCGTTCGCATGCGTGAAATCTGAGGTATTTAGATAACCCGCAAAGCTGCAAATTTTGCAGCTTTGTGGTCAATCAGAATGACCTCCAATGTGTGTGAAGGGAACAGGCTACATGGGGCCCATTTATGACGGATCATATATGGAATGCGATCTGGGTGGGACCATACTGCGCAGGATCACATGAGATTAAAGAGGTTTAATGGACACAATCCCCCTCTCCCTCCAGGTGCACATACCGCTGGCCATCACAATGCAGCTGCTCTTGGCGCCGGATCTGTAGCTTTGGGGGACACAGCAGATACCGGCAGCTCAGCTCGGCGATACTGCAAGTAGTGGCATCTGCTGCTTCTTGCCAGCAGGTTGAAAGAACTGTTGCCGCTTTCCCTGCTGCGTGTGTGAGCTTGGGATCCTTATACTCCAGAGGCGGCACTTCAAATGGGGATCTTCGTGCCAGCCACAGATCTTGGAGAGAGGAGCCGTGGGCTGGCCACTCCTGCTGTATGGCATAGGGGTCTGGGCAGCGCAGGGGGGCAGAGGGTCCCTGTGACGGATGGGCAGACAGCAGTGGGGTCCTTGTGGAGGATGGGAGCTATTACCTAGTTCCCATCCTCCGCAGGGACCCTGCCGCTATCTGCCCATCTGTGGCCACGACCCCTTACTCCCATGGGCGCAACCCATATCCACCACCCTACGCTTCTGTCCACACTGCTGCATACGAACGGGGCGGCAAGTAATCGATTTGAATTTTGGCTCATTCTGTGTAGCATAATGTGTAAGGGGCAAGTATAACGGGTCTACTATTGTGTTGCATAAAGGGTATATGGTGTGGTACACACCCCTATATCCTTTAATGGCCACACCTCTTTTCTGTTGCTCGCCACTCCAGGGGGGCCCCGTGACGCTGTTGTACCGGGGCCCAGGATTTCTCTTGGCAGCCCTGGGTATATTAGACTACTCCCATCACTCTGTGCCTCCACAATGCTGCCATGTATGTGCTATCTGCTGACTACACATGTGATGGGTTATGGTATATTAGACTCCTCCCATCATATTGTGCCTCCACAATGCTGCCATGTACGTGCTGCCTGCTGACTACACATGTGATGTGATGGGTTATGGTATATTAGACTCCTCCCATCATATTGTGCCCCCACAATGCTGCCATGTACGTGCTGCCTGCTGACTACACATGTGATGTGATGGGTTATGGTATATTAGACTCCTCCCATCATATTGTGCCCCCACAATGCTGCCATGTACGTGCTGCCTGCTGACTACACGTGTGATGTGATGACCTTCTGCAGTAACTGATGGGGTCCCAGGTTTGTAGCAGACTTCCTGCATGTTGTCTGTCACTCACACCGTACATAATAACAGATGCACAGACGAGCGCAGTTTGAGACTTCCATAAATGGAGTTTTCTAAGGAAACCTTGCTCAGACCTGGGTAGCATCAGGGGACAACACATGTTTGAGATGGGGAAAACAAATGCTTTGGAGAAGAAGGGACAACTTTCCACTGTTTACACACAAGTCATTAGCAGAAAAAGACTTTGTAATTGAATTTGCCTTTATCCCGTCATCTCTAAGTCAGTGCTCAGTTCAGTGCCAGTCTGAGAGGCTCGTTGGCCTGGGGCTCATGTGCGCCCTGCTTTTATTTCCAAGTTATGCAAATAATGTGTTTTAGAATAGGACACTGTGGTGTAATACAGACATTTGCTGTAGAACCGAGGAAGTCACATTAGGAAAAAAGCAACTTATATAGGACACTATATACTTAATTGTCTCCTCACCAGGAGAAGCCCGGAGATTAGACTCTTCACCTTTTATGAGGGGCAGGGCTTGCCGTCATGAAGCACCGCCCCATTCCAGAGAATGTCACAATTTGCAGATCGTTGAGGAGGGGGTTGTTCTAAAGGATCATTTTAGCCCCTCCCCAAAGAGCTGCAAAGGGAGGGGGTGTGGGGGCTGATGTGAGGGGGCCCCGCTGAGTGCGGGAGTTTTGCCCAACATTCTGGGGGGGCAGGAGGGGGACCCGGTTTTCGGTACCCTCCCGGCCATTCTGGGAGGGTAGGTAAGCATTTTATAAAGCAATGTAGCCATATTCATTCAGTCATATTGGGATTCAGGGCGGGATGCACTAAAGGAAAAATGTGGTTAAAAATCCTTTTCTCTGGGTTTTTACACATTTTGGTATGCAGGAAAATCACCACGCCGGGTTTTTGCTGCGGGCTCTGGGCTTCTTATTGCGACCCCTACCGACTCCCCTTCATCTGTGTCCTGCCTGGGTCTCCTGCTGTGCTGCCCAGACCACAAGGAGGAGGCGGAGCCCCACAGCAGCAGCCGGGAAGGAGGAGGGTGGAGCCGCTGGGGACCCACCCCACCCCCGCTGGCTGCTATGTAGGGGTACCTCTTATCACAAGAGCTGCCGTTTGTGATACTAATCGCATATGTTAGAGCAGATGCGATTAGTATCGCTGCAGTAGCCGGCGGAGGGTGGCGGTAAGGGGCTGCAGATGTTAGTGCATCCCACCCTCAGTCCCGATTGCTGCTGTGCGAATTTGCAGATAGTTGCCGCCCACACAGAGTGAAATGCCGCCGCCCTGGGAAGTCTTTTATGACTTGTGAATGGATCTCTGATCTGCAAATCTATTGGCTACTTACTAACCAACTGAATGATTTGCCCACTCTGTCCGTAACTGCGAAACTGCGCTGTTTGGTGTCATGCAAGCGCGCTATGAACTCGACTCATGCAGACGCTTGATAATGAATCGGCTTTCAAATTCGCACAACAGCAAACCGCTCTGAATAACCCCCAATATTGCACTTACTTCAGGCCTGATTGTAGGACAAATTTGTTCTCCTAATGGACAAAACCATGCTGCACTGCAGGTGGGGCAGATGTAACATGTGCAGAGAGAGTTAGATAGAATTTGACGGCAGATAAGAGCCACTTGGCCCATCTAGTCTGCCCCCTTTTTTAAACATGTTACCTCAAACCATATTTGATCCTTATTTTTTTGTAGATTTGGGTTGTTTTCAAATGGAAATCTAAATGGCTACTATAAAAATAAAACGGCCAGTATTTTCCCTGCACAGAAACAAAATAACTCCCCCAAATCTAACTCTCTCTACACCTGTTACATCTGCCCCATGTGCAGTGCAGGATGGTTTTGTCCATTTTGAGAACAAATTTGTCATGCAATCAGATCTGAATTAGGCCCATTGTGCAGTGTGAAAGCACCTTGATGAAATAACCTGGGTTCAGCAACATGACATTTTACCCAGGTCGGGCCGTCAGTCTGAAAGAAGTTCTAGCCGGATCGCTCCAGTGTTGGACCCAAGTGCAAAATCCTGAGTGCGACTTGGCTTTGCATTGTGAGAGCGGTAGAATTGTTCAAACCTGCTGGAGCAAATAAATGTATTGTGTTTGTATGCAGGGTAAATACTTACTGCTTTTGCATGCAGCCCACACTTTCTGGCCAGCTTTGTTTTTACATTTAGATTTAATTTGGACACACACCACCCAAATCTAATATCTCTGCCCGTGTTTTATCTGCCCCACCTGCAGCGCAACATGGGATTGGTTTAAGCTGCCCTGGGTTTTTTTGTCCTGACAAGGTGCACTGCATCTCCCAGCATGGCTCACTATGCTCCAGATGGTAGGGCATGAAATACCGCCTGTCGGCACATGTCGGCTCAAAAAAGGGAAAAACCCATGTCGATATTTTAACTGTTGACTTTCCCAATGTCGACCTAATGCTAGTATTGACCTCTTCACACATGTCAACCTTTTTCATGTGTTGACATTCACCTGTTGACTTTAATACTGTCGGCATAACGACCATATACCCTTCACAGGACAACTCCCAAAATAATCCAGCTTGCCAAAGATACTGGGATTGGACCAGCTATCCAGGATTCACCACAAGATGAACAAAATACCCTAAGGGTAAATCAGGCGCACAGAGTAAATGTATATAATAAATGTATGATTTTATCTACAAGGTACGCAGCTCGATGACTGCTGCTCCCATAAAAAGACTTAGTGTTTTTAACAGAAAGGAAAAATATATATAAATCAAGAGAGCGCACTGTGTTGATCTTTTTATATATTATTTTTACTCAATCAATAATAATTCATTTAATACATTGTAAAAACAGACAGAAAGTATATTTAAAAATGATGCATTAAGCACTAAAAATAAATTCATTAAAACATCCGACCATGAACCCTAGAGGAATAACCGGTTTTAGTAATTAAGACTTAATTGCATCTGAAACAGTTCTTGAAAAGTCAGTGCAACAGTTCCTTTTTAATAATAGATGGTGATGGACAACTGTTTGATAACAATAAAGCGGTGCTCCTTATGTGAGTAAAGGATAATATTACCAGCTTATTCCTGGGGGTAGGTGCGGCGGTGATCTTGTCTCCACACAGACACCCGCTACTACCGGTGTTGCTCCGATGGTATGGGAGCCGGTACCGGGAGCAGGCGTCGTGGTACGGGTCTCAGCTGGTCTGCTGACAACCAGTGTGGCTCTGATGTAATGAGAGCTAACGCTGGGAGCTGACACGGCTGGAGAGTGTTGCATTAGACCCGGACGACCAGATGGAAAGGACGTCTGTGCGCACCTGAGCCGAGGACACTGGAACAATGCACCTTTGGATGTTTTTGGAGCAGTCCGGCAGTTGAAAGCAAGGTGGAAGCAAATAGAGGCAATCTGGGTGATAGTCACGGTCGGGATAAGATTATTATTATTATTTACTGTCCCCAATTATATGTTATTTTGCATTTTTTATAATTATTTTCTGCTGAGTATTTCTGGGTATCAATTAGGTCTGGTAATCCTCACATAAATCAAGGTTTTTAAATATTGAGGTTTGGATTAAAAATAAAAATACTAATTTCTTTAATGCTTAAATTTGAATCTAGTACATTCAAGACCTCTTAAATTAGAACAAAGTAACAAAATAATAACATTGATTGAATTAAAATTAATTTCTATTTTGAGTCCCAGAGTGGGATTCGAACTCTCCTGCATTGTGGTGTGCCGTTCATAGTCGGATGTGCTACGTATAGTGCTATGACGGCCTTAGACTTCAATTGTGAAAATTTAGATAAACTTGTATTCTATATTATTCGATATATATAAACAAAAACGTTTGATGATGCCTTATTATAAATAATTATCTATTTCTGTATATATTTTATATGTATTTTTGTAAGTGATGAATATTGTGTATGAAGAACTTTTTAGTTTGAGCACTAAATCATATATTATAACGGTAACTCACAGCTTGATAAGAAGGGACATGGTTTCCGACCTCTGAACCTATAATCAACCAACAGGTGCATTAGATTGTTGCCTTCCAATGATTGGACAAGCTACCTTTTTATACCTGGGTTGACAACCTACAGACCATCTTCTGATGAAACCGTCAGTAATAGGAGGACGGAGAAACGCGTCAAGACGTATCTTATCCCGACCGTGACTATCACCCAGATTGCCTCTATTTGCTTCCACCTTGCTTTCAACTGCCGGACTGCTCCAAAAACATCCAAAGGTGCATTGTTCCAGTGTCCTCGGCTCAGGTGCGCACAGACGTCCTTTCCATCTGGTCGTCCGGGTCTAATGCAACACTCTCCAGCCGTGTCAGCTCCCAGCGTTAGCTCTCATTACATCAGAGCCACACTGGTTGTCAGCAGACCAGCTGAGACCCGTACCACGACGCCTGCTCCCGGTACCGGCTCCCATACCATCGGAGCAACACCGGTAGTAGCGGGTGTCTGTGTGGAGACAAGATCACCGCCGCACCTACCCCCAGGAATAAGCTGGTAATATTATCCTTTACTCACATAAGGAGCACCGCTTTATTGTTATCAAACAGTTGTCCATCACCATCTATTATTAAAAAGGAACTGTTGCACTGACTTTTCAAGAACTGTTTCAGATGCAATTACGTCTTAATTACTAAAACCGGTTATTCCTCTAGGGTTCATGGCCGGATGTTTTAATGAATTTATTTTTAGTGCTTAATGCATAATTTTTAAATATACTTTCTGTCTGTTTTTACAATGTATTAAATGAATTATTATTGATTGAGTAAAAATAATATATAAAAAGATCAACACAGTGCGCTCTCTTGATTTATATATATTTCACCACAAGATACTGGGATTGGACCATCTATCCGGGATTCACCACAAGATACTGGGATTGGACCATCTATTCAGGATTCACCACAAGATACTGGGATTGGACCAGCTATCCAGGATTCACCACAAGATACTGGGATTGGACCAGCTATCCAGGATTCACCACAAGATACTGGGATTGGACCAGCTATCCAGGATTCACCACAAGATACTGGGATTGGACCAGCTATCCAGGATTCACCACAAGATACTGGGATTGGACCAGCTATCCAGGATTCACCACAAGATACTGGGATTGGACCATCTATCCAGGATTCAACACAAGATACTGGGATTGGACCATCTATCCGGGATTCACCACAAGATACTGGGATTGGACCATCTATCCAGGATTCAACACAAGATACTGGGATTGGACCATCTATCCGGGATTCACCACAAGATACTGGGATTGGACCATCTATTCAGGATTCACCACAAGATACTGGGATTGGACCAGCTATCCAGGATTCACCACAAGATACTGGGATTGGACCATCTATCCAGGATTCACCATGATACTTGGATTTCACCAGCTATCCAGAATTCACCATGATACTGGGATTGGACCATCTATCCAGGATTCACCATGATACTGAGATTGGACCAGCTATCCAGGATTCACCACAAGATACTGGGATTGGACCAGCTATCCAGGATTCACCATGATACTGGGATTGGACCATCTATCCAGGATTCACCACAAGATACTGGGATGGGACCAGCTATCCAGGATTCACCACAAGATACTGGGATTGGACCATCTATCCAGGATTCACCATGATACTGGGATTGGACCAGCTATCCAGGATTCACCATGATACTGGGATTAGACCATCTATCCAGGATTCACCACAAGATACTGGGATGGGACCAGCTATTCAGGATTCACCACAAGATACTGGGATTGGACCAGCTATCCAGGATTCACCATGATACTGGGATGGGACCAGCTATCCAGGATTCACCACAAAATAATGGGATGGGACCAGCTATTCAGGATTCACCACAAGATACTAATATTGAATCATCTATTCAGGATTCCCCACAGGATACTTGGAATGAACCAGCTATTCAGGATTCCCCACAGGATACTGAGCATGAACCAGCTATTCAGGATTCCCCACAGGATACTTGGAATGAACCAGCTATTCAGGATTCCCCACAGGATACTGAGAATGAACCAGCTATTCAGGATACTTTGGAGCCGGAAAGCGATGGAGATAACTATTGCACTGGAAGGCTTGAAATTGGCTACTTGCTGAGGTAAGGGATACCTGGCCACCACTGCTATTCATATTGCATCCTGATGTACCATGGGGTTCTGTGCATGCCATGTCTCCTGAATGACCTTGTTTATGTCACTTTCTGCATTGCCCCAGTTTCATGTTAGAAGGTGTGACAAGGCCCAGCACAGCATGGGGGTAGTCATCCTGACATCATGTGATCGCTCCTGCACCTATCCGGTCCTATATTATTGCACATGATCACTGCAGCCTATCGGATTCCAGGAATGCCTATTTAAACCTTTACAGATCACCATTGCATTGTCAGACCAGCTAGTCGCTTCACCTGGGCTTCCTCTCTGCAGTTTTCCTGTGCTCCCATAATGCTGAAAAGTTCAGTTTACCTCCTGTAGTGTCCATGTGATTTCTGCTTCTTCTCTGCTGAGAATATCTTGCGTTTAAAGTGTTTCCCACCTGCGGTGCTTCAGCTTCAATCAACTCCAGTGTGCTTCAGCCTGCTGCCTCCTGGATCTGCAGTGAGTCTCATATCAGCCTTTGCATATATGTACTCCTTGGGACAAGTGCAAAACAGCAGGATGTGGATGCCCTGGCTCCGTCTATGCGGTTTAACCCAGTATATTCCTGTAAGCAAATTCCACCATGTGCTACCTGCGTCAGTTCCACTACTGCAGCAGATTAAGCATTCCAGCGGTTTCTTGTCTCACCTCGTCCCTGCGCTATTGTCTGATCCATTCCGACATTCATTTGACGATCCGACGCTACCTATTCAAATCAGCGGCCAAATCCCAATGTCGGATTTGGCCGCTGACTGCTGCTCACCCGGTCGGCGCTGGGACCGGGTGAGCAACGGCGTGAGGGGAGCGACGGGAGCTGGGGTGTCACCGGGTGAGCTGCTGTCACCCATACAGGCAATGGGACTGGTGAGAGCAGCGGAATGGTGCGGTAGGCATAGGGTAGATGTGAGGGAGCATTAGTGTGAGGACAGAAGCATATGGAGTAGTAGGGTAGGGGTGACCAGGCAGTGGCGTAACTAGATACATGTGGGCCCCATAGCAAAAGTTTGTAAGGGCCCCTATTCATCAACTAATGCTGAAAAATGTATAGAGCACATGATACTTTGACAGGCAAAGTGGGCCCCTCTCAGCTCTGGGCTCCATAGCAGCTGCACCCCCTGCACCTATGGTAGTTACGCCCTTGTGACCAGGGCTGATCCTAGGGTGTTTGGCAACCCCATGCAAACTAGAAATTTGCACCTGTGGAGTGCTCTGTAAAAATGGTTTGGCCTTATAAGAAATGGGCATGGCCACACAATACTGAACAGTGAACAAATATTGTGAAATAATTGATGGTGTACAGGAAGCAGCTTATTTAGTAAATATCCACAATGGTTCCTTATCAATTTTGCAGACTTTTCTGTTGTCCTCTCCGGGAGAAGCCCGGAGAGGAGACCCGATAATGGTATGTCAGGGGGGTGGGGAGAGGCTGACATCACAAGCCCCGCCCCCATGGCAGTTAAAGAAAGCAATTCGGGGGTCTGCGAATACAGGGAGGGGCTAAAATGACACAAAATGACGCGATTAGCGGCATTTTAGCCCCGCCCCTTGCCGTGTACCCGCGAAAACTGGGTATTTTACCAATTTTAGTACAGCATGGAAGGGGGTTGGGGGGCTGTGTGGGCAATGCGGGTGCTTGTTAAGTAGATCTCATATTTTGTATTGGTATATATGTGGTAAGGGGATAAGGACAGGCTTGCCCACCTTCCTGGGGGGGCGGGAGGGGGACCCAATTTTCGGGAGTCTCCCGCCAATTCCGGGAGGGTAGGCAAGCCTGTCCTTATCCCCTCACCACATACAGATGGAGCGGGAGACATCTTTGGCCGGCGCTCCCCGGATCCCTTGCACTGGCGAGCGCCGGCGATAGAGACTGGGACGTGCGTGCGTCTCACACGCACGTGCGTCCCAGTTTCCCGTCGGTGGGGGGACGGGAACCCTGTCCGTCTCCGCTTCAGGGAGACGGACAGGGTTAGGGGGGGTGTGTGGCACGGCGGCGAGGCCCCGGGGCGACCGTCGGTGAGGCTGCGGGGACCCGGGGGGAGCCCTGTTGTAAGGCGACGCGCGTGCATCCCGTGTGCGCGCGTCCCCTTACGGCGGCTGGCGGGGGATGGCGGATGGCGACTCTTCCGCCATCCCCTGCAAAGATTTCTCCCGCTCCATCTGTATATACCAATACAAAATATGAGATCTACTTAACAATCACTGTATTCAAAGGCAGTCCTCCCTCATAAGGGATGAACCACATGTGAGTGCCCAGAAAAAAAGAATGATAATTTAGTCACGTACAATTTTATTTGATACACAATAAAATGATTCAAACTGCAAATACAAGACATAAACTCATCCGCAGCTGTGGCGGTAATGAGCAGATCCGCAGCAATTACCGGATAGATTTGAACTGCCAAAGAGCGAGGATCAGGAGTCTGACCTGGGGGCTAGTTCTGATACAGGCCCAGGTCTTATTCTTCTCCAGATATGTGGCTTGTTGTCCACTGATATATCCTGCAGTAGTCTGACCAATGCGGTTCCACCATGGTTAGGGTCTTTTTCATGGTCCAAGATAATGTTGTGTGGATGTGTTCCTTTACTCCCAGTATAATAGTAAGGGACTACCTATTGGGTGGCGAATTAGCTGCGAATTCGCTGCCTTGCGAGTCCACCAAACCCCACTTTGCGAATGGTTGGCTGGTGCCACCCATTGGCAAGGGCGATTCGCTCGCAGGGGTTTGCGAATGGATGGCGAACAGAATTGCACATGCGCACAGCTCCACCATCGGTCCCCGTGCGAACATATTCTGGTTGTGAGGCAGCCAGAATAAGGCCCTATAGCTGCACCTGTGATCCATGTGGAGGGCAGTCAGCCGCAGCATTGATCTGCCTGGTGCTGGTATTCCCATTTGTATGCATACTCTGTATGTGAGTGGATCCTACTGGCATCACTGCTCTCTACTGCTAGCACTCCTTATCTGTTGTATACACACCGACTTGGGTATATTTTATATACTCAATTTGGGAGCTATGCAAACAGATACAGAGTGCTAGCAGTAGAGAGCAGTAATGGCAGTAGGCAGGGCCGTCGACAGGGGGGTGACAGGCGTGCAGATGTCCCGGGCCCCGGCCTCTGGAGGGGCCCGGGCAGCTGCCCATAGTGGCACGGCACCACCCACCTCCCCCCACACAATGCATCTGTAATATTGCCAAACTCGGGTGGGTGGTAAACGGTACCTGGCACTCGTCGTCTTCGCCGGGCCGGGCCTCCTCTGAAGGTCTTCAATCTTCACTCGCCTGAACTCTGAGGGTAAAGGGACGAGGGACCCCAAGGGACAATAACCCCGCCCACTGCCGGAATGAGGAGTTCACCACGCGTGAGGACGGTGAACAAATACTTTATTTTGAGGCTCTAGTTTAGAGGTCACCGTTAAAGAGTAACACAGGGTATCAATTCAAATATACAACAACACTTCAGTCAAATGACCTATTAGGTGTATACCGGGCGCTATGGGGCCCTATTGTGCAGGCCGCAACTCGCACGGTATACAACTCCCACAACTACGGATTAACAATTGAGGGTCAATGCTGTACATCACTAAACTGTGACACAAAACCCTAGGGAATACTATGCACGCTGGGGCCCGCCATAAACACTGGACCGCAGGGCGCACAATACTCTGCAAAATAACTTGGCAATAACAGTATAAACATAAGTAACAACAGAATACCAGCCCTAATTAGACTGCGCAGTCTTTACCCCTAAAGTTAAGGTACCTTCGGCCTAGGTGCACCACAATATACCGCCAGGAGCGATATAGCAGTCTCTGACGGGACAAACAAATCCCAGGCCTGGACAACGTCCGATTGGCCCCAAGGGGGGGGGGGGGAACACTAGTTCGGTGAGTGGGAGAAGTTCCAGTGGGCAACAGTTCCACGTGGGGCTACGATACGAGGTCTGTATGAAGGGGCTGGCTCAGGAGTGGTGGTGTGCGAGTGGGGTATCTGTGAAATACCTGCGATTCTGGTGCCGTTGCCAGCTCCTGCCGGTCACTATGGGGCTTTGGGTCCGCCCTCCGATGGGCTGCTGGGCACTTGGGTCGGCTGCTGGCCACTTGGGTCGGCTGCTGGGCACTTGGATACGGCTGCTGGGCACTTGGATACGGCTGCTGGGCACTTGGATACAGCTGCTGGGCACTTGGATACGGCTGCTGGGCACTTGGGTCGGCTGCTGGGCACTTGGATACGGCTGCTGGGCACTTGGATACGGCTGCTGGGCACTTGGATACGGCTGCTGGGCACTTGGATACGGCTGCTGGGCACTTGAGTCGGCTGCTGCGGGGTCAGAGCTGCCAGGCAGCACTTACACTTTGTTGCAGCACCTGCTGTCTGAATTCCGTTGGGGCTGATCCCTGGAGCTGTCTGCCAGGTGCCGGGCTCTCTGCTGGGCTCCTTGCGGTGGATGGCCCCTAGATCTGCCTGCCGGGTGCTGGGTCTTGTAGTTCCCCTCTCTCTCTCACTTCCTGGATGTGAGAGGGGGGGCGCTACTCATCGGCGCGACTCACACGCCGGGTGGTGGAAGGCTGGGGTGCCGCTGCTGCGTCCTCCTCCCGTGCACCCTGTTCGGCGCTTCCCCCGCTGGTCTCTGCGTCGCTCCTGCTGGAGGCCGGGGCGCTCAGTGCGGTGACGCGGCTGATGTGCCGCCTGTCACTCACGCTGCCGGGTCTCCGCTGCGCTCACGCTGTCGGGGACTCCACACGCCGGGCGTCTGCTGCTGCTGCGGCGCTGGGCTTACATTCACTGCCCGCCGTCCTTCCACTTCTGGCTGGGGGCTTCCCTTCCAACACCACACGCTGCCGGGGCTTCTCCTCCAGGTAACGACGCCTTCCTTCTCTCGCGCCACTGCACACCCCTCCCCTCTGCTCTTTACGCTCTCCCCGTTCCTCCAATCACCGGACCTCTCCGTTCGCGCCCTTCTCCTCCCGCAGAGTTAACCCTTCAAGGTCCTGCGACAATTTGGCTGCTTAGTAACCCTCCTGTGGGGCAGACAAAAGGGGCACCCTCATTTCCAGGGTGTCACACATCCCCCACCCGGAGCTGGCGGCCAGGCACGCCCAATACACAGTGCAGCCTGCAGAGCGCCGAGCCCAGGATACAGAGGGGCTCGGCGCTCTGCAGGCTGCACTGTGCATTGAGTGCTCTGAGTCTCGACTCCTGACACAAGGAGGGAGAAGATGCTGCGCTGCCGCTGCTTGAGCCTGGGCCGCCGCCACTGCTGGTAAGTAATAGTAATTATGGGGAGTAGGGCATAGTTGCCGACTTTTGAGCTGCCCTCTCCGGGAGTGGGCAGCCAGCTCTATCAGGCAGGGGAGCGGGGCCATTTCCAGGACTGGAAAAAGAGGCGGTCCGGGGGCGTGGCCACACAGATGATGCCCTGTTGGGGGCATGTCTACAGCGTCACAGCATTTTAGCCCCGCCCCCCGCCGCGCAATGCCGGTATTTCAGTCATTGCACTGCTGGGGGCGGGGCTAAAATGCCGCGATCGCGGCATTTTACCTGTGGACCCCCCCGCCGAGGGACACATCACAGGAGCTGGGGGGGATATGCGGGAGGATTGCCACCCTTTCCGGGGGACCGGGAGGGGGACCCGATTTCCGGGACCCTCCCGGCCATTCCGGGAGGGTAGGCAACCCTGGAGTACGGGGAGGCGGGATGCCGGCGCGCGCGAGGGTGTGTGTGTGTGTGTGTGTGTGGGGGGGGTGTTTGCCGGCACGCGTGAGGGGGGGGTTGAAGGTCAGTCCCGGGTCTGTGTCCATGTTGACTGTGTCGACCTTTGGGTAAAAAAACAGCGGCCTTTTGACTGTCGACGTTGCCCATGTCAACCTAATGCTTGTGCTGACCTAATGACCTGTCGTCCTAGACCCATGTCGACCTTGACCCATGTTGACCTTTCCCCATGTTGACCTTATGCTTGTCGACCTACTTGCTGTAGACCTAATGATCCATACCCGATGTGATGACAGCGTCCAGTGTTGGCCGGGTTATATACACACTGTCTCTTTTTACTTTTATCATATTCCTATGTGTTGTTTTCGCTTTGTTTATGTTTTGTTGACGCTCTTGCGAATTATCCAGAATACAGTGTTCCGGACATTATGTTGATGCAGCCTTTACAGAACATTATGAAATGATGGGAAATAATCAGGGGATTGACAAGTGCTCTGCAGTTTATCAGACTGGACCAGTGACCATTTGTCCTCTCACTCAGTACTGACGATGGTAAGAGGTAACACATCTACAGTATGGGCCTGATTCTGGTTCACTTGCAAAAGCAAATTCTCTCTCTAATGGACAAAACCATGCTGCACTGCAGGGGGGCAGATGTAATGTGCAGAGAGAGTTAGATTTGGGTGAGTTATTTTGTTTCTGTGCAGGGTAAATACTGGCTGCTTTATTTTTACACTGCAAAATAGATATCAGTTTGAAGTACACACCCCAGCCAAATCTAACTCTCTCTGCACATGTTATATCTGCCCCCCTGCAGTGCAGCATGGTTTTGTCCATTAGATAGAGAATTTGCTATTGCGAGTGAACCAGAATCACCGCCTATGTTAAATGATTAATGTGTGGCAGTTCTGTGCACAGATAATAGTAACACTCTTTTCATGAGTGAGATGGGCAAGTTATCAGATAAAGCTGGCAGTGATGGCGCACACCCCAAATAAGCACCAAATATGGAATCCCAATGGTGTCCTTAGTCTACTATTTGCCATTTATGAGATGTCCGTGACTGTCACAACCAATGTAATTGGTCCACGCTCATTAATGCACTACAAACAGGGCGATTGCCCTTGGATTAACAACCACTTGATTTGGAGAAGTGGATGAGTGTGGGGTTAGTATTCTGGCCTGTGAGTAGCTGGGCGTCAGTACAGTACGCAGCTGAGCGATAGTCTACTGATGGAGTCTACAGGCAGAGATTCACGCTGGAAATGAGAATGTCTTGTCATTTAGCTGTGTGATCATAGCCCCTTCCAGCTCCTGGAAAATGTTCCCCAATTTAATTATAAAGTGCAATTAACTTTGTTGAATTTATTAGATTAAACAAAGAAAACTTACTTCTAATCAACTCATCAGTTGCTGAAATCATCCCAGTAACCTCCATATAGTAAGATAAGTGGGTAGTGCGGAGGGAGGTTCTTTCCAACAGAGAGGAAAATGTAACATGGGGGGGAGGGGGGGGGGGATTAGTACTCTGCTTATTAAAAATAATTGTTATGATTGATGTTATATCTCCTATATATTTGGCTACATCTGTCACTCAAAGTGGGTGTCTGTGTCTATAACGCTCTGTTCCTGGACTTTCCTCTTAATGTGTGATTGCCTTCATCTGTGCTGAACACCTTTCTGAGAAATTAACCTGTTTAAAACAGGTGATGGCAATCATACATTAAGGGGAAGTCTAGAAACAGAGCATTGTGTCCCTCCTGGAGAGGGTCATGTTGGGAGGTATGTGACAGAGAACCAGCCCAGTGAGCCCACAGACATTGCCAGACACCCACTGCCTTCCCATGTTGCCCAGCACTGCTACTCCACAGCCACCAGGTGAGCGCCCCCCTCCCGCGATTTGCGTCAAAACCTCCCCCCCGCGCGCCCCCCCCCTCCCGCGATTTGCGGCAAAAATACCCGCTCCCCCGCGACCCCCCCCTACCGCGATTCGCAGCAAAAACACCCCCGCGACCCCCCCTCCCGCGATTCGCTGCAAAAAGAACCCCCCCACGACCCCTCCCGCAATTCGCGGCATAACCACCACCCCGCGACCCCCCCCTCCCGCAAATCGCGGCAAACCCTCCCCCGTGACCCCCCCCCCGATTCGCCGAAAAAACACCCCCCCGCGACCTCCCTCCCGCGATTTGCGGCAAAAAGAAACCCCCCGCGACCCCCCCTTGCACGATTGGCTGCACCCCCCCTGCGACCCCCCTCCCGCGATTCGCGGCACCCTCCCCCCCCGCAATTCACAGCAGCCCCAGGATTAAATGGCACATGCAAAACACTGACATGGCTATGGTCGACAATGAAAAAGGTTGACATGAGTTTTTGAAGATTTATTTTAAATTTTTTTAATTTTTTCATATTCATTGTCATGTGTCGACATGGACACCAATGAAGTGGCACACTTATGTCAACATTTACATGTGTTGACCTTTCTGTGTTGATTTTTTCTTGTGGCGATTCGCGTCACACCCCCCGCAACCCCCCCTCCCGCGATTCGCGGCACCCCCGTGACCCCCCACCTCCCGCAATTCGCGGCAACCCCCCACCGGAACCCCTGTGAACCCCGCCCTCCCGCGATTCGCGGCACCCACCCCCGCGACCCCCCCTCCCGCAATTCGCGGCACCCCCCCGTGATTCGCGGCAGCTCCAGAATTAAATTGCACATGGAAAACACTGACATGGCTATGGTCGACAATGAAAAAGGTTGACATGAGTTTTTGAAGTTTTTTTGTCATTTTTTGAATATTTTCATATTCATTGTCATGTGTCGACATGGACACCAATGAAGTGGCACACTTATGTCAACATTTACATGTGTTCACCTTTCTGTGTTGATTTTTTCTTGTGGCGATTCGCGTCACACCCCCCGCAACCCCCCCTCCCGCGATTCGCGGCACCCCCGTGACCCCCCACCTCCCGCAATTCGCGGCAACCCCCCACCGGAACCCCTGTGAACCCCGCCCTCCCGCGATTCGCGGCACCCACCCCCGCGACCCCCCCTCCCGCAATTCGCGGCACCCCCCCGTGATTCGCGGCAGCTCCAGAATTAAATTGCACATGGAAAACACTGACATGGCTATGGTCGACAATGAAAAAGGTTGACATGAGTTTTTGAAGTTTTTTTGTCATTTTTTGAATATTTTCATATTCATTCTCATGTGTCGACATGGACACCAATGAAGTGCCACACTTATGTCAACATTTACATGTGTTGACCTTTCTGTGTTGATTTTTTTCTTGTGGCGATTCGCGTCACACCCCCCGCAACCCCCCCTCCGGCGATTCGCGGCACCCCGGCACCCCCCCGCGACCCACCCCCCCTCCCGCAATTCGCGGCAACCCCCCACCGGAACCCCCATGAACCCCGCTCTCCCGCGATTCGCGGCACCCACCCCCCGCAACCCCCCCCTCCCGCAAATCGCGGCACCCCCCGCGATTCGCGGCAGCCCCAGGATTAAATGGCACATGCAAAACACTGGCACGGCTATGGTCGACAATGAAAAAGGTTGACATGAGTTTTTGAAGATTTATTTCATTTTTTGAATGTTTTCATATTCATTGTCATGTGTCAACATGGACACCAATGAAGTGACACAGTTATGTCAACATTTACATGTGTTGACCTTTCTGTGTTGAGTTTTTCTTGTGGCGATTCGCGTCACAAACCCTCCCCCGTGACCCCCCCCCCGATTCGCTGAAAAAACACCCCCCGCGACCTCCCTCCCGCGATTTGCGGCAAAAAGAAACCCCCCGCGACCCCCCCTTGCACGATTGGCTGCACCCCCCCTGCGACCCCCCTCCCGCGATTCGCGGCACCCCCCCCCCCCCCCGCAATTCACAGCAGCCCCAGGATTAAATGGCACATGCAAAACACTGACATGGCTATGGTCGACAATGAAAAAGGTTGACATGAGTTTTTGAAGATTTATTTTTAATTTTTTTTTCATATTCATTGTCATGTGTCGACATGGACACCAATGAAGTGGCACACTTATGTCAACATTTACATGTGTTGACCTTTCTGTGTTGATTTTTTCTTGTGGCGATTCGCGTCACACCCCCCGCAACCCCCCCTCCCGCGATTCGCGGCACCCCCGTGACCCCCCACCTCCCGCAATTCGCGGCAACCCCCCACCGGAACCCCTGTGAACCCCGCCCTCCCGCGATTCGCGGCACCCACCCCCGCGACCCCCCCTCCAGCAATTCGCGGCACCCCCCCGTGATTCGCGGCAGCTCCAGAATTAAATTGCACATGGAAAACACTGACATGGCTATGGTCGACAATGAAAAAGGTTGACATGAGTTTTTGAAGTTTTTTTGTCATTTTTTGAATATTTTCATATTCATTCTCATGTGTCGACATGGACACCAATGAAGTGCCACACTTATGTCAACATTTACATGTGTTGACCTTTCTGTGTTGATTTTTTTCTTGTGGCGATTCGCGTCACACCCCCCCCCCCGCAACCCCCCCTCCGGCGATTCGCGGCACCCCGGCACCCCCCCGCGACCCCCCCCCCTCCCGTAATTCACGGCAACCCCCCACCGGAACCCCCATGAACCCCGCTCTCCCGCGATTCGCGGCACCCACCCCCCGCAACCCCCCCCCCCTCCCGCAAATCGCGGCACCCCCCGCGATTCGCGGAAGCCCCAGGATTAAATGGCACATGCAAAACACTGGCACGGCTATGGTCGACAATGAAAAAGGTTGACATGAGTTTTTGAAGATTTATTTCATTTTTTGAATGTTTTCATATTCATTGTCATGTGTCAACATGGACACCAATGAAGTGGCACACTTATGTCAACATTTACATGTGTTGACTTTTCTGTGTTGAGTTTTTCTTGTGGCGATTCGTGTCACACCCCACGCAAACCCCCCTCCCGCGATTCGCGGCACCCCCCGTGACCCCCCACCTCCCGCAATTCGCGGCAACCCCCCACCGGAACCCCTGTGAACCCCGCCCTCCCGCGATTCGCGGCACCCCCCGTGATTCGCGGCAGCTCCAGAATTAAATTGCACATGGAAAACACTGACAGGGCTATGGTCGACAATGAAAAAGGTTGACATGAGTTTTTGAAGTTTTTTTTTTCATTTTTTGAATGTTTTCATATTCATTCTCATGTGTCGACATGGACACCAATGAAGTGCCACACTTATGTCAACATTTACATGTGTTGACCTTTCTGTGTTGATTTTTTCTTGTGGCGATTCGCGTCACATCCCCCCCCCCCCGCAACCCCCACTCCCGCGATTCACGGCACACACACACCCCCCCCGCGATTCTCGGCACCCCACCCCGTGACCCCCCCTCCCGTGATTCACGGCACATCCCCGCGACCCCCCCTACCATGATTCGCCGCAACCCCCGCCCCCGTAACCCCCCTCCCGCGATTTGCGGCAACCCACCCCGTGACCTCCCTCCCACGATTCTCTGCAATCCCTCCCGCGATTTGCAGCATCCACCCCCCACAACCCCCCCCTCCTGCAATTCGCGGCACCCCCCGCGACCCCCCCTCCTGCAATTCGCGGCACCCTCCGCGACCCCCCCCCCTCCCGCGATTCGCGGACACCTAAGTTACAATACAGGGCATCTTTCATACAATTCTAACCATATTTCTCATATACAAACGTTCACAAATTAAGGGGGCGCAGCCCCTTACGACGGTGTGAAGAGCGCCCGTAGGGCGCGATGAATCACCTAGTATATATATATATATATATATATATATATATATATATATATATATATATATATAGAGAGAGAGAGCGTTTGGGGGAAGAGTTGGCACTCACAGCATAGAATCACTTCTCGAGACTTGGTGATCTTAACGTTTCAATTCTAATCAAGAATTTTTATCAGGAGTGCACAAACAAATGAAACAAATGTACCTTTATCCCTTCACCAACACCCCAAGTGCATTTCACATGTTTCATCTGCGTGCAATCGTCTCCTGGGTTGCACTGCTGCTGATGTCACACTGCAGAGGAAAATTTAATTGCCAGGTGACCAAATCAAACAAAAGTGTGTGCTATACATATAAGAAATAGTGCTAACAGTTAATGCAGGAGTACTTGGTAACTAAATTCAGACTGATATATATATATATATATATATATATATATATATATATAAAAAAGAAAAAAAGAAAAAAAACAATTGTGGTATGGCGCCTAGAGTTGATATATAAAGTCCATATATATGGTGATCCCAATAAGCAGTGAAGCAGACCAGAAGATTTCATCCAATTTCTTGTTTATTTACGTTAGATTTGTCATCGGCAAAACCGTGAGAAGTATCCCAACGCGTTTCGTCTAGAGCGACTTCATCAGGGGTAACATCACAATATTCTCTTCATTCCAAAGATAGTTCTTCCAGACCAATTATCGCTTTATCTCTATAGAGTGGAATATAAGCGGGTGATACGCTTAACAGTATACGTGTGTGTGAGCACCAATAAAATTCTGGGAAAATACTTTTCTTCCCTGTGCAGTGTACCTTTTTCTAAAGGATCTATCTCCAACAGGGAAGAACAGCAGCTATATATATATATATGGTACTTGTGTAGTTTCACGGCGCTAGTATGGCGCCGTGCGTCTGAGTCCCCTTGCGGGCTCGGTGGCTCACTACGCTCGCCACGCTATTTAAAATCAACTCCATGCCAACATGGATAGTGGGGGTATGAACTATCCATGTAGGCATGGAGTTAAGTTACTTTTTTTAACATAGTTTGTGGCGAGCGTAGAACCCAGAAGTAGCACGGCGCCATGCTGGCACCGTGAAACTACACAAGTACCATATATATATATATATATATATATATATATATATATATTGGAGAAAATAAGACCAAAGTGAGCACTTTACTGTTTTATAGGAAGCAATTAAGGTTTAAATACTCATTGAGGCCGTAAGAATTAACGGTGTTGAGTTCAAACGTCCATCTTCCTTCTTTTTGAAGTAGTTCACGCGCCCGGTCTCCTTCTCTGATGGTCACTGGTACTCAGTCTATAATTTTATATTGTTTTGCATTGTTAATTATACTAGACAATTATATCACTAGAGAAAAAGAAAAAACTGCGCAAAGGGAAACACTAGTAATCAATGGAATTTATTACATATAATAATCAATGTACATATGGTATGTAGCCGCAACCTATATAAAATCAAAACATAAAATACATCCACATAGAAATGAATATATAAAAAATATATATAAAATCTAAATAGCACCAATAGGCACAATAGCATAGATTAGTAAGTGCTTCTGCTGATTTAGTAATGCAGGTTAGTAGATTAGTTGACTGAGAACTTGTTTGGTTAGATCCAGAGAGTCCATATAATCAAACTGATGTAATTTTACTTCGATGTAGTTAGTAGATTTGCAACATGCAGAAGTTGTTATCAGCATACCATCAGAATAGGTTATATAAGTTGCCTGGCCAGACAAAAAAAGATTTTGTAGAAAATTGGGTATATACCTTTGGAGACCTGTAGCAGGTTACAGTCTCTGATGCCTCCCAGTTGCTAGAACTGAATTTCCATATTGGGTGCAACTATATCCGGAGTTTGTGACACCAGTGGCTGTGGGTATGAAAAGCAGGTCTCCTCAGTGCAAAATGTCAAAATCCTCAGTAATCAGGAGAAAATGGAGAGTTCTTAGTAAGTCTCTAACGCGTTTCCCCGTCTGCTGTGAGCGTCGGCGGCTTCCTCAGAGAGAGAGAGAGAGAGAGTCGGTAAATTATTTATTAACAAAGTATTTAGAAGATTAAAAATTAAATCTGCAGCATATTATGATGTAGCTGAGAGACATTTTATATTGTAGTGAGTGCCGCTACAGTATGGCAGACACACCTGATTGGCGATGTTAGACATGACCAATAGGTGGCGCTAGCTGGGACGCTGACAGGGGGGTGCCCTGGGTACAGCTGTCCTGGGCCCTGGGCTCTGGAGGGGCCTGAGCAGCTGCCCACAGATCCCTGCACCCAGCCACCCACACCCGGCGCCGGCGGCTAGGCACGCACAATACACAGTGCAGCCTGCAGAGCGCCGAGCCTAGGACACAGAGTGGCTCGGCGCTCTGCAGGCTGCACTGTGCAGTGTGCGCGCCGGACCTGTGGACACTGAAGGAGCCGGAGGACGATGCGCCGTGGATGATGGTAAGCAATGGCGGGGCATTGTCATGCGGGGGGACGGCAACGGCCGGCCGGAGGTATGTCGCTGTGCCGCTGGGGGCCCGGACTGTAAGTCAGTCCCGGGCCTCAAAATTTCTAGTGGCGGCCCTGGGCACTAGGCACACCCCTTTGACGGTGCACCCCCTAATAAATGGTGCTGCTCACGCCTATGACTGGGATGTTTCTTGTTGCTTGCTCAATATTACAGAGCTGTCGATAATTAAACTTTCACAGTATAGTTGTGAATTACTATAATATAAAATGTATATTTTATTTCATAATCAATTTATATCTAATCACATTCACATTTACCAGATACAATTACAGTATTATTATTATGGGGGGAGAGTGGGCCGTGGGGGGTAAGAGAAGCGGCAACTTATACCCTTCGCCAGCAGTTGGATTTCCACAGCACAGAACACTGCGGACTTTCCAGCAAGACTGGGTAATTCCAAACACTGCTGAAAACTGTCTATGGCAGTGTTTATCAACCACCGTTCCGTGGCACACTAGTGTGCCCTGAGCTGTTCTCAAGTGTGCCCCCAGATCTAGAGATGCCCAAACCAATTTAGAGCCACCACCAGTTCAAGTGTTATTTAGTGGTCTCTTCTTTCCATGCATGGGGCCAATGTATTTTATTTTTGTTACCTGTGGAGACCAGTGTGATTGTTTTTTTTTTTTTTATATGGGGACCAATATGTTTTTTCCTGTGGGGGGCAGTGCGTTTTGCCCTGTGGGGATCTCAAGGTGCGCTTTGGCAAATTTAAAATCTTATTTAGTGTGTCGCGAGGTAAAAAGTTTGAAAATCACTGGTCTGTGGTAAATGACATTATTATCTCCTATATATTTGGCTACATCTGTCACTCAAAGTGGGTGTCTGTGTCTATAACGCTCTGTTCCTGGACTTTCCTCTTAATGTGTGATTGCCTTCATCTGTGCTGAACACCTTTCTGAGAAATTAACCTGTTTAAAACAGGTGATGGCAATCATACATTAAGGGGAAGTCTAGAAACAGAGCATTGTGTCCCTCCTGGAGAGGGTCATGTTGGGAGGTATGTGACAGAGAACCAGCCCAGTGAGCCCACAGACATTGCCAGACACCCACTGCCTTCCCATGTTGCCCAGCACTGCTACTCCACAGCCACCAGGTGAGCGCCCCCCTCCCGCGATTTGCGTCAAAACCTCCCCCCCCGCGCGCCCCCCCCCTCCCGCGATTTGCGGCAAAAATACCCGCTCCCCCGCGACCCCCCCCTACCGCGATTCGCAGCAAAAACACCCCCGCGACCCCCCCTCCCGCGATTCGCTGCAAAAAGAACCCCCCCACGACCCCTCCCGCAATTCGCGGCATAACCACCACCCCGCGACCCCCCCTCCCGCAAATCGCGGCAAACCCTCCCCCGTGACCCCCCCCCCGATTCGCCGAAAAAACACCCCCCCGCGACCTCCCTCCCGCGATTTGCGGCAAAAAGAAACCCCCCGCGACCCCCCCTTGCACGATTGGCTGCACCCCCCCTGCGACCCCCCTCCCGCGATTCGCGGCACCCTCCCCCCCCGCAATTCACAGCAGCCCCAGGATTAAATGGCACATGCAAAACACTGACATGGCTATGGTCGACAATGAAAAAGGTTGACATGAGTTTTTGAAGATTTATTTTAAATTTTTTTAATTTTTTCATATTCATTGTCATGTGTCGACATGGACACCAATGAAGTGGCACACTTATGTCAACATTTACATGTGTTGACCTTTCTGTGTTGATTTTTTCTTGTGGCGATTCGCGTCACACCCCCCGCAACCCCCCCTCCCGCGATTCGCGGCACCCCCGTGACCCCCCACCTCCCGCAATTCGCGGCAACCCCCCACCGGAACCCCTGTGAACCCCGCCCTCCCGCGATTCGCGGCACCCACCCCCGCGACCCCCCCTCCCGCAATTCGCGGCACCCCCCCGTGATTCGCGGCAGCTCCAGAATTAAATTGCACATGGAAAACACTGACATGGCTATGGTCGACAATGAAAAAGGTTGACATGAGTTTTTGAAGTTTTTTTGTCATTTTTTGAATATTTTCATATTCATTGTCATGTGTCGACATGGACACCAATGAAGTGGCACACTTATGTCAACATTTACATGTGTTCACCTTTCTGTGTTGATTTTTTCTTGTGGCGATTCGCGTCACACCCCCCGCAACCCCCCCTCCCGCGATTCGCGGCACCCCCGTGACCCCCCACCTCCCGCAATTCGCGGCAACCCCCCACCGGAACCCCTGTGAACCCCGCCCTCCCGCGATTCGCGGCACCCACCCCCGCGACCCCCCCTCCCGCAATTCGCGGCACCCCCCCGTGATTCGCGGCAGCTCCAGAATTAAATTGCACATGGAAAACACTGACATGGCTATGGTCGACAATGAAAAAGGTTGACATGAGTTTTTGAAGTTTTTTTGTCATTTTTTGAATATTTTCATATTCATTCTCATGTGTCGACATGGACACCAATGAAGTGCCACACTTATGTCAACATTTACATGTGTTGACCTTTCTGTGTTGATTTTTTTCTTGTGGCGATTCGCGTCACACCCCCCGCAACCCCCCCTCCGGCGATTCGCGGCACCCCGGCACCCCCCCGCGACCCACCCCCCCTCCCGCAATTCGCGGCAACCCCCCACCGGAACCCCCATGAACCCCGCTCTCCCGCGATTCGCGGCACCCACCCCCCGCAACCCCCCCCTCCCGCAAATCGCGGCACCCCCCGCGATTCGCGGCAGCCCCAGGATTAAATGGCACATGCAAAACACTGGCACGGCTATGGTCGACAATGAAAAAGGTTGACATGAGTTTTTGAAGATTTATTTCATTTTTTGAATGTTTTCATATTCATTGTCATGTGTCAACATGGACACCAATGAAGTGACACAGTTATGTCAACATTTACATGTGTTGACCTTTCTGTGTTGAGTTTTTCTTGTGGCGATTCGCGTCACAAACCCTCCCCCGTGACCCCCCCCCCGATTCGCTGAAAAAACACCCCCCGCGACCTCCCTCCCGCGATTTGCGGCAAAAAGAAACCCCCCGCGACCCCCCCTTGCACGATTGGCTGCACCCCCCCTGCGACCCCCCTCCCGCGATTCGCGGCACCCCCCCCCCCCCCCCGCAATTCACAGCAGCCCCAGGATTAAATGGCACATGCAAAACACTGACATGGCTATGGTCGACAATGAAAAAGGTTGACATGAGTTTTTGAAGATTTATTTTTAATTTTTTTTTCATATTCATTGTCATGTGTCGACATGGACACCAATGAAGTGGCACACTTATGTCAACATTTACATGTGTTGACCTTTCTGTGTTGATTTTTTCTTGTGGCGATTCGCGTCACACCCCCCGCAACCCCCCCTCCCGCGATTCGCGGCACCCCCGTGACCCCCCACCTCCCGCAATTCGCGGCAACCCCCCACCGGAACCCCTGTGAACCCCGCCCTCCCGCGATTCGCGGCACCCACCCCCGCGACCCCCCCTCCAGCAATTCGCGGCACCCCCCCGTGATTCGCGGCAGCTCCAGAATTAAATTGCACATGGAAAACACTGACATGGCTATGGTCGACAATGAAAAAGGTTGACATGAGTTTTTGAAGTTTTTTTGTCATTTTTTGAATATTTTCATATTCATTCTCATGTGTCGACATGGACACCAATGAAGTGCCACACTTATGTCAACATTTACATGTGTTGACCTTTCTGTGTTGATTTTTTTCTTGTGGCGATTCGCGTCACACCCCCCCCCCGCAACCCCCCCTCCGGCGATTCGCGGCACCCCGGCACCCCCCCGCGACCCCCCCCCCTCCCGTAATTCACGGCAACCCCCCACCGGAACCCCCATGAACCCCGCTCTCCCGCGATTCGCGGCACCCACCCCCCGCAACCCCCCCCCCCTCCCGCAAATCGCGGCACCCCCCGCGATTCGCGGAAGCCCCAGGATTAAATGGCACATGCAAAACACTGGCACGGCTATGGTCGACAATGAAAAAGGTTGACATGAGTTTTTGAAGATTTATTTCATTTTTTGAATGTTTTCATATTCATTGTCATGTGTCAACATGGACACCAATGAAGTGGCACACTTATGTCAACATTTACATGTGTTGACTTTTCTGTGTTGAGTTTTTCTTGTGGCGATTCGTGTCACACCCCACGCAAACCCCCCTCCCGCGATTCGCGGCACCCCCCGTGACCCCCCACCTCCCGCAATTCGCGGCAACCCCCCACCGGAACCCCTGTGAACCCCGCCCTCCCGCGATTCGCGGCACCCCCCGTGATTCGCGGCAGCTCCAGAATTAAATTGCACATGGAAAACACTGACAGGGCTATGGTCGACAATGAAAAAGGTTGACATGAGTTTTTGAAGTTTTTTTTTTCATTTTTTGAATGTTTTCATATTCATTCTCATGTGTCGACATGGACACCAATGAAGTGCCACACTTATGTCAACATTTACATGTGTTGACCTTTCTGTGTTGATTTTTTCTTGTGGCGATTCGCGTCACATCCCCCCCCCCCCGCAACCCCCACTCCCGCGATTCACGGCACACACACACCCCCCCCGCGATTCTCGGCACCCCACCCCGTGACCCCCCCTCCCGTGATTCACGGCACATCCCCGCGACCCCCCCTACCATGATTCGCCGCAACCCCCGCCCCCGTAACCCCCCTCCCGCGATTTGCGGCAACCCACCCCGTGACCTCCCTCCCACGATTCTCTGCAATCCCTCCCGCGATTTGCAGCATCCACCCCCCACAACCCCCCCCTCCTGCAATTCGCGGCACCCCCCGCGACCCCCCCTCCTGCAATTCGCGGCACCCTCCGCGACCCCCCCCCCTCCCGCGATTCGCGGACACCTAAGTTACAATACAGGGCATCTTTCATACAATTCTAACCATATTTCTCATATACAAACGTTCACAAATTAAGGGGGCGCAGCCCCTTACGACGGTGTGAAGAGCGCCCGTAGGGCGCGATGAATCACCTAGTATGAGATATATATATAAGATCATCTACATCCAAGAATGTAAAACATGAAATAATAATTGAATGCTGAGAGGTACAGTAGTAACTAAAGGGCTGATTCAATATCATTCGGCTCCCAGCGTTTTCTCACCGGGGAGTGTTGGTGCTACTCTGCGGATGTGTAGGACGGGGGCCGGAGCAGGGGAACGCAGGAAGGCCGATGCCTGCGGGGGGCGTCCGGCTGACGTCACATGGCAACAGCGCCCGCCCCTTCTTCGGCGGACTGTGACGGAAATAAAAGTCAGTTTAGTTTAGTTTAGTGGAGAGAAATCATTCGATCCGTGACGGATCCCTCACACACCGCTGCGTTAAGAGGCCCATAGGCTCCTGCAGGGAATCGCCAGCTTTTGTTGGCGATTCCCTCCACAGTGCTGCCACTGCGGAGGGGCCATAGAGCATACAGAAATGCGGTAAAAACCCAGATAACAGGGTTTTTACCGCATTTCTGCTTTAGAGAATCTCCCCAATATACTGTATATAGCACCTGTATCTTGTGATATTAGGCTTCCTTAACACTTCTGATATATTAGGAACTAATCCCTGTACATCAGTACTGAAGTGAAATATTGACTGTTCTATATATGAAAGATTCATTTCTTTACATCTCCCATTACCCCGAGGGACACTGTGTACTTATTGCAATCTTTACTGATAACATACAGAGAATGTAACCTCTGCACATCGCCTCCTCCGTCTGTTACGTGTTCAGGAACATTAGTGTAAAGAAACAGAAAGGCTGCTTATTATAAAGTAATATATTTGTGGATCTTGTTGAATAAAACATTGATTTCCCCCAAAAGCCCCCTCCCCCATAAGTACTTTAACAGAGGAGTCCTGAGCCCCTTCCTATCTCCCAAAAACAGCGCCAGCACACCGCCTAGAGCGCTAACACTCTACCGCGTATGCGCGACCCGACGACGATTTTTCCGGCAATCTCGACGGCGCGGCTGCCTCCATTGAGGGACTCCAGCATGGTAAGTATAAAAGAATGGGTGCAGTGTGGGCCCCCTTGGGACTCAGGGCCCCATGTGCTCCAGGCACATTGCATCCATATAAATAACACTCCCCCCTTGACATTTTTGGGGGCATGGCCTAATCACGGGAGGTAGACACGCCCCCACAATTAGGCCACGCCCCAACATTTTACCAGGGCCTGGCATACATCTCATCGGCCCTGCGTTCATGTTAGGGATGGCCATCAGTGCCTTTGCCATTGATGGTTGCCATCGATGGCAAAAGTGCACATAGTCATCGATAGTATAAAACTATGCAATGGGTGACCATCGATAGTTTTACATATCGATGGTCTTCTATAATGTGTGAGTGATTGGCCTGTGGGCCATTCAAAACATGTGGGCGGGGCTTCGCTGGTGTCGGGGGGGGGGGCGGAGCTATGCTCCGTGTCCCGGCACTTTGAAAAAAAAAAAAGGGGATAAACATCGGTTTTGATGTGTCATCGATGTAGGGAAACCATCTGGTTCTCCCCATCGATGGCAAAAGTATTCGACATCGGCCATGAATTTTGAATCATTGATGGTCGATGGCCATCCCTAGTTCATGTGCAATAACCGGGGATATTTAGGGCAGTGTAAGAGCTGTATAATTGATAGAACATACACGTAAAGATGTGAGATAACAAGACAACAGCACTTTGATGTCTGGTGCAGCTCCGTCTTCCCAGGTACGGAATTCTAAGCACGCCCAATTACAGGACGGCAGGAGAAAGACAATGTGATTTCTCACTTCTCAGAAGCTCAGATGAACAATGCCCCAGGTGATTTCTTTTCCGAGACTGGTGGCAGCATTCTGTAGGATCGTCCATAGGATTGTCCGTGGGTGACGCACACAGCGAATGAGCTGAATGGGGATTTAAGTGCAGGAACCTGTGGCTGACCTTGGCAGATATAATGACCTTGTAAACGCTGCAGAACTAGGAGGTATAAGGACGGGGATAAAGCAATCTATGAATTATGGAATTTCTTTGGTTCAGTTCTATCACATGAAAGTTGCAGATGTTAACACCTTCAGGACTAGTGCTATGGAAACCTGACATTCATCAATAATCTGTTGGGTTTGTATTCAGGCTGCAATGAAGGATCAAATACAAAACTGCATTGAACCATGTAATAGGCATCAGAGGCCAAGTCCCCAGTGCACAGTTCTGTTCTGGGCAACATTTGTTGATGGAAAAATCTATCACTTATAATATTATCGTCCAAGTGATAGTGATTATGTTTTATGTTTTCCTTACTTTCATCTACTGTATATTTACATATATAATATATATACACACACACACACACACACACACACACACACACACACACACACACACACACACACACACACACACACACACGGTATAGAAATATAGATATACATCATATTTATCAAATAAAAAGTAGTCACATGGCCATGCATTACTTCCCATAATGACCGCGCACTTCTCAGAGACACTGCTCACTGATACCATACATCACCGCTTCACTGACAGCACCAGATCCCCGCCTCTCTGACAGCACTACATCCCCCCACCTCACTGACAGCACCACATCCCCGCATCAATGACAGCAGAATCTCCCTGTCTCACTGACAGCATACATCACCGCCTCACTGACAGCACCAGATCCCCGCCTCACTGACAGCACCACAACCCTGCCTCACTGACAGCACCACAACCCTGCCTCACTGACAGCAGCACATCCCTGTCTCACTGACAGCACCTCATCCTTGCCTCACTGACAGTTGTCCATTCCTCCTTCACTAACAGGAAGTTATCCCTGCCTCACTGAGGGCACCACATCACTGACAGATCTACATCGCTGCCTCACTAACCGCAGCACATTCCTCTCTCACTGACAGAAGACATCCCCGCCTCACTGACAGCACCACATCCCTGTCTCACTGACAGCACCACATCCCCCCACCTCGCTGACAGCACTACATCCCGCCACCTCACTGACAGCACTACACAACACTACATCCCCCCACCTCCCCCACATCCCCGGATCAATGACAGCAGAACATCCCTGTCTCAATGACAGCACCACACCCCTGCCTCACTGACAGCAGCACATTACTCTCTCACTGACAGGAGCACATCCCCACCTCACTGACAGCACTACATCCCTGCCTCACTGCCAGCAGCACGTCCCTGCCTCCCTAACAGCAGCACAGCCCCTGACCTGACTGACCGCTGCACATCTCGGCCTCACTGACAGTGGCACATCCCTGCCTTACTGACAGCAGCACATCCCTGCCTCACTGACAGCATCACATCCCTGCCTCACTGACAGCAGCACATTCCTGGCTTCTGGAGAGCAGCAGCACATTCCTGGCTTCCAGACAGCAGCACATCCCTGCCTCGCTGACAGCAGCACATTCTTGGCTTCTGGAGAGCAGCACATTCCTGGCTTCCAGACAGCAGCACATCCCTGCCTCACTGACAGCAGCACATTCCTTGCTTCTGGAGAGCAGCACATCCCTGCCTCACTGACAGAAGCACATCCCTGCCTCGATGACAGCCGAGCATCATTGCCGCGCTGACAGCAGCACATCCCTGCCTCACTGACAGCAGCACATTTTTGCCTCACTGACAGCAGCACATTTTTGCCTCACTGACAGCAGCACATTTTTGCCTCACTGACAGCAGCACATTCCTGGCTTCCGGACAGCAGCACATCCCTGCCTCACTGACAGCAGCACATCCCTGCCTCGATGACAGCAGAGCTTCATTGCCTCGCTGACAGCAGCATATTCGTGGCTTCTGGACAGCAGTACATCCCGCCTCACTGACAGCAGCACATCCCTGCCTCACTAACCGCAGCACATCCGCACCTCACTGTTATCCAATTACATGTTGATTCATTAATTAAATTTCTAATTAAACAGTTTATTCTTCTATTGTGCATCTGATTCACCCTATTATGTAACAACAAGGGCCATTTTCTAAGATGAATATACTTCCCTTGAGTGTTTGGTTAGGTTTTGATATAATGTACACACACCTTGGGTGCAGAGGCTGGCTGGCCCCTTTTAGCCAGGAGCAGGGGCGGATTGGCCCACCGGAAAAACGGGCCATTTCCCGGTGGGCCGGTCCAGATTTCAATCTGACTGGGCCGCCGACCGTGCCAGGGCCGGTGCTATCAGCCCTGTGGTGCAGCAGCCATATTTGTTTTGGGCTATCCTGTCCTTCTTTATGACCAGGCTGTGGCCGCTTGGTGACGTCACCCGCTAGCCGCCTTCAGTCTGGTAGGTAACATCCCCCCCCCCGGACAGTACTAGCGCACCCCCGTCCCCAGTGCAGTAACGCCCCACCCCCGGAGTAGCGAGCGCACCCCCCACCTCCCGGATTAGCGAGCGCAACCCCCCCCCCACCCCCGGCTGCTTCGCGATTCTTCCCGGCACACAAGCAAGCGTTCCAGGAATTTTTCTAGAGCACGCACATAAATTTGCTCATTCCCATACTTTACAAAGAGGCAGCGCACGCTGAAGTGGCATGCTGAAAAAAAAGGGTGTACTAGAAGTAGTAATAGTACATCTTATTTATGTTCCTAGGTGCCCTGTGCCAGAAATGGATTTGCTGCCCCACCACACAAACACACACTAAAATTAGGCATAGTGCCCACCGAAGGCACGCACAAAATTTTAGGGTGTGGCATCATGAGGAAGGGTCGTGGGTACATAATAGTACCAATTCACTTTACATCACACAGTAGTGTCCATTATTCAAATTACCCCACATAGTAGTGCCACTTATACACATTACGTCAGCTAGAGCCCCTTAGACACATTACTCCAGATAGAGCCTCTTAGACACACTCCGCCAGTACTAAGTACACACTAATGCCCTTTACATATTATGCCGCACACCATAATACCCATTACATAATAAACCACACACCATATAATGCCCATTACATATTATACCACACACTGTATAATGGCCATTATATATTATTTCACACACCGTAATGGTCATTACATATTATACCATCAGACTGTAATACCTCAATACTCCTGCTTATACACACAAAGCCCCCCAGTATTGCCAATGACACATAATGCCACCAAAAGTGGAACTTAATCTATGCCTCAATTACTGCTCACCATCCAGTCCAGCCCAGCACCTGTGGCTACATCTGTTGCTGAAGCCGCTACGACGTAAGGGGAGGAGAGCAGAGCACAGGGAGCGCCTCTGGATAAGTCTGTTGCATATTTAAAATACGGTAATGGCTTGAGGGCCTATTAGAGCTTGCGGTTTGACAGCCATTTGCTTACTGCTGCCTTAGTTCACGAGCTCTGATTGGCTGGCGGCCTGCCCCACATGTCAAATGTCCGTCAGTCTTGCTACACCAGTGGCCTATCAGTACAGCAGCAGCATCTCGGCTCTCCCAGCAGACTCCACTAGTGCTGGCTCCCCCAAGCCGCTGCGGAGTCTGCGGGACCGTGGCAACACCACCGGCAGCAGCTCTGCTAAGCTGCATTAGACCCATCAGCTCATCATTGCCTGGTAGGACGGGGCTTATGGCATGAGCAGGGCCGGCGCACCACTAGGCAGGTCTAGGCATTTGCCTAGGGCGCCAGCCACTGGAGGGCGGCAGTTCGCCCCTCGCCCCCCGTGCAAAGGGGCTACCTGCTGAAAGAAAATGACTGAAGCCTGGATTTATCGCATGGATTTATCATATGCAGTCCCCGGGGAGCTGCAGGAGGAGGGAGCCATGTGGGGGACATTGGCGGGCGGGGGATGCCGGCTAATAGAGAGCTGAGCAGGGGGAGGCTGCATAGGGAGCCGGGCAGGAGGAGGCTGTTGCGGTGGGGTGACAGCGGGAGCAGGGCACCAGGCAGGGAGTATGACGCACGCTGGCTGCCGGGCAGCGACGGGAGCCGGCCCGTGAGGAACAGATAACTTGAAAAAAACAAAAACATACAGATGACTAGCAAGCCATTGATTGGCTGAGACCTCTCTCAGCCAATCAGCGATTTTGGCTTTTTCAAGTTATCTGTGTTCCTCCCGCCACAGCCAGGCAGCCAGCGTCATCCTCCTTGCCCGGCGCCCTGCTCCCACTGTCACCCCACCTCAACAGCTTCAAGTGCCTCCTGCCCGGCTCCCTATGCAGCCTCCCCCTGCTCGGCTCTCAATAGCCGGCATCCCCCGCCCGCTGTCATCCCCCGCATGGCTCCGACCTCCGAACCCCGATCCGATGCGCATCGGGGTGTCTGCAAGTGCGATTTGGGCCGATTTCACGGCCCGATTCATCCGAATCAGGTGAAATCGTGCCCAAATCGCATAGTGTATGGGGGCCTTAAGCCTTACCTCCTTCAGGCTTCCAGTCGCAGATGGCCGTGCAAGGCCAAGGAAGCTGCATTTGCCACACAGCCTTTTGGCCTCACTTTGCCTGGGAAATGAGAGCAACACGCCCCCGGTTTCCCAAATGCTAGCCGATCCCTCCCCATCCCTCTGCCTGTCAATCAGACAGAGGCGTTTGCATTATAATAATTACATTACAGGATCAGTCCTGCTGCAGATGCACAGAATGGGTCCTGCGTGCGCACAGTTTACCGTCCTTCGGGATAAGCGATCCCGGCTGAATCAGTCCCATGCAGATTCACCTTGTTATAACTTCACCAACATAACGGAGATTTCTAGGAATCCAGTGTTTGCACATTTGTATAACTTTCAGTGTCTTAGAGAGTAAACATCACAAGAACATTAGACAAGAGACACACTGCATTTGCCAAACATCCCTCGCTTCAGTAATTCACTTAGCACCATTTGGTATCTTAATGTTCCCATTCTATTCTATCAAATGATAAGCCAAGGGTTTTCCTTGATAGATATTGGTCCCAGCATTACCTCACTGACATTGATAACAAAAAACATCACGCAGGCGCTGCCAAAACAAATAACCATGCCGTAAACTGTGAACTATTGTATTACAATACAATCCCATCACTCCAACTCTACACTATACAAATATGTGTTTATTCTTTGCTAATTTTTTTTTTCTTTCACTTCCAATAATGTTGATGAGTGTGGAAGGTATGGTTGAAAAAAAAAATTGGCCGTGGCCAGCGATATTTTTTGGCGGCAACATTACTTGGCCCCCGCAACCTGCTCGCCACCTTTTCCTTTGAAACATTATCACTGTCTCCGTTGTGTCTCAATATCCATATTTGTTGTATTTTTTTTTTAGGTATATATTTCGCAGCCATTTAATAATTATTGAATAAAAGTTAATTTTGATCTATCTAGGTGCACCATACTAGGGAAAAACGTTCTCTTTTTGTTTACACGTTTCTGTATATCTTTTGTCCAGTGGTAGCACGGGTGCCGGATGGGTTCCCGACAGTCGGGATCCCGACAGTCATTTACCCGACGTCGGCATCCCGACTGTCAAAACGCCGGCAGCCGGGTGACTGACGGCCACCCGCTATTTTCCCTTGTGGGGGTCCACGACCCCCATAGAGGGAGAATAGAATAGGTGGCTCGCTTAGCGAGCCACCGTGACCGCAGCGTGGCGAGCGCAGCAAGCCCGCAAGGGGCTTTTTTGCACTCGCGATGCTGTCTGATTCCGGGCAGTCGGGATCACAACGTCGGGATAATGACTGTCGGAGTCCCATACCACACCCTGGTAGCACACCCTCATAGCACACATAAATATAATTTTTTTTGTTGTTGCTACACTCATTCTGAGGGTCCTTGTCCTTTATACGTGACCTGTGCGATTGGCACCCTACCTCTCTGTGCCAGATGGGATTCACCCTAGGGTACTAATGGAATTAAGGGAGGAATTAGCGACCCCTCTGTATTACGTTTTTGAGAACTCTTTTTCATCTGGTAAGGTACCAAAAGACTGGAGAATAGGGGAGGTAGTACCAATATTCAAAAAAGGAAAAAGGGAGGATCCTGCTAATTACAGACCTGTGAGCTTAACATCAATATTGGGTAAACTATTTGAAGGATTTTTAAGGGATGGTATCCAGGAATATTTAGATCATCACCATCTACTCAGTACTAACCAACATGGGTTCGTGAAAAATCATTCATGCCAAACAAATTTACTAGGTTTCTATGAGGAGGTTAGCAAAAACCTTGATAATGGAAACGCTGAAGACGTGGTCTTCCTAGATTTTGCTCAAGCTTTCGATACAGTGTCACACAAGAGGTTGATAAATAAAATGGAGGATCTGGAACTAGGGGGTAATAATCTGTAGATCGGTAGGGAAATGGCTGTGTAATAGAGAGCAGAGAGTGGTTTTGAACAGTGCCGTATTAAATATGTCACCAGTACCAGGGGCGGATTTAGGGAGAAGGGCGCCCCTAGGCACAACAAAAATGTTTACTAAGTAGAACAGTTTATAGGGGCAGTATCTGCATGTCCTATCCATTTACACTCTATTTAAGATGGAATATAGTACAGTACAGTGGATATTTTGCAGTTATTGGAACATTTTGGGCTGAAAGTACTATCACAGGCATCCAAGTGCCGCCCCCAAACATGTGCCGCCCCTAGGCCGGTGCCTCACGTGCCTAATGGGAAATTCGGCTCTGACCAGTACTAAGTGGAGTGCCACAGGGGTCAGTACTAGGGCCCACTTTATTTAACATTTTTATTAACGATATTGGGATAGGGTTACTAAGCAATGTATCCATCTTTGCTGATGACACAACACTGAGTAGAGTTATTAGATTAACCGAGGATGTCTCCGCGCTTCAGAATGATCTTAATAAACTAGATGAGTGGGCAAAAAAGTGGAAAATGAGGTTCCATGTGGATAAATGCAAGGTCATGCACCATGGGAGACGTAACCAGTGTGCTAGTTATAACCTAAGCGGGGAGGCATTGGGTAGTTCAATACTGGAAAAGGATCTAGGAGTCCAAATAGATAACAAGCTGGGGTATAGTGCCCAATGTCACAAAACAACAAAAAAGGCCAACAGAATTCTAGCATGTATAAAAAGGAGTATGGAACCTAGGGACTCAAAAGTAATTATGCCTCTGTACAAAGCATTGGTTAGACCACACATTGAATATGGAGTTCAATTCTGGGCCCCACACTATAAAAAGGATTGGAAACAACACAAAGAAGAGATACAAAGCTTAAGGGAATGGAGAATTTAAGCAACGAGGACAGATTGAACAAATTGGGACTGTTTACACTAGAGAAGAGACATTTAAGTGGGGACATGCTCAACATGTACAAATATATTAGGGTCCAATATAAGGAACTGTCGTGCGCCCTTTTTACTACAAGAAAGGGCTCTAGGACTCGTGGGCACAAGTTTAGATTAGAAGAAAGAAGATTTCATTCCCTTAGAAGGAAAAATGTCTTTACAGTCAGAGCAGCCAAACTATGGAACTCTCTTCCAGGTGAGGTGGTGTCGGCTGACACAATAAATACGTTTGAAATAAGGTTGGATAAACATTTATTGGTAAAAAACCTCCAGGGGTATGAATAGGAATCATAACCTGTCTTTAAAAAAAAAAAAATATCTGAATACACTACATATAACAAAGGATAAGCTATTAAATCCTAGGTTGACCTCAATGGATGCAAGTCTTTATTCAGCCTTATCTACTATGTAACTATGCATGTGCAGAGCCGCACCATCAATCCAAGGACCGAATTCGGGAACATACGAGCCAAGCTGAATCACCCCCAAAGGGTACAGCTGTTAATATAATAATTGTAAGTGCTTGTGGATGGTTTAAGACCTGGTGCTTTTCCAGGGCAAAACCAAGGAAAGCACCAGGTCCTGACAGGGTGTCACCATCTGCTCTGAGAGTATGCGCAGGTCAACTTTCCCCCATATTCACCAGGATCTTCAACAAAACACTGGAGCTATGCAAGGTTCCCTCCTGCCTCAAAAGCTCCACTATTGTTCCGGTCCCCAAGAAATCCACTATTACAAATCTGAACGACTACCGGCGGATAGCTATGACGTCTGTGATCATGAAAACATTTGAGAACCTGGTATTGAACCACCTGAAAACTGTGAATGGCCACCAGCTAGACCCCCTCCAGTTTGCCTACCGATCTAACCGATGCGTCAAGGACATAGTCAACCTGGGCCTGCACTACATTCTGCAGCATCTGGATATGCCTGGTACCTATGCAAGGGTCCTGTTTGTCGACTTCAGCTCAGCTTTCAACACAATTATCCCCAACATCCTCCACCCCAAACTACTCCACCTAGGAGTCCCTGAAGCTACATGTTCTTGGATTATGGACTTTCTGACTGATAGAAAACAAGTTGTGATAATGGGGGAATTCACCTCCCAAGTGCAGTCCATCAGCACAGGAGCCCCCCAGGGCTGTGTACTCTCACACCTGCTCTTCTCCCTGTACACCAACGACTGCACCTCATAGGCGCAATCAGTAATGATAATCAAATTCGCTGATGACACAACCGTCATTGGCCTTATCAAGGACGGGGACGAATCGGCCTACAGACAAGAAGTGGACCGATTGGCCCGGTGGTGCAGCAGCAACCATCTAGAGCTCAACCCACTCAAAACCGTTGAGATGGTAGTGGACTTTAGGAAGAAGTCTGTTGGTGTTCCTCCGCTAACAATTGCTGACCGTGTGGTGTCGCTAGATGACAGCTTCAAGTTCCTAGGAACCACAATCTCCCGGGACCTTAAATGTGGGCCCAACACTGATACTATTGTTGGAAAAGCGCAGCAGAGGCTTTTCTTTCTTAGGCAACCGAGGAAGTTCAACATCCAACAGAAGTTTCTGCTCCTCTTCTACTACGCTATTGTGGAGTCTGTACTGTACTCCTCAATACCGGTATGGTACGGCTCCTCCAGCGAGAGAGACAAATGCAGACTCCAAAAGGTAGTCAGATCTGTGGAGAAGATAATCGGGGCAGACCTTCCCTCCCGCAGGACCTGTACCTGTCCAGAGCAAAAAAGCGGGCAACGAAGATAGCCAAGGACCAACTACATCCTGGCCATGGCTTGTTTAACCTGCTGCCATCAGGCAGACACTACAGGGCTATTCCCACCAGGTCCGCCAGAAGCCTAAAAAGTTTCTTCCCTCAAGTGGTTCACCTGTTGACACGTGAACTCATGAACACCTCAGTGTCTAGTCGCACCATAAACCTTTGCACAAATCTAACACGGTGTCCCCTCGGAATAACTTTCTGTATGACTGTACATGTTCCCCCACCTGTTTATATTGTTTATTGTTTATACTGTTTACTTGTTACCCACCTGGCTGCTGCACAGAAAACCGAAAACACGGGGGGGGGGGGGGGGGGGGTGCAACATTTGTAGTTACGCCACTGATCTGAGTAAGTAGTGGCGTCATTCCTCCAACATTGTGGCAGGAAAACATGTCAAGCCCACATTATAGTTTTTCAACATTATATAAGGAATGTCTGTTGACTTTTTGGATTGTATCCCTGAAGAAAGTCCATTAAGGTACTGAAATGTTGATCGCAGATATCCAGGCTGTCTGACCAATTGTTATTTGTGACTGTCACCATGACTGCCATGTCTACTCTGTCTGTTTGAACAACAACCTTAAAGTTTTTATAAAATCCCTCCAATGGGATGACGCCATTTGTTATAATGGTAATAATTTTCCGCTTCTGAAAGTGACCTTTCTGGTACACTTTTAATGCTTTATGCCTCGATGTTTTAATTGTTTTTAAAGAAAAAAAAAACCACAATCCACAGACATTTATTTATTGTTTGTTTCTAAATAACTCTGGGGATGTTTATTAGGTAGATGAGTAATGTCTCTCAGTCTAGTCTGCCAAACAAGCCGTATATCTCTGTTTCCATCGCAGCTGAAACGTCCCTTTACATCATTTGTAGGGAGACATTCAAAATCAACATTCTTTAGACAATATCGGGAGCACTTTATTTATTTACTGCTCCCAGATGAGAGTGATATAAATGTTCTGCAAAATCCTTAAAAGGGACATGATAATAATAATGAATTCCAGATTTGTTTACAATAGTGTCATTATGATGCTAGTACGGCCACCATTGCATAGAGGATACCTGCCTGCTTTTGAAAACCAGAATCGTGGAGTAGGATCTTCCACACAACATAGAGGGGGTGTGTCATACTCTGCCAAAAGGGCGTGTCTAGATTTACATACGGGTGTGTCTATGCTAAATGCTTGTTGTTTTACAAGATATGTCTATATAATATTAGTAGCTAACAATATATTCTGGGAAGGTTTCTTATTTGCAGCTGTATGTTGCAGCACAGTACAGTAGACATGATTAATGTGATGCCTATGCAACACATTCCAAATGCAATTTGACCATGTGTGAATTCATCCCATAACCTATAAGTATGTGTTGAAATAAAGAAAGATTACTCATTAATCATTCTTACCCTAAGTCCCTCACTACAGCAGCATGCTATGGATCAGTGCACACCAGAACAGTTAAGAAGAAGACCCTGTGTGATCATGTGCTTCTGCTTCTGCCTCTCTCTCTCTCTCTCTCTCTCTCTCTCTCTCTCTCCTGTCAGGGGTTCCCACAAGGAGGACAAAGGACAGTTGTAAACAGCTACAGTAAATCACAGTGATTGCAACTCTTTAGTGGCTCCCATGGCAAAATCTGAGGAATTGAGGAAATTAGAAGTACAATGCAAAGCAGCAGGAGATTTATGACTGAACGGAAGCCTCCAGAAGGTTGTGCGTCCCGTTCTGTGGGATCCCGCCACTACCCTCCAACGGCTCCCCGCAGCATTGCACATTTGGGTTATGCAGTGTAGAAGTTATGTAGAAACCATGGCATGATATAGGTCCCTGGCAGCGCAGGAGAAAGGGTACGCCAGATCTAGACGCACAAGCTCTGTTCTGTAATCAAGATGAAAGTTTGCTCGGTGTAATTGGTAGTTACATATCATTAGGGCAACAGGATACTCTGGCAACTTCCCTCAGTGTAACCTGTATCGGGTGCTCCAGTTCCTGGTAGCATTTGCAGAGCTCTGAAATAGAAGATTAGTGCAGGCAGGTCTGCTGTGGGTACAGCTGTCCGGGGCCCGGCCTCTGGAGGGGCCCAGGCAGCTGCCCACAACAACAGCGGCACAGTGCCACCCCCCACCCCCGCACACCGCTCTCCACCCGACAGCCCCTTTGCCAGGCACACACAATACACAGTGCAACCTGCAGAGTGCCGATCCTAGGACACAGAGGGGCTCGGTGCTCTGCAGGCTGCACTGTGCAGTGTGCGCTCCCGTGGAGATGCGCCGCCTCAGCAAGGTAAGTAATGGTACTCGGGAGGGGGGGCAGCGGCCATAATTGTACTGGGGGGGCGGACTGAAGGTCAGTCCCAGGTCCCGTGATTACTAGTGGCGGCCCTGATCTGCCTAATGTGTCTAGTAAGCAGCATTAATGCCCTGGTTGTCTGTATAGTTAGTTCACCTGTCACCAGATTACATCCAAGTTTCTTTTAAATGAAGGCCGACCAACGTTGAACTATGAAACAGAAGTGTGTGAGCTTGAAAGGGTGTGGTAGTAGCATTTTGGGGGTTTGTATGTACACCCAACACAGGGCTTCCGAGTAACCCCCCACCACCTAAAAATGCTGACCGTGCGATACTCTATACCTCCCAACTGTTCCAATTTTTGCAGGGCAATCCTAGTTTTTTAATGGGACTGTCCCGCGACTCACCTGGGGTCGGCAGTGTCCCTGAGCAGAGCAGCAGTGAATAGATGCTATTCCGGGAGACTGAGGGCCTGTGGGAATTGCCAGCTGCTCTCAGGGGCGAAAATGAGGGCAGGGCCTCACGGGAGCATCAATCCCACTAAGCCACTACCCTTTTTAAGCACAGCATAGGTCCCAACCGCACAGACTGCTATGAGGGGTATGCTGTACCACACAGCAGCCAATGCTTCCCTAATCAGTGTCACACCTTACAGAGAGATAACATGGAGAGAGATAAAGCTTCAGCCAATGAGCTCCTAAATGTCATTTTTCAGGCTAAAAGGGCCAGATGTACTAAGCTAAAAAAAGATAAAATGGAGAGTGATAAACATCCAACCAATCAGCTTCTTACTGCCATGTCACAGACTGTGTTTGAAAAATGTCAGACAGGAGCTGATTGGCTGACTGTTTATCACTCTCCATTTTATCACTTTTGAAGCTTAGTGCATCTGGCCCTATGTTTGAAAAATGACAGAAACTTATTGGTTTATACTTTATCTCTTGACTTTTTGTCTCTCCATCATCAAATAGGGATAGAGGAGAGGCGCTACATATATTTTCGCCTCAAGCGACAGTATATTATGACTTCCCATTCACTAAGAACTAAGGGGTCTATTAACTAAGCCTTGGAGAGAAATACAGTGGAGAGATAAAGTACTATCCAATCAGCACCTAGCTGCCATGCTAAAGCTATGTTTGAAAAATGACAGTTAGGATCTGGTTGGTTGGTAGTTGATATTCGCCATCACTCTTCAAGGCCCCAAGTACATCGACCCCACAATCTATGAAATGACAATAATAAAATGATTGGTTGCTACGGGCAACGACTTCAGACGGCTTGATGCATTTCTCCACAAATCACTCATTCCTTGTGAAATGATTATTACCCTCAGGAATGCCCAGCAGACAGCTGCCACCTCTGTGTGTAAGCGGTAAGAACACTTTCATTATATTTCTGGAACACAGAATAAAACCACTTCCTTACTCATACAAGTCCAGCTTCGTGCTGAACATCCAGTACTTTGTGAAATATCAGCTACATGCTTCTCTAAACAAGTCTTCTGCGGTTGACATTATGGTGTTAACATTTGTACCAAGAATCCTAAATTTTAAAAAAATACTTGAGACCCCTTCATAATAACTCTCAGATGTATTGTTAGCAATGCTGATGCGTTTATAATTAGAGGTGATAAGCGGTGGAACACTTTTGCTCAGAAATTATGTCTTAAAAGGAATTTTTAAAGGTCTTTATAGCTAATTATCCTAATTATTTTTGTGCAGGTAACTCGTTGTGCTCAGCGCAAGTTGAAGAGCTGAATTTAATTGAAAAATGTAAATTTGCCATTATCAGTGCTGCAAAAAGATATTATCGTGCACTGGGCAAGGAAGGTCATTGGTGCCCCCCCCCCCCATTCCCCTACACACACACACACACACACACACACACACACACACACACACACACACACACACACACACACACACTTAAAGTAGGGAGGATTTGACTGGCCACACAATAGTATCCCAAGTCAAATTACGCCACACAGTAGAGAACCATTATTCACATTACACCATAGAATAGTACCCAGTATTTACATGATGCCAAACAGTAGTGGTGACCCTTGTACAGATAATATCACATAGTAATTGTGCCCCTTATACACATATCACACAGCAGTAGTGCCCCTTATTCACATTATGCAAGACAATAGTGACTCGTATAGCACATTATGCCACACAGTAGCAGTGCCTCCTCAACACATAATATCACACAGTAGTAGTGCCCTTATACACATAATATCACACAGTAGTAGTGCCCTTATACACATAATATCACACAGTAGAAGTGTACCTTATACACATAATATCACACAGTAATTGTGCCCCTTATCCACATATCACACAGCAGTAGTGCCCCTTATTTACATTATGCATCACAATAGTGATTCATATAGCACATTATGCCACACAGTAGCAGTGCCTCGTGTACACATAATAATACACAAAACCTTAATTCACAGCCTATGGGGTGGCATCCACATAATTCGAATAACCACTGTTTTATGGGAACCCCCATAAAATGATGGGTGTTCCCATGGGCGAATTCCCTGCCCCACACTTCCCGCCCGCAGTCTTGGGTTTGTGCGCCTGGTGAACACTCTGTTCACCATGGCCGCATGCACCCAGCGCATGCACATATGTGCATATGCACAAACACAACATGGTCCTCCATGCATGTGCGCGGAGGACCATTTAAACCAGAATCACCCCCATAATATCACACATGTGCCCCTTATACACATATCAAAAAACATTAGTGCCCAATATTCACATTATGCAACCCAATAGTGTTTTGTATAGCACATTATGTCACACAGTAGTAGTGCCCCTATACACATATCACACAGTAGTAGTGCCCCTATACACATAATATCACACAGTAGTGGTGCCTCTTATACATAATATCACACAGTAGTAGTGCCCCTATACACATAATATCACACAGTAGTAGTGCCTCTTATACATAATATCACACAGTAGTAGTGCCCCTATACACATAATATCACACAGTAGGAGTGCCTCTTATACATAATATCACACAGTAGTAGTGCCCATATACACATAATATCACAAACTAGTAGTGCCCCTATACACATATCACACAGTAGTAGTGCCCCTATACACATAATATCACACAGTGGTAGTGCCTCTTATACATACTATCACACAGTAGTAGTGCCCCTATACACATAATATCACACAGTAGTAGTAGTGCCTCTTACACATAATATCACACAGTAGTAGTGCCCCTATACACATAATATCACACAGTAGTAGTGCCCCTATACACATAATATCACACAGTAGTAGTGCCCCTATACACATAATATCACATAGTAGTAGTGCCCCTATACACATAATATCACACAGTAGTAGTGCCCTTATACACATAATATCACATAGTAGTAGTGCCCCTATACACATAATATCACACAGTAGTAGTAGTGCCTCATACATAATATCACAGAGTAGTAGTGCCCCTTATACACATCACTTCACACAGCAGTAGTGCCTCTTATACAGATATCACACAGCAGTAGTGCTACTTATACACATAAAATCACACAGAAGTAGCGGAGCACCAGCTCCCGTAGATCAAATGGCGCCGGAGCCGTGCCTGCATCGCCTCCCAGCCCTGCACCGCCAGCCCTGCCTGCTCCCCCAGCTGCTCCTACCTCCCCGCTCACCACTGTGTCGGGTGACAAGCAGGGTGCTGCCTAGGGTTACCACCCGTCCGGGATTACTCCGGACAGTCCGGTAATTAAGCCCGGTGTCCGGAGTCCGGACGGGTGGTGTTCCCGGACTATACATTGTCCGGGAACCGCGCCGCAACTTGGTGTATGAGAACTTGAAGCTGTAGCGCCGCTAGCGCGAGAGTCAGGACCTGCCTGTCAGACCGGGTAATAGAAATCTATGCGGTCCAGGGAAGGAGAGACGCTGCCACACCACCACTGCTGGTCCTCCTGATTGGTTGCCCGGACCACGAGCCAATAGGAGCTTGCGGTCCAGGCAACCAATCAAGACCAGTAGTGGTGGTGTGGCAGCGTCTCTCCTTCCCCGGACCGCAGGCGGCGCGAGATTTGAAATGCCAGGATTCAGGGGCGGAACTACTGCCCGGGCCCCGGCATGACAAAGTATTGTATGCCGGGACACTTCTGAGCCCTGTGCCGGACATGAGGCGTCACCTGCTGGGCTAGGTTGGAGGTGGCTCTGCTGCGCGCATCCAATGCGCCTGGGAGCAGCAATGTCGCAGAGCGCACCGAGGCTGGTGGCTGCGCTGGGCTCTCCGGCCACCTGAGGACTGGTGCTGCTGGCCGGGCTGGGCTCGCCGCTCGCTATGGCATTTTCGCTGCCTCTGCTACATGTTGTCCCTGGTCCTCTGCACTGCCCTCATCTTCTTCACCATATGGCATGTGAGTAACTGGGGGTCAGTGGGGGCTGGTGGCTTCTCACCTGGGCTGCCAGGCATGGGTGGATAATGCTATTGATGTGCCTTTGCTCTTGCTGACTGCTTACTGACACAGCTGCCAGCGACTGGGAGACAGATCAGGGACTTCGGGACTTGTGTCTTGTTCCACTCAGGAGTCTGACGCTCTTATTTATTTACAATAATAGTTATTTAAAAACGGTATTTTTTTTATAGTGTTTAGCTATTTGTAGTAGTTTTCTTTATTTACAGTATATATTACAGTGTGTGTTTGACGTAATGGGGATCATGTGAGGCATAACATGTAATGGGCATCACGGTGGCGTAATGTGCAGTGGGCATTACAGTGTTTGGGATAACATGTAATGGGCATTACGGCATGGCATGTGGTGTAATATGTAATGGTTGTGTGATGTGTAATAGGCATTACGGTGTAAAAAAATTTGCCACGCGCCACCGGCGCACACTGTCCCTGTTGTCCCTATTTAGAAAAAGAAATTGTCAAGCCCTGGCATAACGTGTAATGTACATTATGGCAAGTGGTATAATATGTAATGGGCATGTGACGTGTAATAGGCATTATGGTGTAAATTTTTGACGCGCGCCTCCGGCGCGCACTGTCCATATTGCCCTATTTAGAGGAAAATTGTTGAGTCCTGGCATAATGTGTAATGCCCATCCTGGTGTATGGCATAATGTGTAATGGGCATCACGGTATATAGCATAATGTGTAATGGGCATCACAGTGTATCGCGTAACATGTAATGGGCATCGGGGTGGCTGGCGTAACATGTAATGGGTATCATGTGTGGCATCACGTGTAATGGTCACTACAGTGTGTAATGTAACGTGTAAGTGGCATTACGGTGTGCAAAATTAAGAATAGAATTGAAGCAAAGGTTAAAAAAAAGCCACAATAAGGTGGATCAAGGGGCGGGGCTGGGGGCGGGTCAATGGGTGGGCTGGAGGTGTGTCAAGGGGTGGGGCATTGTCCGGGAATCTCACAACACAAAGGTGGTAACCCTAGTGCTGCCAGCCCTGCTTGCTCTCCGCCCGCTCACCATTTACCGCTGTGCCGGGGCCCGTGTGACATGCAGGGCACCACCAGCCCTGCACTTCCCTGCACCGCCAGCCAGTGAAGAAACCGCTGAGTTCCGTGGAGGACCTCACCACGGCATCTGCAGCAGAAGGACAGCCCTGGACAAAGTGCGCAGCCTGGAGCGGTGCTCGGCATCCTGGGCAGCGCTGAAGATCACAGCAGCTGGAGATCGAAGGGGGCAGATGAGCCATATTAGAGGGTAAGACTCCACAAGCCCTTCTGCTACACCACTCTGCCCTTGTTACCCCTTCCGCTGCAATACTCTGCAAATACAGGACACATTATAGGGGCTGGGCTCCCCTCTTTATCCTCCCTGCCCCGCTGTTAGTTTAATAAAAGAACTCGTCAAACATAGGGGGTGGGATCCCCTTCTTCTGCTGGCCCGATTGTAATTAGGTGAATATGAGTGTATACCTGTCTGCCCTGCTGCTGCCAAGGGGCAAATGGGGGTAACTTAACTACAACCATAATGGGGTTATTACAGCAGTGATATCCACACAAGTCTGTAAAAGGAGTATCTACTATGGGGGTATTTTACATATAACCCTCTGGGCAAGGAGCATGTGATCCCCAGTGGCAACAAGCATGAGTTTCCCATGGCAACGAGCATGAAACCCCTGGCATCGAGCATGTAACTCCTGGCAACAAGCATTTAGGTAAGCCGCATTTGTGTGGCATAATATATAATGTGTGGTATCATATGTAATGGGCATCACGGTGTGTGGTATTATATATAATGGGCATTACAGTGTGTGGCATATTGTATAATGGGCATTACGGTGTTTAGTATAACGTGTAATGGGCATTACGCCCCCTTTTCACTGCACAGGAGCCGCACCTACTACAAATTGGGGGGGGGGGCAAACATGCCCTTGCTCCGGGCGCCGTGGCACCTAGCTACACCACTGCAGGGAACAGACACACATACCCAGGGAGAAGACACACATACCCAGGAACAGACACACATACCCAGGGCCGGTGCAAGGCATCTAGGTGCCCTAGGCAAACCGACTGGATACCGCTCCTGTTTGGCCGACGCTCCTTCCCCCCCCCCCCCCCCCCCCGCGCTTCTCACATACACAATTGAGAGTTGCATACATTTGAAATCATGTTTAGAGCCACTATTTTTAAGCTTCATTAAACTGTTCAGTACGCAGGACTTCTCCCTTAGGGCGGGATGTATTAAAATACATCGCCGCCCTTCGCCGCCCCCCCGCCGCGATGCTGCCGCATATGTACTATCATATGCCGCTGGCATCGCGGTGCGGTGACGGAGCCCCCCCGCGATACCTGTACACTGGTGTGCGGGGGGTCTCCGTCACCTCCCTGCCGTCACGCTCTCCCCTCACGCCGGAGACAGCTATGCATGCTGTCCCCAGTGCCTCCTCCTCCCCCCTGCAGCCGGAAGGATGTCCGGCTGCTTCACTAGGGGGAGGCAGGGCTTACCTTCCGGGGTCCAGGAGGACCCTTCAGGAAGGTAAGCCAGAGGGGGGGTCGGCGAGGCGGCGGGTTTGCGTCGGCGGGCGGCAAAAAGAAGCCCAAAGGCTTCTATAGGGTATCGCCACCCAAAGGTGGCGATACCCTACACTGCGCTATAATTTTTGATACATTGGAAAATGCGGTAAACTGGGGTTTTACCGCATTTTCCATTTGATACATCTCGCCCTTATTCTTCCCAAGCAGACATTTCTTCATCCCGCTACCGCTAGCACAGTGACAGCTCAGACAGGCCTTCCAAGCACATTATACACTTTACAGCACCATGTGGGAGATGGTTTCTCACATACAGTTAGCATCAGAGGGGAAATGCATACAGATGTTACTGATACTTAGTCACAAAGCCTGGCCTGTTATATCACCTTTTCCTCACATAGGTATGATATGAAAATGATATCAATAATAGCAAACCGTTTGTATTTTTTGTTTTACTTAGTTCCAGCAGCTGCGGAACTACAAACTCGCAAGGGGGGAGTGAAGCTGATTGCCGCTGTGCTCAGCACATAGGGGGGCAGTGGATTAGCGAGACTAGCCGCGGGGGGGGGGCGACACCACCCGCCAAAGATTGCCGTGACTAGCCCCGGGGGGGCTGCCACCGGCCGAAGATGGCTGTGACTAGCCGCGCGCGGGGGGGCGCCACCCGCGGGTGAGAGGGGGGTGGGGGGCCGCCACCTGCCCGAGAATTGCCGCTGACGGTGGGGGGGGGGGGGGTACCAAGTTTAAACCAGCGAGTAACACGGGCGGGGAGGAACGTGGGCGTACTCACCTGGATAAGTCCTTTGCAAGTTGGCATCGGCAGATGCAGCTTTCTTCCTCCTACGCTGCTCTCCTCGGCACCGGCGGGACTGGAGATTTCCTGCTGCTGCTCTTCCTGCAGGCTGCAGCTCACCACCGCCCTCCAGTGGCCGGCGCCCTAGGCAAATGCCTAAAGCTGCCTAGTGGTGGCGCCGGCCCTGCACATACCCAAGGATCAGACATACATACCAAGGGAACAGGCACACATACCCAGGAAACAGACACACATACCCAGGAAACAGACACACATACACAGGGATCAGACACACATACCCAAGGATCAGACACACATACCCAGGGATCAGACACACATACCCAGGGAACAGACACACATACCCAGGAAACAGACACACATACACAGGGATCAGACACACATACCCAAGGATCAGACACACATACCCAAGGATCAGACACACATACCCAGGGAACAGACACACATACCCAAGGATCAGACACACATACCCAGGAACAGGCACACATACCCAGGGAACAGACACACATACCCAGGGAACAGACACACATACCCAGGGAACAGACACACATACCCAGGAACAGGCACACATACCCAGGGATCAGACACACATACCCAGGAACAGGCACACGTACCCAAGGATCAGACACACATACCCAGGAACAGGCACACATACCCAGGGAACAGACACACATACCCAGGAACAGGCACACATACCCAGGAACAGACACACATACCCAGGAACAGGCACACATACCCAGGGAACAGACACACATACCCAAGGATCAGACACACATACCCAAGGAACAGACACACATACCCAGGAACAGGCACACATACCCAGGAACAGACACACATACCCAGGAACAGGCACACATACCCAGGGAACAGACACACATACCCAGGAACAGGCACACATACCCAGGGAACAGACACACATACCAAAGGAACAGACAAACGTACCCAGGGAACAGACACACATACCCAGGAACAGACACACGTACCCAGGGAACAGACACACGTACCCAGGGAACAGACACACGTACCCAGGAACAGGCACACGTACCCAGGGATCAGACACACATACCCAGGAACAGACACACGTACCCAGGAACAGGCACACGTACCCAGGGAACAGACACACATACCCAGGGAACAGACACACATACCCAGGAACAGGCACACATACCCAGGGATCAGACACACATACCCAGGAACAGACACACGTACCCAAGGATCAGACACACATACCCAGGAACAGGCACACATACCCAGGGATCAGACACACATACCCAGGGAACAGACACACGTACCCAGGAACAGACACACATACCCAGGAACAGACACACGTACCCAGGGAACAGACACACGTACCCAGGGAACAGACACACGTACCCAGGGAACAGACACACATACCCAGGAACAGACAAACGTACCCAGGAACAGACACACATACCCAGGAACAGACAAACGTACCCAGGGATCAGACACACGTACCCAGGGATCAGACACACATACCCAGGGAAGGGACACACATACCCAGGGAACAGACACACATACCCAGGGAACAGACACACGTACCCAAGGAACAGACACACATACCCAGGGAACAGGCACACATACCCAGGGAACAGGCACACGTACCCAGGGATCAGACACACGTACCCAGGGATCAGACACACGTACCCAGGGATCAGACACACATACCCAGGGATCAGACACACATACCCAGGGAACAGACACACATACCCAGGGAACAGACACACATACCCAGGGATCAGACACACATACCCAGGGATCAGACACACATACCCAGGGAACAGACACACATACCCAGGGAACAGACACACATACCCAGGAACAGACACACATACCCAGTACAGGCACACATACCCAGGGAACAGACACACATACCCAGGGATCAGACACACATACTCAGGAACAGACACACATACTCAGGAACAGACATACATACCCAGGGAACAGACACACATACCCAGGGAACAGACACATATACCCAGGGAACAGACACACATACCCAGGGAACAGACACACGTACCCAGGGAACAGGCACACATACCCAAGGAACAGGCACACATACCCAGGGAACAGACACACATACCCAGGGAACATAACACAGAAAAAGGCTGTCATATGCTTTCTTACTTTCTATAGAAATTGTTAATGTCTATAAAACAGCTATTAATAATATCACATAAAAATTCAGCATTTTATTCTTAATTAAATGAACAAACTGAACATGTCCGCAATGTTTACGGCTAAGTGATGTGATGTTTACGGCTGTGATGCGTTCTTTGTCTGCGCCGCAGTGCACAGCGTACAGAGCCACAACTATGTACATATCCTGGCTCACAATACACACTGGGATTCAACAGCTTTCTCTTCATTGTCTGATGGTTTCTGCTAATAATGAAGTTCTCTTTGTGGTGTGAAATTGTCAAGAAAAAGCAATCTGTAATTAATTACTTTCTTTATAAAGAAACAGAACAGAGAAGCGAATCTGACATATAGCATCTGTATTTAATGTGTACTTTATCATTGGTTTGACAACCTATACACTGTGTGATAATGGTATTGTGGGTTTAATAAAATATGGATAAGTAGCGATATTATTTGTATGGTATGGTGTATATATACAGTATATATATGTTTTCATTCTTGTAACTAGTTCCAAAAACAGGGTCAAACAGAGAACTCAGTGGAATTGGCAGAACTAGCACACCCCTAGTTAGTAGTTGCAACCCTGGTATTGACAGAAAGGTCGGTGCAAATTAGAGGACAGGAGGAGGGAGGGCCCTGCTAGTCTGGAGAGAAAATTGTGTCTAGCCCTTGTGTGTTCTGAGACTTGTTAGATTTATCACCTAACTGTATAATAATATTCCTAACACAAGTCTTTCCTTTCCCAACTCTGCCAGGTATAACAGTAGATATATCAGAGTAGTGTATGGCCAGCTTAGTTCAACACATATATATCCTACCTCAATCTGTACGATCACCTATGCTTCTTCCTCTGATAGCCACAAATGCTGTAATGCAAGGGCATAGCGACCATAGGTGCAGGGATGGCAGTACTATAGGGCCCACAGCTGATAGGGGCATAGGCGAATCTAGGGGGTGGTCCGGGGGTGCACAGGACCACCCATTAGCCCATTTTGTAGCTGAGGGATGGGGCTTTCCAACGAGCCCAGCCCCGTGTCTCTAGCCCCCTGGGAACCGGAGATACTGCCAGGCAAAGCTGGAACGTTTTCCCTATAGGATAACATGGGACCCACTAATTCTGACCCCCACCCAGTTCAACGGCTGCCAGTTCCCCCTTCGGCATCACTGAAGCTTGAGGTTGATCTCAGTCAAACCTAAATCACTGGGCCTTCAATCTGATACCAGGCTGGATCCATATGGTTCCAGGGATATTGAGGTTAAACCGTTTTTTTTTTATTTCTTAAATGTAATTTCATGACTGTTTATGTTCTTTGAGGGCAGATTTCTCTGGAACCAAACAGCCCAGTTTCACGGGACCAAAATCATTCGAAGCCACCTCAAAAGTTCTTCAATATGATATTGGTCTCATGTAAATGGGTCAGTTGGTTCCGAAGATATAGCTGGTTAGTTAAAGGGGGGTAGGGAGAGGGGAGTGGTTGTCTCTCCCCCTGCATGATTCAGGGACCATATTCCCGGGTAAATCCCTGCATTTTCTGTTGTGAAAGGGGTATTATTTCAAACAGCCATGACCTGCAGTGCTCTGAATACAGCTGGGCAGCCCCCTGCTCTCTGCCCAGCTGTCAATGACTGTCACCCCTGCAGCTTCTGCTCCAATTCTTCTCCCCGTTTTCACCTCAGCCCCCCCCCCCCCTTTAATCATGTGGTGCCGGCGCCCGGCGTGCTCCCCCGACGTCACGCACAACAACAGCACGCAAAATATTTCAAATGTCCACTCGGCTAGAGGGGACACCAGGAGGGGAGTGGGAGCGTGCTCTGCACTGCGCTCTGCTCCTCTCCCCACAGAAGCAGCTGCACCGCTCTCCATCTCTCCCTGCAGCAGCAGCGAAGGCTCATATAAAAATTTACAGTAAGTGGCACTCTTAGGGGCATTGCTTAAGGGATGCTACAAGTGGTGGTATGTGGGGGCATTATGCATAATGTGTGGCTTAATGTGTAAGGGGCATTATGTGTGCAGCATCATGTGTAAGGGACATTATGTGTGCAGCATCATGTGTAAGGGAAATTATGTGTGCAGCATCATGTGTAATGGGTACTATGGTGCGCGGCATCATGTGTAATGGGTACTATGGTGGGCGGCATCATGTGTAAAGGGTACTATGGTGTGCGGTATCATGTGAAATGGGTACTATGGTGTGCGGCATCATGTGTAATGGGTACTATGGTGCCATCAAGCAAGAACCCCCTAGCAATGAGCACTTAGGTAAGCAGCACTTATGTGGCAAATATGTAATTGGCATTACAGTTTGTTATATAGTATGTAATGGGCATCATGATGTGTGGCACAATGTGTAATGGGCATTATGGTGTGTGGCCTTATTTGTAATTGGCATTACGGCGTGTGGCTTTATGTGTAATGGGTATTACGGAGTTTGCTAAAATGTGTTATGGGCATTACTGTGTATGGTCTACTCTAAAGTGTAATACCACACCCCTTTTTATGATACCACGCCTCCTTCCCATGAGGCCACACCCCCTTTTTGCCGCGCGGCTACGCCGCGCAAAGGTCCCCCTACTGTTATGTCTGGATCTGGGACCACCCATTACCATAATTCTAGTTTCGCCTATGGATAGGGGCCACCTTCCTTGTCACAGATACATGTGCTATATAACTTTGTCATGCTTGGGTGGTGCTATGGAGCCTAGAAATATCTAGTTACATCACTACTGTAAAACATTTCTATTCATATCATTAATAAACTGGAATAGCATTCTAATCTTCTAATGAATCTTGGATGCCACAGGGGTTAGCGCTCTCCTCAGGATAATGGCATCTGGTGGGACAGGGGAGGGACAGGTCGTAGCGACGCCGTGATGTCACTGTGCCTATTTTAGGCAATCTGTGCAGTATGATCTATGACTGTGCGGATAACGGTCCGGAGCTTAGTACAGTACGGCTATAATTAGGACAAATGGATCCCTGTAGTAATACGGAACACGGATCACTTACTCAGCAAATTTCCCCAAAGTCTTGTCTCTTATCTCTTAATCTCTTTGCTGACAGCTGAACTGAAAACAACCGGGTGGTGGATGATATTGGGAAACGGCACAACTGATGGCATAGTTTATAGCAATATGTTCTGTAGAGGAGAGCCCGGCACAGCAGCAGCAGCGCCGGGTAAGAGAGTGGGGGATCCGCCGGCACCCAATGGGACCCGGCGACTCTCACCGCAAAGGACAGCTCTTAACGCAAGAGCTGTCCTTTGCTATAATTATCGCATACGTTAGTGCATATGCGATAATTATGAATGCAATGGGCGTCGAAGGGGGGGTGGAGCTGGGGTGCGTATGTTAGAGTATCCCCCCCTTAGCCTTTAACCCCTTCCCGACATTTGACGTACATTTACGTCATGGTCGGGATGTACTTCCCGACACATGGCATAAATGTACGTCATGCCATTAAACTGTCACCGCGGCTATAGACGCGGTGACAGAGGGACGATGTCTGCTGTCCCTGACAGCAGACATCTTCCCTCATTGCCCAGGGGGGGCAGCGATGCCCCCCCCATCGGCGATCGTTGCGATTGGCTGTTCAAATGTGAACAGCCAATTGCAGCGTTTTATGAGTTATGTGTATAATTTTGACTCTGCTGCCCCCTAGTGTCCAAAAAAAATAAAAGGAGGTTGAAATAATGATTAAAACATAAAGTATACATATGGTCTATGTTAGTTATTAACTATTTTGAGTGGTATGATTATTTGTCTCACAAGCAGAAAATTTAACATTTTGCAAATTGCAAAATGTTCAATTTTTTTACGACATTTTGGTATTTTTCACAAAAAAAAAAGACTGTATCGACCAAAATTTACCACTAACTTAAAGTACAATGTGTCACGAGAAAACACTCTCAAAATCACTGGGATAAGTAAAAGCAATAAAAAGTTATCCCCACATAAAGTGATACATGTCAGATTTGAAAAAAAGGGCTCTGTCAGGAAGGCAAAAACAGGCTGCGGCGGTAAGGGGTTAATGCATCAAGCAATAAGTTTGTTACAATACATTCCCCCCTAGGCCCGCTCTCCCCGAATAGGTGCCTGCAGAATACACGCAGTGGCTGCTGCAGTTCCTACCCACCACAGTAAAGTCAGTATGTCACATATATCACATTTATTTACTTGACTATTTTATTAAAAAAAATTTCTCACCAAGCAAAGCAATCTATGACCTATCTATCTTGCTTGGCGGCGCCTCCTAAAAGGAACACTGGCTGCCTGCGGCTCAGGCTGGCGCTGGCTTGGCTACTATCACTATCAGTGACGGAGTGAGGAGGTGCTGATGACGCTGCGGACAGGAATGGACAGGGGTGCGCGCTGTGGTATCATCACATTGCACCGCGCGCAGTGACGTCTACAGGGGGAGGGCTGACATGTCCAATTATGGAGCCAGCGCCACAGGTCCACTGCAGCGACAACACCTGGTCTGCACATGGCCACTGTGAAATTTTTCGTTGGCACGTGGGCTGGTAACTGGGTTCTACGGCCCAGGAATCCACATCATGTGGAGGATGCTGGCAGTCATTAGGAGATGCCTGTGTAGTGTGTACCCCATGGCACCCCAAGTATGCACGCCTTTGCGTATGTACAGTGATATTTAGCACTGAATGGAGTCTTATCCGGCACCGGTTCGGAGTATGCCGTGAAAATGATGTAGTGCTGTCACCTGCTCTCCATTCAAGGTGGTCAGAGGAGAACCTGGTGTAGTGTTCATTCTAGTACTCGCCATCTTTGAAAACCCATGCAGTTCCTCTTCCCTGCCTGGGGTGTCGCTGTCTGCTGTAATGCTTCCAGCACAGTGTGGTCTGTATATCACCACTGATATGCAAACCAGACCTGTGCTAGAAACATCACAGCAGACAGCGACACCCCAGGCAGGGAAGAGGAACTGCATGGGTTTTTAAATATGGCGGGTGCTAGAATGAACACTACTGGTGTATTGGGTGCTGGCAACACTCCGGTACAAAGTCTCAGCTGATAGATGGTGCGTGCTGCTGGACTGGGACGCAGTGGAGTCACAGTGTTTCCCACTCACTGCTCTTCAGGCTTACACTGCCATATGGTAGCCACTGTCTGGCCAGGGACCGTGGCAGATGCCGAGGAATTAGCACTCCTGCAGTTGCGGTTATGACTCTCTTCACTATCTTAGAAGTCAAATTATGAAAAATCCCTGCTTAGTTTCTGGCAATATACTGAATGAATGCAATTATATTTTGTATTGTCATGTTAGTGCTGATTGTGTATTGCTCTGTGCTTGTAGGTGTCTGACCGGGATGCAGTAAAAATCCCGACAGGGTCAAAATCCCGAATGGGTCATAATACTGACAAGGACAAAATCCCGACAAGGTCAAAATCCCGTGTTAACATGGGGTAGAGGGGGACGGGACAATATACCTTTGCACTAATACCCACCAAAAGTTATTTTCTGAGTAGAGAATGTCGATAAATTATCCATAATACAAGAATTAAAGTGCCTCGGCACAAATGAAAGGTGTGGAGGTGCTCCCCTGAGAGTAAGGTACAGTCAAAAACAGGGAGAAGAAAAAGTACTCTCTTTTTGTGTCGTGCCCCCACAAAAAGAGAGTACTTTTTCTTCTCCCTGTTTTTGAAGGTCAAAATCCCGACAAGGTCAAAATCCCGACATTTAAAATTCCGACAAGGTCAAAATACCGACATATAGAATGTGCAGGTGAAACAGTCAACATGACTTTCCGTCGACAGGCCGCGAGGTCGACATGGGTTTTTTCACTGTTTTTTGACCCGACATGTGCCGACAGGCGGTATTTCATGCCCTACCATCCACTAGGGTGTGGTGTGAGAAAAAAATAGTGTGCCGAGCTCAGCTTCCAACTGTGTCCATGTCGACTGTGTCGACATTCGGGTCAAGAAACAGTGGGAAAAAACATGTCGACCTCGCAACCTTTCGACGGAAAGTCATGTTGACTGTTTCACCTGCATATTCTATATGTCGGTATTTTTACCATGTCGGGATTTTAAATGCCGGGATTTTGTCCTTTGTCGGGATTTTAAATGTCGGGATTTTGACCTTGTCAGGATTTTGTCCTTGTCGGTATTATGACCCATTCAGGGTTTTGACCATCGGGATTTCATACCGAATCCGTCTGACCGCTCTCAGACTTTCTTTGTGCTCTTCATACACTAAAAAAGGTTGCGTTTAACGCATGTAATGATGGAAATCTTGTGTGTCCCTTTAAAAGACGCTAACCTCCTTCTAATACCATTTATTTCTTAATTGTTTTGTAGCAGTAAACAGAAGTATGCTGAGATGTCTTGTGCAATGTGCTGCAGAAACTAAATCGTTCGGCTATGGTACGTAAATAGCCTTTTGGGTATGTCCTGGAATTAATTAAATATCATTAATATATTTCTGGATAGATAAAAAAAATGTGCTGTTATTTTTCTTAGATCGTACTTGATTTACAGAGTGCCTCGTGTGCTTTGAAACAGAATGCTTCTCTACAGCCGCTGCTCGGATGGAAGCTTACAAAAATGTATGCGCGTCTTGTCTGCTCAAGGTGTGTGGGCCAGATGTACTAAGCCTGAAAAGTGGTGAAATGGATAAAGTGCCAGCCAATCAGCTACTAACTGCCATGTTACTGGCTGGGTTTGAAAAATGACAGCTAGAAGCTAATTGGTTGGTGGTTTATCACTCTCCATTTTATCACTTTTGAAGGCTTAGTATATCTGGCCCTGTATCCTATTCCGCACTATCCTGGTTAATGGGCTCCGACTTTTTATGTCATAGGGGGTTATTTTGGTTCACTCTTTCTGATAAATTCCTTCTTAGATGGACAAAACTATGGCCCTTATTCTGATCTGTGCGGATATTCCCGCATTCTTACGGAGCGGTCCGCACGCCACGGTGTTTTGCCGCATGCGGCCATCGTCCGTAGAAACGCCCACGTGTCCTCCGCATTCGGACGGACTCACTCTTTAAGAACAGGGCGTGTTTACGGACGACATACAAACCATGCGTGTGCGGGAGAAACACTCCGATTCGGCACGGTATTACAGAGTATTACAGAGTATGCTCGGGAATACCGCATCCGAACGGGAGCCAAGCGGTGCTACCGCACGTAAGCGGAGGATTTACGCCAAACAACCCACTATGAAGTATCTTCTGCAAGACATCACATGACCCACTTATTCAATTACCTATCCTCATAAAAAACTGCTTATTTGGAATTGGAATCAATTAGATTCCAATATATCCTTACAAGCATGCCTAACACATGCATAGCACACATTAACCCTTACAGCAATTGAAGTGCAATGGTTTCAATTAAAGCACTGACAAGCGTCCTATTAGTGAGTAATGAGTAAAGGAGTAGATTGTTATTGGGTTCAGGTGTTAATGGTTGTAGTCATTAGGCGTACGTTCGCCTACCGCATGAACGAGTGGTGTCCGCAAAGCAATAGTACACTTGTGGACACCGCACATTTCAGCCCTTTTTGCTCGCGTGCATTCGGAGTGGTTTCCGAATGTACGCCCCCCAACATAAGTGTACTCCCCCGTGTCCGCCCATGTTTCCGCCCCGTTTTGCCCACTTTGAAACTACGCCCATGTGTCATTCCGCATGACGCCCATAATACGCCCCTATTTCCCGACTGATTGCGGTGACCAGTTTTGGACGGGCTTTGTCCGAACTGGTACCGAGTCAAGGCGTGGCACATGCGCGTAGCGTTCTCCACGCATGCGCAGACGCCGTAAAGACGCGATCCGTAAGAACGCGGTAAAGTCCGCATCAATCAGAATAAGGGCCTATGTGCAGTGCAGGTGGGGCAGATGTAATATGTGCAGATAGAATTATAATTGGGTGAGTTATTTTGTTTCTGTGCAGGGAAAATACAGACTGCTTTATTTTTACACTGCAAAATAGATCTCACTTTGAAGTAAAACCCCACCCAAATCTAATTATATCTGCACATGTTACATCTGCCCCACCTGCAGTGCACATGGTTTTGTCCATCTAAGAAGGAATTTGTCAGAAAGAGTGAACCAAAATAACCCCCATAGAGAGAGAGAGAGAGAGAGAGAGGGAAAAAAAAACATTCTCACTTAAATAATCAGACCCAGGTCTCCGAGCATGGAGCGCGGCATACTTATCCACTGGCCTTTGACACCATTGGTCTGTGTGTACCGTATACAGTACAGTAACATTACAGTTGTCACGGACCATTTGCCAGAGCTTGTATTGTACTGTATATCCATCCACCGCTGTATTAGTGGAGCATTAGCCACCCAGTGGTGGAGAAGTGTATTGCATACTGTGTCTATTATGCCTCAACGAGTCTGTGCGCATTCCAAATGACTGAAAACAAGTTGTGAAAGCGGGGAAATTCACCTCCCACGTGTGGTCCATCAGCACAGGAGCCCCCCAGGGCTGTGTACTCTCACCCCTGCTCTTCTCCCTGTACACCAACCACTGCACCTCAGAGGCGCAATCAGTAAAGATAATCAAATTCGCCGATGACACTATCGCCATTGGCCTTATCAAGGACGGGGAGGAATCGGCCTACAGACAAGAAGTGGACCGATTGGCCCGGTGGTGCAGCAGCAACCATCTAGAGCTCAACCCACTCAAAACCATTGAGATGGTAGTGGACTTTAGGAAGAAGGCTGTTGATGTTCCTCCGCTAACAATTGCTGACAGTGTGGTGTCGCTAGTGGACTCCTTCAAGTTCCTAGGAACCACAATCTCCCGGGACCTTAAATGGGGGCCCAACACTGATACTATTGCTGGAAAAGCGCAGCAGAGGCTATTCTTTCTTAGGCAACTGAGGAAGTTGAACATCCCACAGAAGCTTTTGCTCCTCTTCTACTCCGCAACTGTGGAGTCTGTACTGTGCTCCTCAATACTGGTCTGGTACAGCTCCACCAACGAGAGAGACAAATGAAGACTCCAAAAGGTAGTCAGAACTGCGGAGATGATAATCGGGACGGACCTTCCCTCTGTCCAGAGCAAAAAAGCGGGCACCGAAGATAGTCAAGGACCAACTACATCCTGGCCATGGCTTGTTTAACTTGCTGCCATCAGGCGGAAGCTACAGGGCTATTCCCACCAGGACCACCAGAAGCCTAAAAAGTTTCTTCCCTCAATCGGTTCACCTGTTGACCCGTGAACTAATGAACACCTCACTGTCTAGTCGCGCCATAACCCTCTGCACATAATCTAACAGGGTGTCCCCACGAAATAACTTTCTATATGACTGTACATGTTCCCCCACCTGTTTATATTGTTTATTGTTTATACTGTATGTTGTTTACCCACCTGGCTGCTGCACAGCAAACCGAAAACAAATTCCTAGTATACGCAAGTATACCTGGCCAATAAAGCTGATTCTGATTAGCCACCCAGTGGTGGAGATATGTATTGCATGCTGTTTATATTGTTATCCCTCAATGTGCCTTAATGCGTCTGCGCGCGTTCCAACTGTTGTGCGCCAAAACCCAGGTCTAAGCGCGCTGTCAGGGTGTCAAAGCTTGGCTCCATCTGTAACAAAATAATATATATAATTCAATTGACATATTCAGTATCACTTTTACTCAGCCCGCCAAATCTCTAGCGTAGTCCACAATCGCGGCACTTCCCGCATGGCCCGACCCATCTCTGTGATGTGAAAGGGGTACAGTATTAGTGATAAGTACTGGAGATTATACCACTGCTACTTGCCTTATCTAGACGTCATTCACAAAGCCCTTTAATGTAACAGTGAACGGACAGATACCCGCAGAACCGGTGAGGGAAGGTTTTGTATTTACTAACAATACAGAAGGAAATCTTAGCTTGTGCGTGTGCCAGTATTGTCAGATGTATTGTAAGAGGCCTGTGTAGGCTTGCGGTCTCCAAGATAGTCCTATAACGGTGACAATATAGAAATCGAATTACACAGCTGAAGCCACGTTCCAGGCCGTCCGTGTCATTGTCAGCTGGAAATTGTATCTCAGGTGACGCTGGCATGTCCACTGTTCTGTAACGTAATGTGCGCATTACAACAATATTGTGTTACTGTGCCAAGAACAAATACATTTGTGCCTCTTCCGTGACATCTCAGACACAATTAGAGTTGTGCGGAGGGAGAACATCCTGGAGTATTATGTAACACAATTCTGCGTAACCTTATTACATTCTGTACTGTAGCAGAGGTTCCAGGTAAGCTGCTGATTTAACACAATATAAACTGGGAGATTCCAAGTCTCAGGCAGCTGGTGCGCTGGGGGAAATTTGCTGTATGAGCCACACGGGGGGCAACATGTAAATCAAGATGCATTCCAGAGGTTGGTAAATCTGGGAAGAAACCAGTCTCCTTAGGTCTCTTCGAAAGCTGCTTTTGTGTTACCTGGAAGGTACAATAAGGAGATACGTCTTATTGGCAGCTATCTCACAGTTAAAATGGAGAAATACAGTAGGCTTTTAAGTTAGAAAGGAATCTCCTTCTAATGTCCTCAATTAAGAGTATTTGCATGTTGCAGCTCCCTACTTTCACGTATTTGAAAAGCACAGTTAGGAGCTGATTGGCTGGACCGCCATTGATCACATTTAATGAATTTTAAATGGATAAAACTCATTACTGCAGTAAATGGGCCGCAAAATCTATTTTCTCTTTCAATGGTCCTGGTGACACAGCTCAACACTGGGATGTAGGAGGGTCCGAAGGAGCCAGGCACCTATCCTAAAGTTTTAGAGGGTAGGCTCCTCCCCTACTGCATCCCTGGACTCTTCAGTTCGTGTTAGGTGCCCACTGGAGTGGGTGCTATTCTAAAGGGCTGCAGGAGCAGCCGAAGAATTAGAGTAGTTAGGGGATTTTTATTGTTTTATTAACTTTTACCCTAGCTAGGTAGGCACAGTGTGAGGATTCTCATAGTGAATCCTCACACTGCTAGCGCAGCAGGAGCTGACAGAAGCGCGTCCTGTCAGCTCACTGTGCACAGGGGAGACACTGTCTGGTCTCCCTGTGCAGCGCTTATAGCCTTTTCTAAAAGGCTGCCTGGGCTCCGGAGTACCCTGAAACCGGCTCCACATTTAGGTGGGGATCATGGGGGACAGGCGCTCCGTGATGGCGGCGGCCATTTTATGCGGAGCTTACACGCTGAGCTCCTAGATGAGAGGACAGCAGCGTTGTGACAGGCATGTTCCAAGTGATCCCCAGTTGAGGGGGAGACACTGGAACTAGGAAATCCTACCTGAGGAGCGGCTTGCTGGGGGTGGTTGGCGCCAAAAGGTCACGGACCCCGCAGCAGCAGGGACCTGTGGTCTCTTCCTTCACTCTGACTTTGGCGCCTTTCAGAACGCTTGCAGCGGAGCTGAGCTGGCTTACTGATCCTGGCAGAGTGACTTGGATTTCCTGGGCATCGCTTCCCCGCAGTTGAAACCAACAGACAGATAAGTGACTGGGTGCATTGCCTCTGTATAAACGCTTGTACATTGTTTGCACTGTGTATACTGATAGATATACATTTATCACTTGCATCATGTCTGAGCATCAGGCTGTGGTTTTGGGGGAGGGAGCCCTTAGTGCACTGAGCGCGTGCAATGTTTGCACACAAAAGTTTGTCCCTGAGCAGATGGCCAAGGGGGGCTTATGTATTACTTGCGCTGATGTGAGACCCATGGGCAGTGAACCCTATAGGGCAGAGCAGATGGAACCTTCGTGGGCCAGGGCCCTAGGCAGGTCAGTTAACGCTTTGGTGCAGCTTTTGGACAGGCAGAGTGATGGGCTGGTAGAATCACAGAGACCTATGCCATCATCTCAGCAGTCGTCTGGCTCCTTGCCTCTTACCCAGGCAGATCCTGCGCTGATTCAGGTGATGCAGGATACTGCTAAGGGGATCAACAGGTTCAGTGAAATGCTGGACAAAATGGATGATGTGGCAGGGACCCCTAGAAGGTCTTATGCTTTGACTACTGTGGTAGATGAGGAGGAAGGAGAGTATACTGACATCCCCTGGGATCAGGGTGATGATTTGGAAGAGAACTCTGCTGCTGGTATAGAGGATCTCATTGTAGCTGTGAAGCAGGCTTTAAAGCTGTCTGTGGAGGATAAGACTCCTGTTAAAGGTGTTTTTAAGCGACAGCGGAAGGAGGCTGTTACTTTTCCTTCAGATGAGGGGTTACAGGAATTGTTAGAAGGGGCTTGGAAAACTCCTGATAAGAGGCTTCAGATGCCTAAGCGATTCCTTAATCTGTACCCCATGCCAGAGTCTCATGCGGAGCTCTGGGAAAAGGTCCCAGTGGTGGACGCTTCAGTGGCACGGTTGTCCAAGGCTACTGTATTACCAGTACAAGGCGGTGCAGCTTTTAAAGATTCTGTGGATAAAAAGCTGGAGGGAAACCTCAAGGCTATCTTTGAAGGGGTGGGGTTTACCTTACGGCCCCTTATTGCTTCAGCCTGGGTCTCTAAGGCCATGATAGAGTGGGCTGGTGAATTATGCACCATGCTGCAGGCTGACCCTGGTGCGTTACTCCTTGCAGAAAAGATTAAGGCAGCTGCAGAATATGCAGTGGAAGCAGAGGAGGAAGCTATTAAAATGGCAACCAGAGTGTCCACAGTCTCCATTAATGCCAGGAGAGTGCTTTGGCTTAAAGCCTGGGAAGCAGACAATGAGTCCAAGAAGGCTCTGGAAACATTAGCCTTCAAAGGAAAGGTACTCTTTGGTACCGAATTAGAGGAGATTATAAAACAGGCCACGGGCGGCAAAAGTACATTCCTGCCGGCCTCCTCAGCAAAGCAGACGTCCAGATTTTCTGCTTTCAAGCCGTCCTTTCGGCCCTCCCCTAGAGGTGGTGCGTCCTTTCGAGGACAGTCTTTCAGGGGAAGGTTTCAGTCCTCTAGAGGCAAGACACAAAAGTCAAAATTTGGCTCTTTTCACAAGAAGCCTGCCACAAAAGGAGAGGATAAACCCTCTGCATGACTGTCAGGGGCTTTGCCCGACAGTGACAAAAGTGGGGGGGCGTCTCACACTCTTCAGGGACGCTTGGGCTTCTCTAGGCCAGGATGCCTGGGTGTTAGATATTATAACACAGGGTTACAAAATCCCTTTCAGAGGGCCGCCTCCGAAGAGGTTCATTCCCACATCCTTACCAAAGGAGGCACGGCTTCGTACAGCTCTTGTGAGAGCAGCTCACTCCCTTTTGGAAAAAGGGGTGGTTACACCAGTCCCCAGGGCAGAGTGGAAGAAAGGCTTTTACTCCACGCTGTTCCTGGTGCCCAAACCAGACGGGTCTTTCAGACCAATACTAAATTTGAAGTCTCTAAATGTTCATTTATGGGTAGACCATTTCAAAATGGAGTCCCTACGGTCAGTACTCCTGAGTCTGGACCAGGGAGAATTTTTGGCGTCCATGGATGTCCAGGACGCATATTTGCACGTCCCTATACACCCGGAGCATCAGACCTTGTTGAGGTTTGCCATAGGAGACCTGCATTTACAATTCCTGGCGTTACCCTTTGGGCTAGCAACCGCGCCAAGGGTATTCACAAAGATAATGTCAGTGATGGCGGCGGTGCTGAGGCTCAGGGGAATCACAGTAATACCCTATTTGGACGATCTCCTGTTCAAAGCAGAGTCAGCAGCCATGCTGCAGAGTCACTTGGCAGAGGCCATCAGTTTTTTGCAGGCTCACGGCTGGATTTTAAATTTGCAAAAATCTCAGTTGGTACCGTCACAAAGGCTCCAATTCTTGGGAGTCATACTGGACACCCATCTTCATCGGGTATTCCTCCCGGAGGTAAAGGCCAGGGATCTGGTCACCCTAGTCCAGGAGATTCTCAGGGCTCAGAGCATTTCAGTATGGAGGTGCCTCAAGCTCCTGGGGAAAATGGTGGCGTCATTCGAGACGCTTCAATTTGCCAGGTTCCACTCTCGGAGGTTCCAATGGAACATTTTGTCAGCCTGGTCAGGAAACACTTTGACCATGAAATCCGAGATGATAGTGCTGTCTTCGGACACTCGGGAATCCTTGAAATGGTGGACAGAAGTAGATTCCCTTCAGTGGGGTCGGTCATTACAGACCTGGGACTGGTTGGTAGTAACTACCGACGCCAGTCTCAGGGGCTGGGGGGCAGTAGCCCTGGATCTCAGGCTTCAGGGCCTGTGGACGGCAGAGGAATCAGCGTTACCAATCAACATCTTGGAGCTGAGAGCTGTCTGGAAAGTGATTTCCTTGGCGGTAGACAGGTTACAGAACCTCCCTTTGAGGATTCAGACCGACAATGCCACAGCTGTGGCGTATCTGAATCACCAGGGAGGTACACGCAGCAAATTGGCCATGTGGGAGGTGTCCAGAATCTTCCTATGGGCGGAACAGAATGTTCCAGCTGTATCGGCTATATTCATTCCAGGAATAGAGAATATAGAAGCCGACTTCCTGAGCAGGGAGGACCTCAAGGAAGGGGAATGGAGCTTACACCCTCAGGTGTTTCACCAGATCACTTCGATGTGGGGAACTCCGGATGTGGACCTGATGGCATCCAGGGTCAACCGTCAAGTGCCCAGGTTCTATGCCAGAACAAGGGATCCACTAGCGGAGGCAGTGGATGCCATGACTATTCTCTGGCAGGGAGATCTCCTTTATGCATTCCCACCAGTACCAATGTTACCGAGACTTCTGAAGAAAATACAGGGGCAGAAGGTTCCAGTGATCTTAGTGGCCCCAGATTGGCCAAGGAGGTCCTGGTACTCGAGGCTTCAGAGGTTGTCTGTGGACTCATGGCGTCTACCTCTGAGACCAGACCTTCTAAGACAAGGCCCATTCAATCACCTGGATTCAGATCGATTGATTTTGACGGCCTGGCTATTGAAACCACCATTTTGAAAAGGAAAGGGTTTTCTGAGGCAGTAGTACAGACGATGATAAAAGCCAGAAAAGCTGTATCTTCAGCAAATTATTATAGAGTCTGGAAGACTTACATTCGATGGTGTGAGAGAAGAAAGGCTCATACATCTCATTTTAAGCTATCAAGAATGATGGAATTCTTACAAGATGGTTTTTCATCGGGTCTAAGCCTTCAGTCACTGAAGGTGCAGATTTCGGCCTTGTCCATCTATTTCCAGAAAAAGATAGCCATTTTGCCGGAAATTCAAACCTTTTTACAAGGAGTATCCAGGTTGAAACCTCCATACAAGCAACCAGTAGCACCTTGGGATCTATCACTGGTTTTGGAATGCCTTCAAAAGGCACCATTTGAACCTTTAAGGTCGGCTGACTTTAAGTTTCTCACGTGGAAGCTAGTGTTTTTGTTAGCAGTAGCATCTGCTAAAAGAGTTTCAGAGTTGGGAGCCTTGTCATGTAAATCTCCCTTCTTAATTTTTCTTGATGACAGGGCTGTTTTAAGAACAGTGCCTCAGTTTTTACCGAAGGTGGTATCTACCTTCCATTTAAATCAGGAGATAGTTCTACCTGTGTTTCAACCCCCAGAGGGTTCTAAGAAAAGGGACAAGTTGAGAACTTTGGATGTTGTGCGTGCGTTACGCATATATGTGGACAGAGTGAAGAGTGTCAGGAAGACTGACACATTGTTGGTATTGTATGACGTACACAAAATTGGTTGGCCTGCATCTAAGCAGACTATTGCTAGGTGGTTGCGGTCTGTGATAGCCTTTGCATACACTAAAGTGGGTAGACCGGTACCGGCCAAAATAAATGCGCATACCACCAGGTCAGTTGCCACCTCTTGGGCGGTTCGACATGGGGCCACAGCTGAGCAGGTTTGCAGAGCTGCCACTTGGTCATCTGTTCACACATTTGCCAAATACTATAGATTCCATGAGTTCGCGTCGGAGGACGCATCATTCGGGCGAGCAGTGCTGAGAGCTGCAGACCTGAGCGTACCCTCCCAAAGGACCGGCTCTGGAACGTCCCAGTGTTGAGCTGTGTCACCAGGACCATTGAAAGAGAAAAAGGGATTTTTGTAAGAACTTACCGTTCGAATCCCTTTCTCTGATATGGTCCTGGTGACACAGCGATCCCTCCCTTACGCTCAGTAAGTATACCAGAAGTTTCATGATGTTCATGTTAAAATGGTTAAAAGTTAACAGTTTCTGTTATAAAATGTGCATATAATATGTGCAGGCGTTTGTACTGAGTTAATGTATTCCAGTGGCTTTGAAAGATTGAACTGAAGAGTCCAGGGATGCAGTAGGGGAGGAGCCTACCCTCTAAAACTTTAGGATAGGTGCCTGGTTCCTTCGGACCCTCCTACATCCCAGTGTTGAGCTGTGTCACCAGGACCATATCAGAGAAAGGGATTCGAACGGTAAGTTCTTACAAAAATCCCTTTATTAGGAAAAAAGAAGGGTGCATTCAACTCTAAGGGGTTTATTCTAGTTCATTCTTTCTGACAAAATCCTTCTTAGATGGACAAAACCATGTGCACTGCAGGGGGGGCAGATGTAACATGTGCAGAGAGAATTAGATTTGGGTGAGTTATTTTGTTTCTGTGCAGGGAAAATACTGACTGCATGATTTTACACTGCAATATAGATCTCACTTTAAAGAAAAACCCCACCCAAATCTAACTCTCTCTGCACAAGTTACATCTGCCCCACCCGCAGTGCACATGGTTTTGTCCATCTAAGAAGAATTTTGTCAGAAAGAATGAACTAGAATAACCCCCTAAGTTGGCTGCAACATTTTAGGGTACTTGTTTCCTAGCACGGCCACAATCGCGGGCATCGGGTGTCATTTTTAGGGGTATACGACGCGACCGACGCGATGCCCCCGATTTTTCCATTGAAATGCATTGAAAAAAGTCAATATCGCGTCGGTCGCGTCGTATGCGGCTAAAAAAGGCTTAAATGGTCCAGACGCGATGCCCCCGATTTCCCCATAGGGAACAATGTTAAATGCCTCAATTTACTCGCAATGCCCCTGATTTCCCATAGGAATCAATGTTAAATGGCTCAATTGACCCAAATCATCATAGGGAACAATGGTAAATGGGCCAGAAAACCCAAAAAACACCCCTGAACAGTGAAATGTCCCCCCAAAAGTAGTTGACGCCACCCCACGATCAACGCCAACCCGAAGCGTGGCGAGCGCAGCGAGCCCGCGAGGGGCGGCGGTACGCGTCCTCCGTCCTTTTCATACCCCCACTATCCACGTCGGCGTGGAGTTGAGAATAGAGTAGTGTGGCGAGCGCAGCGAGCCACCGAGCCCGAAGCGTGGTGAGCGCAGCGAGCCCCGCGAGGGGACGCAGATACCTTCACAGGTAAACGCGTCCCTTCGCGTGCTTCACAGGTATCCGCGTCCCCTCGCGGGGCACGCTGCGCTCGCCACGCTTCGGGCTCGGTGGCTCGCTACGCTCGCCACACTATTCTATTCTCAACTCCACGCCGACGTGGATAGTGGGGGTATGAAAAGGTCGGAGGACGCGTACCGCCGCCCCTCGCGGGCTCGCTGCGCTCGCCACGCTTCGGGTTCGCGTTGATCGTGGGGTGGCGTCAACTACTTTTGGGGGGACATTTCAGTGTTCAGCGGTTTTCTGGCCCATTTCCCATTGTTCCCTATGATGATTTGGGTCAATTGAGCCATTTAACATTGATTCCTATGGTAAATCGGGGGCATCGCGGCTAAATTGAGGTATTTAACATTGTTCCCTATGGGAAAATCGCGGGCATCGCGTCGGTACCATCGCACCCGATTTTTTCTCACGATGCCAACGATCAACATCTTTGTAGCCGTGCTAGGAAACAAGTACCCATTTTAGTAATGTGCAATTAGAAAAGGTGCAGGCAAAATGGACGTGTTTCCACTTCTACCCACGTATACAACTCTGCATTGATTCCGGACAGCAACAGCATCGTATTCATCCAGTTGACAGCAGTGCCGCGGCTCGGCTCTGTGCTAACTCCACCCCCAGACATATGACATCATGGCTTCCGGCACATGGAACTAGATCACTACCTGGAGCGTTCTTGATCTCTATGGCAGGGCTACGGCCTACAAAGTGCAGTACTAGGTAACCTGCAATCCAAATGCATTACCAATCTACGTGTGTCTGCAGATGCGCCAACACGCCTTTCTGGGAGCCAACTGTGATTGGTAGCATGATGTTGCAGTGGGCAGGGCCGCAATGATGTAATAAATAGAACCATGCTCCCCTCCCTCTACTCTACATCCCATGACTGCCCAGAATTAGGAATGCATATTCTAGTCCAGTGGTTTCCAGCCCCGGTCCGCAAGCACCCCTAACAGTTCAGGTTTTGCAACTCACCTAGCCGGTGCGCTGTGTGTATCACCAACTGTCACATTTTAAAAATCCACAGGTGACCTGGAGAACGTGACCTGTTAGGGGTAATTGAGCACCAGGGTTGAGAATCACTGATCTAGTCAATACAGGTACATTACTCAATATCTACATACATACTGTGCTATTCATCTGTTGTGTTGTTTTGTTATGTAGTCATATGATTTTTTAAACACAATAGGGGAAATTTATTAAGATGTGTATTCTGCTTCACATGTGATGTTGCTGACAACCAATCAGATCCTGTCTACTATCTTAGAGGGTGTCTAAATAAATAGGAAGAGGATTCTGATTATTTGCCCATAGCAACATCACATGTGAAGCAGAATACACATTTTAGTAAATTTCCTCCAATGTATACAATACTTCACTGTTACCAGTAATTGTTTTTTTACAGATACTAGACAATCTGTTTTTCCCTCTGCTGGTGAGGAGAAGATATCACCGTAATTCTTGGCTCGGGGACCTCTTCTAATACAGACATCGGCGATGTAATTACATAGTAGATAATAGCGCATCCAGGCTCTTCTTCAGACCCAAGGCTAATAATCCCATATATCAGATTACTAAATAAACAGATTACGCCGTCTTTCAGCAATGATTTAAATCGTCTATTTCTATCAAAGCAAAAATCTATTAACAGCTAATAAAATTAACGATGAAGCTCCGACATATGTGCCAGTAAAAGCCGCGCGGTCCCTGGGGGGCGATTCTCCGCTTTGGATACTTTCCACAGTAATCCTACGAGAGGATGAAAAAACACATTGTAAGCAGACAGACAGCATGAATCAGCTGCAGAGAGACAGAGTGAGTGAGCGATGGATATATATATATATATATATATATATATATATATGATAGATGGCAGTTAATATAAGACAGTGGAGTTATACCCCCTTTAAAAAATCTACTTGATTGTTTTATCGATCATGGCTATCGTGTTATTATGTCATGGAGCCTGAGGAACAGTACTGTAGGTCAGTGGTGCACAGGTGCACTTATTATTCTCTGACACATTTAAGAAGATCCACAGGTGGAGCTAATTATTTCACTTGTAGGTGACCTTGTGTAGTCATTGCCAGAGAAGATGGAAGACACCATCTAAGCAGTGGCGGCTCCAGAGGGGGGGGGGGGGGGGGGGCTACAGCACAGAGGGGAGGTACAGCAACTGTCACCAACTGCCATTCCAAACTGACTCCCTGTCAGTTGGTGTGTCTCCCCTATTTGAATTTTAAACTGTGCTGCAGACCCACCTATGGAGCCACCAATGTAATTAAGCCTAAATGATCTGTTCCCACACCAACATCCGCGGTACTATGCAAACGCTGACAATTTTTACATGCATTTTAAATGCACAATTAGCGCAGAGTGCAGAAGGGCTGTGTCAGGAGAGTCGGGGAAGTTGTCACTCAATGCTACCCTCTGTCACCGGGTCTTGCCGCCCACTCCTCGCAGTGTTGCTGCTTGGCCAGATTGTCGATGCTGCTGCCCAGTTGGGAAGGGAATAACAAACCCTTCAACATCTGAAGAGCAAAAACTGACAAATTCAGAAAGACAAAGTAGCGCAATTGACGATCTGTGTGTGGTGGGGGGCAAACGCCGCACTGATGCAGAAGGCTTCTTGGTCCCCCGTATATACTGTGTAGGCATGCTGCTGGGTGCAGTGTGAGTGCCACTGGGTCCCTTAGTACAGGGCCCCTGTGCACAGCACAGTGTCATTTTTAACAATGAGTGCAGTACTCATTGTTAATATGACACTGCTCCCCTGTTCATTGGTTTTGGTGATGCAGCTTTTTATCCACCTTGGACCTCTACATGGACAAAAGAGGACCGGATTTACACCAAGGACAGGTGAGTATTTTTATATATAAGTATCACAATGCCGGAGAAGAGGATGTTAATTGTAGTGTACCTAAATATGTGTGTGTTAAGGTGTGTAGACATGGCCCGATCTGGCGGCTGCCATGATCGATTCCACGATATCACTTTCTACCCCTACACGCCCTGTGAATCACCTTGTGAATGACCAGCCAACAGAACTAGTTGCCGGAGTGCATCGCAGGACAGTCTTGTGCATGCGTACTTTGACCCGTACGTATGCGCCATGTATCGATAATCACCCGCCGTGCGAATTCGGAGCCGTGTGACCAAGTCTGAATCAGGCCCATAGTGTAGGGTATAGAAGGGTCAGTGATGTAGTGTAGGGTATAGAGGGGGCTGTAATGTAATAGCAGGTATATACATTAGGAGCCAGTTAAAATAATCAAGGAGGGGCACAAAATAGATCTTGCCTCCAGGCAACTGGGATGAAATGACGCCACTGTTACAAGGTGCAACTTTACATATGAAAAAACTTTCAAGCACCCACATAACATCATAGCCTCAAACTCACAAATTTGATGGCTATTACGTTACAAGTTGTGGGGTACACTGCAAGAAGGTTTGACCCACACTAAGGTGGAAACCCAGGTTTGGGGTAACCAAGTGGACGGTACAGGGGTGATGGTACAGTGATTATATTATCTTTGCCCCTCCCCCTATTGTCTAGAGGTGGGAAGGGCCACAATGATGTCATTAAAAGAAAATTACATCATCAAGCACTTGATCTTCACACTTCTATCGGGAGGCGGACCTACTCTCTTGGGAGTCCAGTAGATCCAGCTTCAAATTCAAGGGTCACTTGGGTATTTGGTCATTTGTGCTAAGTTCCAAAACATTTAAATCGACAAAGGAAAGGGTTTACAATAAGGGTATGATCTCCGTAAAAAAAAATCATTTGGATATAAAATAAACTAAACAAAAATTGTTATGCGGATAACATTGTGCCCCCTACTGCAGCTTTGGTTATGCAGACAACATTGCAGCTATGGTTATGCAGACAACATTGCAGCTATGGTTATGCAGAAATATGACCTCATTTTATGATTGTGTCATAAGCACACATATATCATAAGTAACTCCTATCAGTGACAGCTAATAAGACAGCTCCGCATCAGGCCACAGAGAACGCTGACAGCAGCCCAAGCACTGACGGACAGGGTAATTAAAAAGAGCGAAACTGCTCAGCGCTTGTGATTCCAAAAATTCATGTACGATTTAACCCCACAGTTGCCGGTATGAAGACAAGAGAACAAGGGTTATGAAAGTTCAGGGCAAGACTCATTACACCGATGTTTTTGTTTCCCTAGGGTTCCGAGAAGCATCATACCGGCCCTGCTTAAGGCTTAGCATCCAGCTCTTTGTCTGTGACCGGCTCATTGCTTAACAGTTCCAAAAACTTTTATTGATGTTGATACTTCTCTGGATTCAACCAGGGGTGCAGAGAGGGGGGGGGAGGTACAGTTTACCCGGGCCCAGGCCTGTCAGGGGTCCCGGGTCTAGACACACAGGTCTTTTTGTTTGGTGGCATAATATGTGTGGTATTATATGTAATAGACATTACAGTGTGTGGCATAATATGCAATGAGCATTACGGTATGTGGAATAATGTGTAATGGGCATTATGGCATGTTGTAAAATATGTAATAGGTATTATGGTGTATGGCATAATGTGTACTGACCACTACGTTGTGACATAACGTGTAATGAGCGTTATGGCATGTGGTATATTATGTAATGGGTGTGTGACATGTGTAATAGGCAATATGGTGTAAATTTTTGTCCTTGTATCCACCTTGGAAGCAGTGGCATAACAACATGTCTGCAGAGTGTGCGGGGAGTTCCGTCCGTGGGGGCCCCACAAAGTTGTTGTACCGGGGCCCAGGATTTCTCTTGGTGGCTCTGGATTCAACCAGATTATTTCTTCAATCAATGAGTGAACTAAAAGTAGGGGAAATTTACCAAGCAGTGAAAAGAGTGGGGAAGTGAGAAAATGCAGACGTTATCAGCTATGAGGTCACATTTATCAGATGTATTCTATGAAATGACAGATAGAAGCTGATTGTGTTGCCTAGTGTTGTCTTTGGTCTACATCACTGTAGTCTAGATAACTTTGCCCTACTGCGGACTGGCACATTTATTTCCATGAGAGTTGTTTTTAGTCTAGTACATTTTGCTTCCCCATAAAGACACTGGGTGTTTGCCTGCACACGCAGGTGTGGCGATGCACATGTAAATGTAAAGTCAGTCTCTGCTGGTCGGGGGAAGATTTTACTGTTCCCTAGGCTGCGATAACATGCAGTCTATCGAACAGCTCTGAATGAATCCCACAGTCCCTACATACACGTGAACCGCGGAGGCTTCATTAGAAAATGTGCGATTGTTGATCATTAATAAATAAAGTATTATTATAACCTGCAATTCAATATATGGGGGGGGATCCAATTAGCTGAAGGCTATCCAATCCAAGGGGCTATCCAATTAGCCCTTAAACCGGGCACTTATTAGGTATGATGCCTTGCAAAGCAAAATTCCACTAATCAACCCTAGTAGAAACGGTCATATTTGATCATCGAACAAGAATCTTGCTAAAAGCCCAGTGGCGTAACTAGAAATTTTGCACCCCCCTGCCCAAAAAGTTTCTGGCGCCCCCCTCCCACATATTAATTCAATTTTCTTACCTATATGCTCGTTGCCGGGGGTTTCCATGCTCGTTGCCATGGGTTGCAGCCATCGTACGCACTGAGCTCCAATGACAGAGAGAGAGGGATAAATATGGTCAGAGAGGGGAACAGATGGTGGGCAGGGAGAGGGGGGTAGATTCTGGGCAGGGAGAGGGTGATAGATGCTGGGCAGGGAGAGGGTGATAGATGCTGGGCAGGGAGAGGGTGGTACATATGAGTGGAGAGAGAGTGGTGCAGATGTGGAGAGAGGGGGCAGATGGTGGGGAGGAGACAGATGCTGGGAAGGTGGGGACAGATGCTGGGAAGGTGGGGACAGATGCTGGACAGAGAGGGATTGGGGGACATATAATGGGCAGGAAGAGGGGGACAGATCCTAGGCAGAGAGGGATGGGGACACATAATGGGCAGTGAGAGGGGGGACAGATGCTGGGCAGGGTGAGGAGGAGATATGCTGGGCAGAGAAAGGGGGGGGGGTGAATGGCAAAGAAAAGGGGGGAAAGATGATGGGCAGAGAAAGGGGGGAGAGATGATGGGCAGAAAAAGGGTGACAGATACTGGGCACCTAACACATGTACACTGGAACTGGGACACTTTCACTCTGCTGCTCCCTCCCTGCAGGCTTCCCGGCTCCTGTCCTCTGGCCTCTCCAGCGTGTGAGGTAATGACATCCCACGCATAGGAGAAGATGAGGCAGGGACCAGGAGACACTTCTGCTTCCCCTGATTCTAACACTCCATCCCAGGCCGCGCCCCCGCCCGCTCACCCTCCCTCCCATTGGACAGCCTGCCCACCCTTAAATAATGTTTTTTTTTTACTGAGAGACACACTGTCATGGCCGCGTCTGTGCGACTTGCCTGTGATCAACGAGCCCACGGGCAGTGGTGGCTGGCTGGCAGCCGCGTCTCTATGTAGTGTAGTGTGACAGACTCACTGATGATTGTCTATCACACTCACTAGAAACAGCTACTATTGCAGATCAACAAGTATTCTGTTTTTAAAGTTTCAACAAATCACAAACGGAAAATTGTTGGTTATTCATTTTCTCCACTACAAGGTTCTCGGTAGAAAAATAGTAGACTGGGAATTGGGAGTGCCATTATTGCAGAAGGTCGGATGGTCCTCAAAATATTTCCCGCCTGGACTTGCTGTCTGGCTGACAATCAAATTTCCTTCCAAAGTGCAAATTTTTGAACTTTTCTCATGACATAAAATTTATTTGGAAATACCATCGTTTACATCTTTTGCCAGATTTCCCACAAGTTCCAAACTTCAAATTTGCTGCCATGCAGCCCCGGACAAAGGCAAGAACCATCAATAGGCTTCCTAGCTGGCATTCTAGTTTTTGAGTCTTCCGCAGCCTTTATGCACATCCTCCACTGGCCAACACTTCCATATAAGGTGCAGTTCTCTTTCATTACTAGAAAAATCATACAAATCCACGGGTGTCCAATTATGGACCTTAGGACACTTTAGTACCACTTTTGTTTTGATAAAGAGTTTTTTTTTCTTCTTGGGGTTTGCTCAGAAAAATCATACTTCTGAAGATGGCTTCTCTGTCCGTGCTGTTACTTGGATTCTGACGTTCTCTCCTGATGCATCAGCTACTATTAGTGTACTGGGAAAATTCTTCTAGTCTGCAGATCCTTAACTGCACCACAGGATAGATTCTGAAACATCTGTCGCTGAGCATTTACTGGCTGGTTCTCAATTTGGCCTCAGTCTCCTGGATGTTTTATAATATTCCCAATGGCCAATTAGGAATTTTACTGATTTTTATTGCAATTTCCTTCTTTGGAAAGATCATTATTAGTATGCTCTCTCACGTGTTTTTATCTCGACATTCATAACGTCATCAATATGCCAACTGTTATGATGTCGGCATTGTTAAAATGTCAACACTGATCATGTTGCCATCTACAGAATTTTGACATGTTTGCAATGAATGTGGATGTGTGAGATGATGTACGGACATCATACGAAGAAACGCCCACCGGTCCTCCACATTCGGATGGACTCAGACTTTAAGAAGAGGGCGTGTTTACGGACGACATCCAAACCTTGCGTGTGCGGTGGACACACACATATTCTGCACGGTCTTACAGCGTCTGCACGGTCTTACAGCGTCAGAACGGACGGGAACCTGGCCGTACGCACCGTTGCGGTGTATTAACGCTAAACTCACGACTATTATCTGAACTGGCATGTGCCAAATAACATGCTATTAAAATTTTATGTTTTCCCTAACTGTAATAAATTTTTCATTTGATCCCCAAATGTGTGCTGTTATTGGTGAATGTAAAAGTGACATGGATATTTATATTAGTGATAGCAAGTTCTGTCCATTGCTTGCAGTGTAAATGTGTGTAAAAAATGCTGCCGTGCTTTCAGCATAGATTTGTGTGTTTTGTAATGGTCCATTTAAGCTGCAATGGTTCCAATTGAAGCAATGAAAAGAGTGTAATTAATGAGTAATGAGTAGAGGAGTGGATTGTATTGTGTTCAGCTGACATTGGTTCAGGTGCGGGCGTACTAATTGGGCGTTCCGAATGCCTAGCGCATGGCCGAGTGGTGTCCGCAAAGCAAAACTTGCTTATGGAGACCGCATATTTTCTGCCTTTTGGTTCGTTTGCAGTCGGTGTTCAGTCCGAATGCACGCGTACCAGAATGAGTGCACTCCCTCGTGTACGCCCATGTTTACGCCCAGTTTAGCCCACTTTGAAACTACGCCCCTGTGTACTTCCGAATGACGCCCATGTTACGCCCATATTTCCCGAGTGAATGCGGTGCACTTTTGTGTACGGTATTAATGAGAACGAGTACGGAGACCGTGCGTGGCACATGCGCATAGCGTTGCCCACGCATGCGCAGACGGCTAAAAAACGCCATCCGAATGAATTCGGAAAATGACGCATCGACCAGAATAAGGCCCTGTGTGACACTGGAGCAAGAGTCTGGGAGAACGGTAAATTAACTTAATAATGACCCTGGGCATTAATGTACACATTGGCCTTTTTTATACACTGGACAGTGTATGGAATACAGTACTAATATATAACACTATATATGTCTAACTATATACCATATTATAGGCTGTATTACACTTTTAAATAATGTAAATATGTGGTCAGGGGAAGGTTAAACACCCCATAATTAATAAATACACAAACATAATAAAACCGGTACTGCGCTTTCAAAGCACACTTTCTCCCACCTCATAGTAAGGCTCCTGTCTCTTCTTCCTGGTAGCTGCTCTATGGTCCAGTGTACTGATTGAGGACTTGGTAGAAGAAGCTGCTACGACTGGGCACAGGGGCGTAACTATAGCACCGCAGCCCCCGCCACCGCAGGGGAGCGCTGTGCATGTGGGGGCGCCGGGGGCTGCGGTGCTATAGTTACCCCCCCCCCAATCCCCCGCAGACTTACGTTTCTCGCTGGTCCCGGCGGCTCCGTTCTTCTGATGAGGACCACCGCAAAATGGCCGCCCCCATATAGCACACTGTTCTCTGAAACTGTCTGCTGTATGGGGGCAGCCATTTTGTGGTGGTCCTCAGCAGAAGAACGGAGCCGCCGGGACCAGCGCGATAGGTAAGACTATGCATGGGCGGCGAGGCGGCGAAGGGGGGGGGGGGGTGGGTGCTTGACGGGGTGGCGGCGGGGGGTGGGTATGGGGCCCCCCCCTAACGGCGGGGGGGGGGGGGGGCGCCCAAAACGTAGCTATGCCACTGACTGGGCATGTGCAGTATCTCCGCTCTGTCCCTTGCACTGGATGATGTTGCGGCAGCTCTAGTAATCACTTGCCAAGAGGATGAGGGTTTCTGCGCAACCAGAAACTCCTCCTGCGTTTGCCTATGAAGACCCCCTATATGTCCACAGGATTCCAGCCAAAATGTAATTACCTACAACAGTCTCTTTCTTTCAACTGGCAAAGCATCAGTGCTTTCATGTGACTGTCATAACTTGGTACAAGATGACCAATAGCAATGGAAGACGTTCCAAATCAAACAACGCTACTTGTTTATAGTGTGAGTGCTGGCCGGACAGAGCTGCAGTAGTTCTATTGTCTCCTCTTTCTAGTTGTAAATTCTACACCAGGTGCGTTGGCAAGACTGTGTTCTCCTGAACGGTAGGTGTCCTTGGCACAGTAACGTCATGTATCCTCCAGCTGGGCAGAGGTGGTGTGCTGGGTGCAAATTACATGTTACCTCCGAGAGGATACAGCCAATAAAACCCACTGGGTTCTGAGAAGAAAAGAATATGTAAATGTTTCCAATACTCCATAGTGTACTACAGTAGCTCCCATATATTTATATACTGTATATCTCCAATAGATTTACTCTCATATATTTATTTATATATATTAACCCAATGTACTGTAACTCCAATATATTTATTCCAACGTAACTCCAATATATTTACCCCAATATATCGCCTATATATATTGACCCCACTATAACTCCAATATATTTACTCCATATAATTCCAATTTATTTACCCCAATATAAATCCAATATATTTACCCCAATATATCTTCTATATACATATACCCCACTATAACTCCAATATATTTACCCCAATATATCTCCTATATATTGACCCCACTATAACTCCAAAATATTTACCCCCATATAATTCCAATATATTTACCCCATATAATCTCCTATATATTTGGCTACATCTGTCACTCAAAGTGGGTGTCTGTGTCTATAACGCTCTGTTCCTGGACTTTCCTCTTAATGTGTGATTGCCTTCATCTGTGCTGAAAACCTTTCTGAGAAATTAACCTGTTCAAAACAGGTGATGGCAATCATACATTAAGGGGAAGTCTAGAAACAGAGCATTGTGTCCCTCCTGGAGAGGGTCATGTTGGGAGGTATGTGACAGAGAACCAGCCCAGTGAGCCCACAGACAGTGCCAGACACCCACTGCCTTCCCATGTTGCCCAGCACTGCTACTCCACAGCCACCAGGTGAGCGCCCCCCTCCCGCGATTTGCGGCAAACCCCCCCCCACCCGCGCGCCCCCCCCCCCCTCCCGCGATTTGCGGCAAAAATACCCGCTCCCCCGCGACCCCCCCTACCGCGATTCACAGCAAAAACACCCCCGCGACCCCCCCTCCCGCGATTCGCTGCAAAAAGAACCCCCCCACGACCCCTCCCGCAATTCGCGGCATAACCACCACCCCGCGACCCCCCCTCCCGCGAATCGCGCCAAACCCTTCCCCGTGACCCACCCCCCCGATTCGCGGAAAAAACACCCCCCCGCGACCTCCCTCCCGAGATTCGTGGCAAAAAGGACCCCCCCTTGCACGATTGGCGGCACCCCCCCTGCGACCCCCCTCCCGCGATTCACGCCCCCCCCCCCCCCCCCCCGCAATTCGCAGCAGCCCCAGGATTAAATGGCACATGCAAAACACTGACATGGCTATGGTCGACAATGAAAAAGGTTGACATGAGTTTTTGAAGATTTATTTTTAATTTTTTTAATTTTTTCATAGTCATGTGTCGACATGGACACCAATGAAGTGGCACACTTATGTCAACATTTACATGTGTTGACCTTTCTGTGTTGATTTTTTCTTGTGGCGATTCGCGTCACACCCCCCGCAACCCCCCCTCCCGCGATTCGCGGCACCCCCCGTGACCCCCCACCTCCCGCAATTCACGGCAACCCCCCACCGGAACCCCTGTGAACCCCGCCCTCCCGCGATTCGCGGCACCCACCCCCGTGACACCCCCTCCCGCAATTCGCGGCACCCCCCCCCCGTGATTCGCGGCAGCTCCAGAATTAAATTGCACATGGAAAACACTGACATGGCTATGGTCGACAATGAAAAAGGTTGACATGAGTTTTTTAAGTTTTTTTGTCATTTTTTGAATATTTTCATATTCATTCTCATGTGTCGACATGGACACCAATGAAGTGCCACACTTATGTCAACATTTACATGTGTTGACCTTTCTGTGTTGATTTTTGTCTTGTGGCGATTCGCGTCACACCCCCCGCAACCCCCCCTCCAGCGATTCGCGGCATCCCGGTACCCCCCCGCGACCCCCCCCCTCCCGCAATTCGCGGCAACCCCCCACCGGAACCCCCATGAACCCTGCTCTCCCGCGATTCGCGGCACCCACCCCCCGCAACCCCCCCCCTCCCGCAAATCGCGGCACCCCCCGCGATTCGCGGCAGCCCCAGGATTAAATGGCACATGCAAAACACTGGCACGGCTATGGTCGACAATGAAAAAGGTTGACATGAGTTTTTGAAGATTTATTTCATTTTTTGAATGTTTTCATATTCATTGTCATGTGTCAACATGGACACCAATGAAGTGGCACAGTTATGTCAACATTTACGTGTTGACCTTTCTGTGTTGAGTTTTTCTTGTGGCGATTCGTGTCACACCCCCCCGCAAACCCCCCTCCCGCGATTCGCGGCACCCCACGTGACCCTCCACCTCCCGCAATTCGCGGCAACCCCCCCACCGGAACCCCTGTGAACCCCACCCTCCCGCGATTCGCGGCACCCAACCCCGCGACCCCCCCCTCCCGCAATTCGCGGCACCCCCCGTGATTCGCGGCAGCTCCAGAATTAAATTGCACATGGAAAACACTGACATGGCTATGGTCGACAATGAAAAAGGTTGACATGAGTTTTTGAAGTTTTTTTTTTCATTTTTTGAATGTTTTCATATTCATTCTCATGTGTCGACATGGACACCAATGAAGTGCCACACTTATGTCAACATTTACCCATGTGGCAACCCACCCCGCGACCCCCCTCCCGCGATTCTCTGCAATCCCTCCCCTCCCGCGATTCGCAGCATCCACCCCCCCACAACCCCCCCTCCTGCAATTCGTGGCACCCACCGCGACCCCCCCTCCTGCAATTCGCGGCACCCTCCGCGACCCCCCCTCCCGCGATTCGCGGACACCTAAGTTGCAATACAGGGCATCTTTCATACAATTCTAACCATATTTCTCATATACAAACGTTCACAAATTAAGGGGGCGCAGCCCCTTACGACGGTGTGAAGAGCGCCCGTAGGGCGCAATGAATCACCTAGTTCCAATATATTTACCACATATAATTCCAATATATTTACTCCCATATAATTCCAATGTATTTACCCCATATAATTCCAATATATTTACCCCACTATAAATCCAATATATTTACTCCTATATAAATCCAATATATTTACCCCACCATAAGTCCAATATATTTACCCCACCATAAGTCCAATATATTTACCCCAATATTTGTCCATTTTTTTTCCCCACCATTATATCGCCAATATATTTGTTCAATTTACTTACCTGATTTGGTTGCAAGCTCCCAAATATATCACATTCTGAGACTTGCCGCATATGCTGTAAGGGGCCAAACTGCTGGAAGTGTCACTTTTTGATGGCATTTTTAGCATCGTTGCGTCCTATCCCTTGTCTTATTTCTGAAACGCATTTAGAATATTTTTATATTTTCACGTTGACGCGGCTCGCTGCTTCTTTTTTTTATGCGATCTCTCCACTTTGACACTTACCTCCTCATAACGACTCGTTCACCAGACATGACCGATGCTTCGTGTAACCATTAGCCATGACTGGTCCTTCTCAAAGCCAGGCTGACACTGTCTTATCAAATTATTTTCTGCAGCATGTTTCGAAGTTTTAAAAGAAAGGAGAGATAGGACCATTACATTAGTACTAATTATGTGATACATGAGAATGTACTTACATAATTCATAACTGCCTGGGAAATGATGATGGAAAGGAAATTATGTCACTCTAGATAACAGAAAACCTAAAGGATTCCTAAGGCTTAGCGGAGAACGGCTTATAATTGTATATACATTCTACTGAAAACTCAGGGAAAAAAATTAGCCCTTATAACCCGGGCCGGATTAAGGTCTGTAGGGGGCCCTGGACAACAAAAGCTCTGTGTGTCCCCCCTAGACGGAGGCAGGTTGGCCCCCCTGGACGGATGCAGGTCCCCCCCTCCCCTGGTACCTGGCCAGCATGGGGATCCAGACAGCGGGGTCCATGCAGTGCTGGGGAGGCAGCGGAGTCCCTGCGGCAGATGGGCAGTCAGCGGAAGGGTTCCTGCGGCAGATGGGAACTAGTAGCGCTACTAGTTTCCATCTGCGGCAGGGACCCCGCCGCTGAATTCCCATCCGCCACAGGGACGCTGATGCCTCCCCAGCGCTGCACGGACCCCGCTGCCCAGATCCCTGTGCTGGCCAGGTACCAGGGCAGGGGAGGGACCGGTGTGGGGGCCCCGGGGCGACCGCAGCTGTTGCCCCCTGTATAATCTGCCACTGTTTCCAGCCATGATCCTCAAAGCACGCTAACAGTACAGCTTTTAAGGATATCTATACTTACAAACAGGTGACAATCCCATGGTTAGTTTGATGGACTGTTAGTGTATAGTGGGGACTATGTTATAATAAATAGAAAATCCCATACTTTATTCCATGACCGTCTTCGGTTATTGACTAAACCTTGAAAAGTGATAAAATGGAGAGTGATAAACCACCAACCAATCAGCTCCTACCTGTCATTTTTCAAACAAAACCAGTGACATGGAAGTTCGGAGCTGATTGGCTGGTGATTTATCACTCTCCATTTGATCACTTTTCAAGCTTAGTACATCTGGCCCTTAATCCGTAACACAGGCTAGCAATTCCCCAATAACCAGCGGTGTCATGGAGGTATGTGATCAGCATCAGTAACCATAATGCAGATGCCGACACCATGACTAACGCCGAGGGGGGTTGGGTTTAATTACTAGTGATGGGACTTAGGAGAAGGGGGAGGGGGGGGGGGGTGTTAGCTTTAGGCTGTGGAGTAGGGGGGGGGGGGGCTTGGTTTAGAAGAACAATCCAGACAACATTTCTATAAATCTTTTAACATTTCACCACATTTATTTAATTTATATTATTGGTACTTGTGTACTTTCACGGCTCCCATCGCATGCCAAATGTAGTGGCATGCGATGGGATGCGATTTTTGCAGTTTTTAAGCATTTCTTCAAAAATCGCATGCGATTTTTAACAGAAATGCATCCAAATGCATTGAAATTAGTATCAAACATGTTCAATGGCCCCCAAATATCATTTTTGAGGCTGTACCACCTCCACTATCAACGCGAACCCGAAGCGTGGCGAGCGCAGCAAGCCCACGAGGGGCGGCGGTACGCATCCTATGACCTTTTCATACCCCCACTATCCACGTCGGCGTGGAGTTGAGAATAGAAAGTGTGGCGAGCGCAGCGAGCCACCGAGCCCGAAGCGTGGCGAGCGGATGCGGACACCTGTGAAGCCCGCGAGGGGACGCGTATACCTGTGAAGGTATCCGTGTCCCCTCGCGGGGCGCGCTGCGCGCGCCACGCTTCGGGCTCGGTGGCTCGCTGCGCTCGCCACACTTTCTATTCTCAACTCCACGCCGACGTGGATAGTGGGGGTATGAAAAGGTCGTAAGACGCGTACCGCCGCCCGTCGTGGACTCGCTGCGCTTGCCACGCTTCGGGTTTGCGTTGATAGTGGGGGTGGTACAGCCTCAAAAATGACATTTGGGGGCCATTGAACATGTTTGATACTAAATTCAATGCATTTGGATGCGTTTCTGTTAAAAATCGCATGCAATGCGATTTTTTACTATGCGATGGACATTGTGGGAGCCGTGATTGTACACAAGTACCATATTATTATTTATAAATTGCTTTGCCGTCTTACCTAGTATTAGAACCTGAGACCCGTCTCACTGGAGGCAGACACCACACTGATAGAGCTATTTGCTCCAGCACTACATGTACATTCTGACTATGTATAATTGTTAGTTCAAAACCATTACTATTAGGCAAAGCTCTGTAGTGTATATAGCTGGCATTCATAATCTTCCCATGCAAAACCAAATAGCTCAATCAGTAAGGTGTCTGCTTCTAGTGGAACAGGTCAGGTCATGGGCTATAATGACATCTGCAAAATTATATTAGAATACATGTCTATTGTCCTGAGGGGAAGTCAGCCACAGAAGCGATATTGACCGCTTTCAATTAACTGATTCAAACTGGCAGGGGAGGAGAGGTGCCCACTTGGGAGCAGGAGCCCGGAGGCAGATTACTCCATTGCCTCTCAGGGTTAAGCCTCTGGGCTAAGCCACTACCGAGGCAAGAGTTAGTGTCGGGCTACAGGAGGGCTAAAGGATTACAGTTAGGCTGGGGGTGGGGGGGGGGGGGGGGGCATTAATACACTTACACTGTCTGCATTTTGGATGCTGCCTTTATTTTGACCACCGGTAACCCATCGTCCGTATGTATCCTGTCATGGACATGGGCTGGTTAATGTCAATGTTTGCAGGTATCACACAGACTTTAAATCATTTTATGCAAAAAATTTATTTGCATTAATTCTCCTTGTATCCACTAATTCTCCTTGTAATTCTCATATATCCCTTTGTTTGTTTTTATTCTTTTTATTTTCTTATTAATACTGTTAATACCACTTTTCTCGGGCTCCCACTCTAAACATTACTGGTTGAGAAATGCCTCAGTCTCTATCCACTGAGCTACACTTATTGGTAAACCAACAGGGACTCTCGTTAGGAAAGGAAAGAGTTTGGGATCAATGATTATATGGTCGTATTCTGCAATCAATGGGAGATATTTATCAAAGCTTGGTGAGGGATAAAGCGGAAAGTGGTTTTCCAACCAATCAACTTGTAACTGTCTATTTGCAAACAGAAGCTGATTGGTTGGCACTTGATTGCTATCTAAGCTTTGATAAATATTAAAGCATTGAAAAAATACACACTATTATGTACTGTAACTTCCATATATCGATTTAAGACACCCCGGTCCTTACCGAGAATAATCTGTAGCACAGTTCGCACAGTGCAGTCTTTCCCCAGAGAAATAAAGTTCCCATGGATATAAGACGGGGTCATTGGTGCCAATTATAACTCCAATTAATGAGACATGTAAAAATGTAGGATAATGATTCTATAGAAAATAGCGTGATGTTTATATATGGGTCATGTAGTTATGTCATATTTACATATCATCAGAAACCGGAGAGAGAACATTTACCAAGGCCACTGCAATCCTCAGTGGGGCTTCGCTCTTGGTGGGAACTCAGACCCAGTTATTTGTTGGGACCAGGTGGGCTTATGAAGAAATAAAATAAGGTTTCATTCTAAGCGCAGCATCATGGTAACATCACTGCAGATCGCTAGGACCAGCGTCATAGAGGATTCAAGCATCACGAGTTCACAATCTACAGTATGACTTGATTTCATTAATATTACTGTAGTTTATGAACTACTGTAAGCGCGGTAACGGCATGCAGTCATAAAGGTGATTGTGACTATGGGCTAGATGCGCTAAGCTTCAAAAGTGATAAAATGGAGAGTGATAAATAACCAACCAATCAGCTTCTGCCTGACATTTTTCAAACACAGTCTGTGGCATGGCAGGTAGGAGCTGATTGGCTGGCTGTTTTTCACTCTCCATTTCATCACTTTTTGAAGCTTAGTGCATCTGGTCTACAGTCACCGATAAAAATGTAGACACCCACAGGAAAAAAAAAAAAAACAGGCAAACACATTGGGCTACATAGTATAAAAAATAAAAAACAATGGCCCCCAGAAGGGGAAAAAAATTAATAGGTTCCAATAGGAAAACAAATATTGTGGGTGGGATGCACTAAATGAAAAATGTGGTAAAAACACAGTTATTGGGGTTTTTAACCGCATTTCTGAATGCACCAAAGCTCCTCCGTTGGGGGTCCGTCGCAGAGGGTAATACCATCAAAAGCTGTATGCATAGGGGGCTGGGGGTTAGAGTTCGGAATGTGTGTCCAGGGGTTCAGAGGGAAGTTAAGGTCTTTGGGACCAAATGGGGTGTGTAGTGTACATGTATGTCCTTGGGGCAAGATAGATTGGACAAGCAGTGTACAGATGGAGCCTTCCTCAGCTAGCCTTCTCTAGATACTCATGGCTCACCAAGGCCTATTGTTCTCAGCTGCAATACAATACATAGAACAATACAGTAGGGGATTAGCAGAGGATTAAGTCCGACAGCTCTGGCTCACTTAATCCTATTAAAGGGCTATACAGTATGAGGATGGCTCCATCTGTATGTCCCAGGGGTTCCAGATGGGCCTGAGAAGCATGTGATGAGCTCCACCAATCAGAGCTCAGCACAAACCTCTCAGCCTCTGACCTCTTGTGCAAAGTGTCATGGGACTTAGTCAACTCCCAGTAATGCACAGCACACTTGTGCAGTCAGTGTGCCTTGGCTCCCGATGCTCAGCACCATTAATCATTGTCACATTGGCAGGTAGGTGAAGCTGCAGCACTACCCCACTGCCATGCACAAAACCTGTAGCTAAAAAAAATACATATATTTTTTGACAAATGCATACCAACTACAGGGGGCCCCTAGATAGAGGGGGCCCTAGGGAAATTACCCCTTGTGCAACCCCCCGCCCCCCCTAAATCCTGCCCTGATCTGGGTAAGTCACTTTTGTAACTTATCGGCACTACGGGACCTTATGACACCTTAGAAGTAAAAGATGATGATGATAATATTATTAATAATCTATATATAAGTTGAAGAGTGTGTGTGTGTGCGTGTCTGTCGCATTGCAGACACACTGTGGCACTCATAGCCACAAATTTCAGCAACATGATACCACTGGCCCCAGTGGTGTGCACCTCAAAGCTGTTTTTGGGAAATTTCACTTACAAATTTAAAAAACACCAAGGCATACTTGCCTACCTGACCTTCTCCATGTGGGAGAAAATGCTCTGCTCCTGGACTTCCCTGGAAATGTATGAGTGCCAGCACCTGTGGTGAAACACCTTTAACTAGCTCCCCACAGGTGATGGCAATCATACATTACCAGGGAAGTCCAGGAACAGAGCATTTTCTCCTTCATGGAGATGGTCAGGTAGGCAAGTATGCACCAAGGTTTCACATACCTCCCAACTTTTGCAGGTGCCGGGGAGGGACCGGTTGTGCGCCGGAGGCGCGCGACGATTTTTCAGGGACGTGGGAATGTCCCAAAATACCGGGACATTCCCGCGATAAGCGGGATAGTTGGGCGGTATGGTTTCATTTGCCTCCATTGATGATCTGGGAAAAGATCGACAATCTGGGACACCGTTGACGAAGGAACAACACCCGATTTCTTTGCTGTCATTGAGGGCCTTATTCTGGTCGGTGCGGTCGGATGCATATATGCGGGCAGGACCGAGCATCCTGAGCCCCGCCTTCCGTACGGACTGCTCACTGCGTCCGAATTCGGTAAGCCGCTGACCGCACGGAGCACGAGTGTATTTCTCATGAATACACCTCCTCCATCTCAGGGAACCTCCCCCATCATTTGATGGTCGCAGACCATCGAATGCAGGACCGAGTGGTCAGGCAGCTCCAGCAACCTCAGACCACTCGGGCATTTCTCCGTGCAAAAGCAGGGATCTGGGCGGGCAGCTGACATCCGGCGATGTCATATGTCCGCCCCCTACACGTGCGTCACGACCGCATTACCATACGTACGCCCAGCGTTTTCATGGGAACGCCCATGAAACTCTGGGCGTACACATATGGTAACGAGCCAAAACAGCCCTTCACGCCCCTCTCCACCCCCTGTTCGTAGTGTAGAAAATTCTTGCGGTATTTGGACGTGCCTGCCGTTCGCACATGCGCAGATATGCCTCTGCACATGCGCAAACACAAAACATCGGCGGTCCGACCGCACGCGGACAGAACCGCACCAACCAGAATAAGGGCCTGAGTACGAATGACATTCTAACATTATGGTGAAGGCTTTAAACAATTAGGAATAATTGAGGATATACATAGACCACACATCACACACATGTACACATTATACACACACACATAGCACACAACATATATACGTAGTGCACCTCACACACTTACACGTCCGGCAGATACACACAACAAAACACACATACATAACACCCCACATGCAGTACAACACAAACCCACATACACTACAACCAGTGGCGGCCCTTTTAAAGGAGGGGGGCTGCCGTAATGCGCCCCCCACCCCTCCGCTGCTGTCGCCACGCTCCCTGCACCTGACGATCCCCTGAACGGGGCCAGCGGATGCGCAGTAACTTCATACATACTGCGCGTGTTCTGGCCCAAGCCTCCATGGGCTGCCTTTGCAGGGTCCGGTGCATGCACAGTATCGTCTGCGGTACTGCGCATGTGCAGAACCCGTTTAGGTGGCTGCCCCACATTTGCGCACAGAGAGGCATCATGGAGGGAGGGAGCACCTCCCAATAGGACTGCCTTGGGTGACTGACAGGTCGGACTTCCAATAGGAATTCACTGCCAGTCACATTGAAGCCAGAGCAGCCTCACAGACTACATCTGGCTTCACTTAGGCAGAGACAGTGGCAGATTTTACCTGGGAGGGCTGCATAGGTAAAAACCGCCATTGACTACAACACACATCCAAAAACAGTACAACACACAGAACACACACACACACACTTAAACATTGTCAGGATACGCACAGCACACTACACACACACATATACATAGCGCAACTCACACATTTACACATTGGACAGATGCACACAACACAACAAACACACATAACACACCATTCATAGTACAACACACACCCACATTCACTACAACACATACCCAAAAACAGTACAACACACAGAACACACACACTTAAACAATGCACAGATACACACAGCACACTACACACACATATATACATAGCACATCTTATGCCCTTACACATTGGACAGATACACACAAAACACACACAAAACATACCCCTAACAGTACAAAACAAACCCACATTCACTACACACACCCAAAAACAGTACAAAACACACACTTAAACATTGCACAGATACACAATGACACATTTGACACATACACATACAGTACTGTATATATACGTAGCGCACCTCACACACTTACGCATTGGACAGATACACACAACACAACACACACACCCACATACACTACAACACACACACAAAAACAGTACAACACACACAGAACACAAAAATAATTGCATCATACATACCCTCCAACTGTAACGAAATTTGCCATTTTTTAACCCCTTCCCGACATATGACGTACATTTACGTCATATGTCGGTTGCGGGGGAATCAAGCCAGCTCACGGAGTGAGCTGGCTTGAAAGAGAGCAGGTAATGGCTGTATATTACAGCCAGGTCCCTGCTCTCACGGCCACGAGCGGCGAGTTCGCCGATCGTGGCCGTTTAACCCTTTAAGCACCGCGGGCAAAGCGACCGCAGTGCTTAAATAGCTGATCGGAGGGGGGGCGCCCCCCTCCGGCGCCGATCGGGGCCCCCCGCAGCGAGATCGGAGGGTGCCGATCGGTTGCCATGGTAGCCAGGGGTCTAATGTAGACCCCTGTGCTGGCCGTGTCTGCATACCTATCATATCCTGCCTGAGGCAGGATGTAATAGGAAGTGCATAAAATCACTACGTTCAGCCATAGAGCTCTATGGCTGAACCTAGTACAGGCGATCGCGCCCCCTAGTGGTCAAGTACACTAGAGGGCCTTGTAGTAAAAGTAAAAAAAAAAAAAAAATAAAGTTTCAAAATTAAAAAAAAAATAAAAAAATATTAAAAGTTCAAATCACCCCCCTTTCCCCATTTCCCAAATAAAAATAAATAAAAAATAAAAAAAATAAACATATTTGGTATCGCCGCGTTCCTAAAAGTCCGATCTATTAAAATATAACATTAGTTATCCCGCACGGTTAAAGGCGTAAACGGAAAATAATCCCCAACGCCAAAACTACGTTTTTTGGTCGCATCGCCTACCCCAAAAAAAATAGCTAAAAGAGATCAGAAAGTCGCCCATATCCCATAATGGTATTAATTAAAAAGTACACTTCAGCCCGCAAAAAATGAGCCCTCACCCAGGTCCGTAGGTGGAAAAATAAAAAAGTTATAAGCCGCAGAACATGGCGACGCGACGCAAATTCGAAAAACCGTAACATTTTCTATTTTTTTTTTTAGTGGTAAAATGTAACGAAAACTATATAAGTTTGGTATCACCGGAATCGTAACGACCCATAGAATAAAGATAACCCATCATTTTAAACGAAATATGAACTTCAAAAAAACCGTAACCAGCGCAAAATTGTGGAATGGCGTTTTTTTTTTTTTTTACCCCACATTGAATTATTTCCTGATTCCCCAGAACATTATACGGTATAGTAAATGGTACCATTACAAAGTACAACTTGTCCCGCAAAAAAAAAGCCCTCATGTGTCTATATAGCCGGAAAATTAAAAAAGTTACGCTTATTTGAACGCAAGGAGGAAAAAAAAAAAAAATTACCATAAAAGGCAATGTCGGGAAGGGGTTAACAGTCTGTACCGGCTAATAAAAACTGTACCGAATATACTGTTTTTTATTTTTCTTCCCATATCCATCTCTCCAGTCCTCCAGGCTGTCACTACACTCCCTGGCCGGTGGCACTGATAAATCTTTGTCCTGGCCAATGCACCCATTGATCAATACAAAGTGGGTACACTGCGATCACCCTGTTAGTTGGATGTTAGGCACTGCTCTGCCTTAAGGGCGCTGCCTGTATTTGTTTGAATGTTATTAGTGTAGGAAGTTGAAGAAAAAGACTAGAAGAGATAAAGATTTGTCACAATAATGTGTACAATTTACTCAATTAATCATGAAAAAAATATAGGTGTACATAGAAATACAATCAAGAAAAGAAAGTAGGATTAAAAACATGGAAAATCTTCATCTCAGTGTTATTCTTCAACTTCTACTCAAAACATTCAAACAAATACAGGCAGAGCTCATGACCATTGACCAAACATTATCAATGCACCCATTGATTCTTCCAATGGCTAGATAGGTGGATTGTGGCAGAAAGGATGAGCTTCAGTCTCCCTGCACACCTCCCTTGCAGCTTAGGTTAACTCCTTGGTGTTTCCTAAAACACCCAAAGCAATGGACTGATACAATAGGTAGTGACAAACCTTAAGCACACTGGGTGACACTTTAAAATATTTATTCAAGGTAAAAAAGGATAAAATTACATTGACATCATACAAATGAGAAGAGTTCCTCCTTACCCAGCAAAGGTGGTGGAGCCAGAGATGGTGTTAACAGTGTTTCCAAAAAGGGCTCACCCTGTAGGCTCCACAGGTTTGGTGCTGGGTTAGGTCCTTTATAGATGATTGCAATCCTGGCCCAACGCGTTTCGAGTCTAATCAGACTCTTTATCAAGGCTAATGGATTGATGTATGGGTTCCTTATTTATAGTGGAAAAGGTCGGGAAAAACGGGGGAGGGGAACGGCCCTAACTGTGGCTCCTCCCAGAAGTCAAGTTGGTACACACTTCCTAGTGTGCGCTGGTTACTCTGCTCCTTCTCCCCCGCTGTCCCGGCGGAAGTTAATCAACTTCCGGGTTCCGGCGTCAGGCTGCCGGAAGTCAGTGCCCGCGGTCAGGTGATGTAAACAAGCCGGCTGCTTCGTACTCCCGCTGGAAGTGATTGTTCCTAGGTCGGATATCGGAAGTGGATGTCCATGATTAAGCATTTGGCGGCCATCTTTGTTTAGACCATGGGGAACCAGAGTTTTGAGTCTGAATATTCATTCCATCTCTTTCTTAGCTAGCATGGTTTCAGAGTCTCTGTGTTTCCAAGTAGTTTTGATATTTTCTATTGCCATGAAGTCTCTGATATATTTGCTTGAACAATCATGGGTGGTACTGAAATGTTCTGCTACAGAATGAGTTTGGACCCCATTTCTGATGTTGCGCAAATGTTCCACCATTCAAGTTTTGAGTGCTCTGCTGGTCCGTCCGATGTATATTAATCCGCACGAGCATTCAATAAGATAAATGACGTTTGGTGTATGACAGGTTATAAATTGGGAAATCTTAAATTCTCTGTTATTAACCTTAAAAGTGTCTCTCTTGGATTTGACCGTTTTGCACATCCCGCATGCCTCACACCTATGTTCGTATGCTGGACGGATCTGTGTAGGGGAGAGCACTTTTCACTAACTTCTTCTGTAAGTTATCCAATCTACGATAGATGAATGCTGGTTGGGTGGGTAAATTATTCACCAGAATGGGATCTTTTTTTAGTAAGGGCTTATGTTTTTTGAGGATAGCTTCAAATTTCTTTTGATGGGGGCTGAATTGAGTTATGAAGGCCAAATCTGAAGTTCTGGTTTTCTCTTCTTTATTCTTCTTTTCAATCAGAGTATTCCTGTCTATATCCTGAACCTCTTGTCATGCAGTATTGATCTGGCTCGATTCGTAACCCCTAGCCCTAAAGTTAGTTAACATCTCAATTAATTGTTCTTCACAAACTTCTTTTTCCGTACAGTTTCTTTTTACACGTAGAAACTGGCTTTTCGGTACACTATTTAACCATCTTGGGAGGTGTTGACTTTCTTTATGGATATACGAATTAGTGTCCATGGGTTTTTTGTAGGTTTTTGTTTGTATTTTGTTATCCTTGATATAAATGGTGAGATCTAAGAAGTGAATCTCCTGCTGGCTTTTTGAAAAGGTAAGTTGAATGTTGAGTTGATTGAGATTGAGATGGTTACAGAAGGTATCAAGATCTTCCTCCAATCCTCTCCAAAAGAAGAGAACGCCATCAATGTAACGGTGCCAGGATACCAGGCGGGGGAGAAGGAGCAGTGTAACCAGCGCACACTAGGAAGTGTGTACCAACTTGACTTCCGGGGAGGAGCCACAGTGAGGGACGCTCCCCGCCCCATTTTTCCCGCCCATTTCCACTATAAATAAGTAACCGATACAGCAATCCATCAGCCTTGATAAAGAGTCTGATAAGACTCGAAACGCATTGGCCCAGAATTGCAATCATCTGTAAAGTACCTAACCCAGCACCAAACCTGTGGAGCCTACAGTGTGAGCACTTTTTGGAAACACTGTTAACACCGTCCCTGGCTCCACCACCTTTGCTGGGTAAGGAGGAACTCTTCTCATTTGTATGATGTCAATGTTATTTTATCCTTTTTTACCTTGAATAAATATTTTAAAGTGTCACCCAGTGTGCTTAAGGTTTCTCACTACCTATTGTATTGGATCGGTGGATTGTCTGGTGGGTGTAGGAAAGAATTTGGCCCATTGCACCCATTCCCAGTGGTCCGGGTAGCGTGTGTCGCGTCATGACATCACGTGGCCGGATCCGCAGACCTGCTCCCGCACTCAGGGGCTGCCCCACTATTTAGTAGAGACACCAGACGTCAGAGACTGCTGCAGCAACTCTGTGGCGGGAGTGATGAGGGGGAGCAGCATTGGCAGGGAGCAGTGAATTTTTCATTAAGTATGGCGCTGTAAGTAACGCCCACCCTGGTCTCCATGCACTCAGCGCCTGTAATTACACACCCTAGAAATTGTACCAATGAAAGTATAGAAATGGAGGTGTGGTCACGCCTCTTTTCCATGACCACGCCCCTTTCTGATTTTATACCGATTTCTGACCTCAGATGTTGGAGGGTATGTCATAGGTGCTAAATCTCAGGAGTGGATGTGGAATTCATCAATACACACAAGTTATCAACTCAGGAGCGTTGTGTTTCAAACAACACCACCACAGCTGATTTCATTGCCATCATTGAGTATTAATGCAAACACATTCTAACATTATGGTGGAGGCTTTAACAAATTACAATCTTAGGTCTTTGGCACAGCATAAGATGAAAATTTACAGCAATTTTGGAAATAAAAAAATTGCAATTTTTTCCTGGACAACGCTCGGCGGGTCAGCTAGTAATAATATTAATAATAATAATCTAGTGTACACATTTAATAAAATAAAGCAACTTGTACGCAAACATAATTATTTCACATTTTTTTATTAATATAAAACATATATTACCTTTGTGAAAATACATAGTGACTCGTGAGCATTACAAAATAAAACATATCCTGCATTGTAAGGAATTTCCACCATGACAATAGCTGACTCTACACCGTGCTCACACAGATCGGATATTGTCTGACTACAAGGCTCAGCATGCCATGACTCTACGGTCTATAGTCAGGGCATATCCGGCCCGTCACAAATTGCCTGATATGATTTATGCCACATAATGACCACCAGATGTAATATATATACACTCTTCTAGGTTGCAAGTAGATCTCTTTTTCAAGAAAAACATAAAAATTCTACAGCGAGCTGAGCCCTTGGGACAGCACGTACTTGTAATATAGTAAATTAAATCACAAAATGTAACCAATAAATACAACTGAACAAAATAATTTTCCAAAAAAACCCAAAAACAAAGTATGAAAATATACACGTATATACATGTAAACGAAATATAGGTAAATCTATGTCACTTTTGAACTATTTCAAAACACTCCCCGCACTCACCGATTCACCACTTGCTCTGCGTGGGTGTGTTCTCTATAACCGAGCCATCCACCAATCACATTGAAGCAATGGATCACATGGGTAGCTTTCATTCTATCTATGTTCTCTACTGTTATGGCTTTATTATGTTCTTTAGAGTCAAGGGACTTTTGAATGTTTACCCCATAATTCAAATTCTAATTAATTGGACCAATTTTGATCCTACAATATCTTTCTACTGGTGATGTAAGTACTGTCGCAGAAGCCCATTTAGCAGCTGTGGGGCCCGGCGGTGAGACTGGCCCCTAGGGTTTGCATGTCAGTTTGCTCTGAAGAGTCCCACTCTCTATTCTGGGCATGTGCGGAGTCTGGGGCGTGTGCCAGGTGGCCTTTTAGTTCCAGGATGGAAAGAGCGTGGCCCCCAGGGGTGTATGGACAGCATCGCCAGGCCCTCCCCTGTATTATTGTGTCCGTAGATTGAACATTACACCCCAACTTTATACCACTGTTTGTTATATTGATCCTACAAACACTTTGCGCAGGACAAGAGTCAAATTCAGTTTGCCACCTCAGTCATTGGTGATTCCTGGAGATAACCCCCCCCCCCCACATTAATAATGCGCACGCCGAAGGTGCACACGCTCCCAGGAAAGTAGGTGTGGCCTCAAAAGGGGGCGTGGTCTTTACAAAAGTGGGCGTGTTCTCTGAAACCTAAAAAAATATACATAAATGTGGGAGCGGGGTTTGTCACTGAAGGGTTAATCAGCCATCTTGTTTCTGTGTCTTATAATTTCTGTGTCTGCTTATCTATGTTCTGGCTTGTTTCCAGTACTCGCTCGCTATCCCGTACTCTGTAACTTTCCTCAGAAACTGAACATTCTGTGAGTTCTCATAACTTTGCTACATACTCCCCTACAAGGCGACGTATAAGCCACCCCACAATAGACGCTGTTATTTTCCTACCTCTGCACCAAATATTAACCAATCATGTAATTGAACCAAGCGCCATATGTTGTGTATAAATATGTTGTTTTGTCATAATTAAATCAGAGTTAACCTTGTGTCTGTGGTCCTCGTTACTGGTCATATCATATAAGGTTACACTCTCACGGAGCTCTAAGGGGTCTTCACACTGAGGTCAAATAAGGTAATTAATATATGAGGAAATCGATACATCGGCGCATGATCGATTTCCCAACAGAGCTGGGGGCTCGGCCACCGGGATGCGAGGTTCATTCCTACACAGATGTCATAAAGATTTTACAGTCTGCCTGAATCTGTTGTGAGGTTACGGACATACTCGATCCTGAACCTGTGACACCATGCCTGGGGTATGTTGAATGTCTTATATAGAAGTTAGAGTCTTCTATCATAGAAGTTAAAGTCTTCTATTTTTGTGCACATAACCTGATCTGGGATCAGATGCCGTACTTGGAGTACGAAGGAGACCTGGGGTCTTTAGTCTATTTTTGTGCACATAACCTGATCTGGGATCAGATGCCGTACTTGGAGTACGAAGGAGACCTGGGGTCTTTAGTCTAAATAGTACCTCACTTTGAACGCCCATTCTTTATTGGCCAATTGTCTTTATTGTATTGTCTTAAAGTATAAGTTTTTCTTTCATTCAATATCCCTGTGTGATTGGTGAGTATACACACTCGTGATATCTGTATTTCCTTGTAAACCGTGCGGCTGGTAAGTTCACGCACACTAATCTCACCACTTGTCTCATCTGACTACTGTATGCCAACAGACTTGCGGACTTTATGCTCTCCTTCTCGGAGTAACGCAACGTGAAGGCTTCATATACAGTTCTCAGCAACGAAACCACTGGACTCTATCCACTGTCACGTAGACAGTCTGTGGTCTCTACTAACAAAATCATTATACATTTAAAATTGTATGAGATGTCTAAAGTGAATACATAATTCTAAAAGTGAGCAGACAAAGACCAACTCTCGCAGATTGCTGCTATAGGTTATACCTGCCTTTCTGTGACAACGCCCCTAGTCTGCACACTTTGAATTTTTCACGCTCTCATACCACAGTCACATATGTCACATCCTAGACACCCACAAATAGGAAACTGTGAAGATTATCAGTGTAGTATAGTGCTTTGGTACCACAACCCTGAAAGAGACGATTATTGGCCGAAATTAGTATCTGCCAATAGTGAACTTATAAGGTTCAAATCTACACTCACGTCCCTGTCTAACGGTACTGTTGTAGAGGCGGTCCTTGTATTAGGCTGCCATCTGCGCACAGACGTTATTCAAAAATACATTGATACACAATCATACCCCGACATGGGTGGAAATAATAGTAAGAATAAAACAGTCTATCCACCCCCATTACCTAGTGAAATATGTAAGGAATATGTTGCCCACAAATTATTACCTTGTTAATCCATGAGGTGGACAATATAATAGATGGGACTGGAATCAAGTCCCCAGTATTAATACCCCGATCCCTGCAATATAGTAAACAGCTGCAGACTATCCCCTTAACAAAGCACAGGAGATAACTAACATGTGGAATGAAATCACCGTACACCAGTTCAGCTTTGAAAGATCTATTTTCTGTTGAGCTCTCAGGGTGTACGGCGGATTCCTGCTGGACTTCTGTGTCTTTGCTGGAAGAGGGGGGTTTGAGGGGGAAGCTGCAGTATTGGTCTCTCTCTCCCTAACACTGAACATCGCTGCCTATTGCAGTTTCATGTAAACAGAAACAGTGACAAATTTCTGGAAAAGATTCAAGAAGTGTTGAACCAAGGAAGCAGGTCTGCCGCTTCTGCATAATGATAATTTACTTGTTTCTACTTTCATTAATAATCTGCTGCCGGACCTCTGATACAGTAAAGGATTTTAAAAAACATTTGTATGGAGGGGAAGCAGCAGGTTGTTTTGAAGTTAAAAGAAACACTGTCACACCATCACATACCCCGTTCACACGCTTCCAAAATCAAAACAATCCTAGGAGACAGAATAAACCATTCCGTCCTCCTAGAGACAGACTACCTCAGAGGGCTCCTGCGGGACCCCCACCCAACAGGCAGACAAGCTGCTATAATTATAAAAGGGATAGCCATTGGGCTAGAGACTGTACGTTCCCTTCAAACAAACCCCGACAGGTCAGTAACCCCATGCAGCCCAGTCAACCCAGACCAAGAGACAACCCCAGATTTCAGATTGACTGGCAGGGACTGACCTTAAAGGGCCATGACATAGGAAAACATGAATTTACTGTAATACCTGACTGCCCAATCAATTTGCTAGGCAGAGATCTTCTCTCTGTGCTAGAAATCATAATTAGTCCATCAGAAGCAGGAAAGGGAATTGATGTTTCATCACCACACTTGCTCATGACTGACAGTTCTGACCCAAACACAGAATTAGACACTGTAAATCCTCAGATATGGTCAACAGGACCTCAGATAATAAACTAATTAATTGTTCTGTAGATAGTACCAGACATCAATTCACTCATCTCAGCAATCCCTGCAAACGCAACCCACTTTAATGTAATAGATTTGAAAAACGCGTTTTTTAGCATTCCTATTGACACAGAGACCCAATTACTCTTTGCTTTTTCATTTGAAGGTAAACAATTAACCTGGTGTCGTTTACCCCAAGGCTATATTGACTCTCCAGTGGTCTATAGCATAATCCTCCAAGCCACATTGGCTCCATGGCACCCCCCCCATAGTTCTGTCCTGCTACAGTATGCAGATGATCTGCTTCTCTGTAGTGTCACCGAGGAGGCCAGCCGGTTAAATGGAATTTCATTGTTAATGTGGACACAAAGTGTCAAGAGCAAAATTGCAATGGTGTAAAACGCATGTCAATTACCTGGGTTTTGTACTCTCTGAGGGAGAAAGGAAAATCAGTCCACAACGCATACAGTCTGTATTGGGCCTGGTCACCCCAACTACCCAGAAGGATATGCTGTCTTTCTTGGGTATGGTAAATTACTGCAGACAGTGGATTTCTGATTGTTCCTATTACGATAACATCTTGAGACAATGTACACTCAAAGACAAACCCAAGGTTATACAATGGTCAGATGAAATGTATTCTGCATTTAAAAAATTGAAAGAAATGTTAGTACAGAGTCCCGCGCTTGGTCTCCCGGACTATATGTTATCATTTCACTTGTTTGCAAGGGACACATGTACAACTATGGCGGGTGTACTGACCCAACTTCATGGAGGCAAAATGCGCCCAGTCGCATTCTTCTCAAAGGTAATGCCTGTCACTGTGCAAGGAATGCCAGCTTGTCTTCGAGCACTGGCTGCCTGTGCAATGGTTGTTGAGATGTCCACATCACTTACATTAGGACATCCTACTGTGTTACATACCACACATAATGTCCTCTCCATCCTCAAAGGTCTACACACACAACACATGTCTGCCCAAAGACTTAGTGGTTATGAAGTACTCCTACTTAGTAACCCTTCTCTCACCATTAAGTATGCAACAAACACAGAAGGACCTGTCCCTGTACTAAACGCACTTTTAGGTCTTAAAGGACCTGACGACGAGGCGCCGCCTCAACATGACTGTACTCTGACAATTGACTCAGAAACTTCACCCAGACATGACATGTCGACTGTGCCTATCCCCGATGCCGACATAATATTTGTTGACGGCTCCTGCAGCCGTCCCAATGACAACACGTACCAGGCAGGATATGCAGTGGTTAAACTTCCAAACACCACCCTTGAAGCAAAGACAGTCCCCTTACAGTCAGCACAAGCTGCAGAACTCATTGCACTCACTCGAGCTTGTCACATTTACAAAGACAAACCTGTCACAATTTACACAGACTCCAAATACGCTTACGGAGTTGTTCATGATCATGGTATGATCTGGCAACGCCGAGGCTTCACTGGCGCTGATGGGAAAGGCATATCACATGCGCAACTCATCACAGATCTCTTACACGCAATTACATTACCATCTCAAATTGCCATCCTTCATTGTAAAGCACACACTGGAGGAAAGGATGATATCAGCAAAGGCAACGCTCTTGCTGATACCGCTGCTAAACGTGCTGCCACTATAGCAACATATAGCCTCACTCTTGCTGTCATCTCGCCTCCTTCGTTAGATGATACATACCTACTGACAGAATTACAGGCTGCTGCCTCTAATTCAGATCTATCAGATTGGACATATCCAATACTGCAGAAGAATCCACGGACTGGATTAATCTGCAAAGAGGGGAAACCATGTATACCCCAAACCAGTGCATCATTGTTCATAGCACACTACCACGGAGTAGGACACCATAGTATAGTAACAACTACTTTACTCCTCTCCAATGATTTCTACATTACTAATGCAAAAGATCTCATTAAACAATACATCAGTAGATGTATAATATGTCTCAGAAACAACCCAAATAACCCAGACAAAGCAAGACACCAGCACCTAGAATACCCAACCACTCCATTCACTCACCTGCAACTCGATTTCACACATATCAATAATGCAGGAAGACAGGAATATGCCCTGGTCATTGTCGACATGTTTTCTCGGTGGCTAGAAGCATATGCCACTAAATCAGAAGATGCAAAAAACAGTAGCCCGCATACTCACGCGAGTAATCATTCCGTGCTGGGGATGCCCGCTTTAAATTAATAGTGATAAAGGTTCAGCCTTCACAGCCAAAGTCACAGCAGAACTAGTCAAAGCACTGCAAATAGAATGGAAGTTTTACATTCCATATCACCCACAGAGAATGACTCCACAAAAGACTCTAGGTTACTCCCCCTTTGAAGTACTGATGGGCAGACCTTTCCCCACTCCCTGGGCAAAGAAACCACTAGTTACAACTGAGGGAGATCTAGACGTAATAAGAGAAGAGTACATTAGATCCCTAATAGAGAAACTTAATGAGTTAGAACAAAATGTTATCTTTAAGAATCCTTCTCATCCACAGATACCCACTCACCCATTCAGGGTTGGAGACAAGGTCGTAGTGAAAGTGTTGCCGAGAAACAAGCACCCCGGAGACTTCACCTACGGACCAGAGACAGAAGTGGTCGCAGTCACCAGGACGGCTGTCCTCACCGACGAAGGACCAACGTGGATCCATGCATCCAGAGTAAAGAAAATTCCACCTCCACCACACGTCAACACAGAGGTCGACACCGATCCCGAGACTGACACAGACGGGACGAGAGAGGTAATAACGGGAGCCAGTGGCTCTGACCTCCAACTTGGAGAAGACCTGCCGGCTGGAGGTGATGAGGAATCAGGGGTACAACATTCTGAAGCCGAGGACGACGCTACAGGATATGACTCCCCCCACCTTAGCCCTAGTGATTTTATTCGGGCTTGTTCTTTATAACTGTTTTGCTGAAGTTGATATTACTCAGAATGATGGACGTTTTACCTTCTGGTATAATTCTTCTAGTACAACTGTTGCTACTTTCATATTTTCTTATTGTGATATTGTATCTTGTTCAAACAATCAAGGCGGGAATCGAGGAGAACCACCGCTACCATGGCTGTGTAACATCCACCACACACCACACGCTGTAAGTCACGTATATATCTGTATCACTAGTACTTACTGGGGAGATTCTTGCAACTCATGGGGGGCTGTTGGGTGGAACACTAGAGCAGATACCACTGCCTTTGATATCAGCCAAGACTGGGGATATTACCCCGATGTTGGCATCCATAAATGGTCCAATGGTCGATCCTTACTAGCCCGTATGTCCCTACGAAAAAAGGGCACTTGCAATAGCCAATTTATCATTAACCTAGAAAACCCGGCCCCCGGCGATGCCGGACTATATGTCATGGGTAAATATCAATCAGGAGAAAGCGGGGGCCCAAGGGGAAGATTTCATTTAAAAGACATGTATGATAACCCAGAATACACCGCCCTCAAAACCACTGTAAAACCTAAAACACCATCATCATTCTTTAAACCACATGTCACTACTTTTAATGATATGTTAGCCATTGATAATCCCACGTATGAAGATACCATGTCTATGGAAACAGGTTTCTCTGATGTAAACTATTGGTTAGAATGGATGAAGTATAATGCCCGCAAGGTTAATCAAACTGATTGCTATGTGTGTGGAAAGTCCAGACCCCATTTAGGTACTGTACCCATACACATACCACCTGAACAGGATAAATGCTTTTTTAGTTTATACACTGACACTGTAATAGAAGAAGCCAAATGTGAACAATGGAAAAAGGAATACCCCATTATGACAAAGAATACCAACCCTGGTAGTACTATAACTATTTACCCCGGTAATTACACTTGTTATTTCTCTAATAGTACTGATCAAAATGTTGTACAATTGAAATTGTTTCCTGATGGGTATTGTGCTGAAAGAAGACATATCACCATACCCACCATGAAGAAATCTTTGGGAGATGTTTATTTTATTTGTGGAGACATGAGACTCAGGACAAAGCTGGATAATCCTTGGAAAGGAGAGTGTGCCCTGGCAAAGATCATTATGCCCATACACATTCTCCCAGCCGATTTGCCTGAGCCTCCTCCCACAGATAAACCTAACACAAACTCCAGAAACAAAAGAGAAGCTCCAAAGGAAAGCTTCGATCCACACATATACATAGACACTATTGGTGTTCCCCGGGGAGTTCCTAAAGAATTTAAGGCTCGTGATGAGGTCGCTGCCGGCTTCGAGTCCCTGCTTCCCCAGGTAACCATCAATAAAAATGTGAACTGGATAAATTACATATATTATAATCAACAGCGTTTTGTTAATGATACTAGAGATGCTTTAAAAGGTATTGCTGAACAGTTAGAAGCTACATCACAAATGACATTTCAGAATCGTATGGCTTTAGATATGATGCTTGCCGAGAAAGGAGGAACCTGCGTGTACATAGGTAAGGTTGATGGATGCTGTACTTATATCCCAGACAACACAGGTCCTAATGGGAAAACTACCCTAGCTATTAAACATCTAGAAGATTTATCCATCGAACTCAAGAAGAACTCAGGTGTCACGAACCCCTGGAGTAGTTGGTTTGGTTGGTTAGACGATTGGAAACACGCACTAACACAAATAGGCATATTTATCCTCATTGTAATTATTGTACTTATGATAGTAGGATATTGTGTTTTTCCCATATGCAAGAAGATTGGTTCCAAGTACCTGGATAATGTAACACCTGCTATGTACACTGATCTCGCCAAAAGCCCTCCCTCACCAGAAGATTATGGTGAATATGTCAAAGTTTACCGTACCAAACAAGATGCCATCTACAAGAATCAAATTGTCTAAAAAGGACATTGATTCTAAGAGGGGACTGAAGGGTTAATCAGCCATCTTGTTTCTGTGTCTTATAATTTCTGTGTCTGCTTATCTATGTTCTGGCTTGTTTCCAGTACTCGCTCGCTATCCCGTACTCTGTAACTTTCCTCAGAAACTGAACATTCTGTGAGTTCTCATAACTTTGCTACATACTCCCCTACAAGGCGACGTATAAGCCACCCCACAATAGACGCTGTTATTTTCCTACCTCTGCACCAAATATTAACCAATCATGTAATTGAACCAAGCGCCATATGTTGTGTATAAATATGTTGTTTTGTCATAATTAAATCAGAGTTAACCTTGTGTCTGTGGTCCTCGTTACTGGTCATATCATATAAGGTTACACTCTCACGGAGCTCTAAGGGGTCTTCACACTGAGGTCAAATAAGGTAATTAATATATGAGGAAATCGATACATCGGCGCATGATCGATTTCCCAACAGTCACTCACCACAATCGCTGCACACAGCGGTGTGTCATGCTGCTGTGGTGCCGGCCCTGCAGGTCTGCCTGTTTCCGGGAATCGGATGCACTATTCCCCCGCAGCCTGTCACACACGGACAGACTCACGAGATGATGACATCATCATCTCGCGAGTCTCTCTGTCTACAGTCTGTGGGGGAATAGAGTGCATCCGATTCCGGAAGCAGGCAGCCAGCAGCGTCGGCACACGGGCACGGGTAGAGAGAGAGTGGAGGGCAGGACAGGAGGCTTTTTCAGACACCCGAATTCTGGGAGAAACCTAGAATCCGGGTAACTGAAAAAGCCTCCTTGAGGGTTGCCACCGATTCCTGGAGATTCCCGGAAATCCTAGCAACCCTAGCCACGCCTGACCTAGACACTGTCTATGATCGTTGTAAGTAAGATCAGAGTACAATCACAATTGTTTAGCATGCAATGCAAATAAATCCTTAGGAACTCTGCAGAAGTGGAATTGTCACATCTAAGCCCACCCTATAACCGCTTAGCAGCCCCCCCCCCATCCTTCCCTATAATAAGCTTTTGGCTTGCATTATAATCTTTAGTGTGTGCGGGGATGTATCCGTGATGTTGCTACAATGGAATATTAAACATGGCACTTTACATTCAGTCGTGAGGACAAGGTGCTTTCATACTGTGTCAAGCTGCATTAAGAATAGTTTAGTGACAGGTACATTTATTACTTCTGGGTGTCTGAAGGTCATCAAGATTTGACCTCTGCCGAGCAGATTCACCAGACGTCCTGAAGTGACCGGATGGCTGATATCCCGCCACGTCTCACACCAGTGGCTGCCAGCGGCGGAATATTCTGCACTGGACTGGACACAAAACCTATTTTAAGTGCAGATCAACATGTTTATCAGCACGGCCAAGTGGAACATAGCGGTGTCTGGCTGGGGACACAATGATGGCCAAAAGAATAAGAGGGCTGTACATGATAGACATAGCTTATGTTTCCCAATGCACAGAGACAGAGAAGGAATGTCACTGACAACTGTGGTCACGTGGGAGGTGTCTGGAATCTTCAGCCATGCAACATACACTCTGATTGTAAGGTTGCGCATGTTACCGGTTATTTATTATCCCTGTAACAGTACCGTAGCTCTGGATAATACAGGGGCTGAAGTACTATAGGTCTCAGCTTTCTGTGTGCAGCAAACAAATATACTATATCAGCAAGGAGGGGGGGGGGGGGGCGGCTACAGCACAGTTCAACATTCAAATAGGGGAGCCACACACACTGGCACCAACAGTCATACCAAACAGACCCACTGGTAGTTTGCCACCTCAGGCATCTTCAATTCCTGGAGATTACCCCCCCCCCCACACACACACACCTTCATGTGCGCGTACGCTCCTGGAAAAGTGGGCGTGGCTTTGTAAAACGAGCATGACCTCTTCAGAAAAGTTGGCGTGGCCTCTAATACAGACATGTATTGAAGTCCATATTGTTACATTTAATAACACATTTCCCCTACTGACAACTCCTACACAGAGATACCTCATACATCCTCCCCTCACCCTGACACCAGTGACAACAACTTCACAGCAAGCTCCCCCACCCTCTCACTTCTCTAACATGCATATCTGCCCCAAACACTGACCGTCCACACACACAAATCCCCCCTCAACACTGGCCTCACCATTTCCTCGCCTGACAGCACAGAGGGCTCTGCCCTGGGACTGATACACAGTAGCAGCCGGCTTATCTCTCCTCGGAGGCTCAGTTTGGGAGGAAGCACTGCTGCAGCATCCTAAGCTGTTGGCTGCACAGTGCTCCTCTGTGCTCTTCACTCCTGCGGCCAAGTTTAAATATTTCTGGAGGTAGAGGGAGCTGTGGGGCGGGCAGCAACTCACAAGTGCTGGAGACGCACTGTGCATGCCCTGTGGCCTTTCTGGCACTCGGAGCTCACACTCCGCTGGGAGGTTGTGGAGGCTTTTAAAGTCACCCAGGTTTTGCGAGAATCCCTGAATCCTGGAGACTGCAAAAACGTCCTGGAGGGTTGCCACCAATTCAGGGAGAATCCAGGAAATCCTGGAGAGGTGGCAACGCTACCGGCTCGGTGGCTCGCTGCGCTCGCCACACTATATAAAATCAACTCCATGCGTAGTTGGATAGTGGGGGTATGAAATCACCCATGGTTGACTATACAATTAAAAATCAGGTCTTTACAATGAAAAATCGCATTGCATTGCATTGCATTGCAAGCCTTAAGTTTCTGGCATGCAATGAAAAAATCGGGAGCCCAGATAATACACAAGTACCGTAACTGCTTCTCCAGCAACACGCCAATAAGACAAAACGTTTTTGTCTTTCCAGCATCCTCCCTCCCGTTACCCCCTATTCCCTGCCCAGGAAAGCCTCTTACATTTCTCATGTTGTGTGTCCAAATCTGTGCTGCAACTGTTTACACAATCAGGATGTATGCACACTAGTACAACCAATCAGCAATTACCTTTCATCTGTGCAGTGGAAGTTAGACAATAGATGCCCATCTCCGACTGGGTGCTAGGGCAATTTTCGCCTGGTAATATTGGTGGCTGAGGGGTTTATGTATGAAGACTTGGAAAGAGATAAAGTAGAGAGATAACGTACCAGCCAATCAGCTCCTAACTGTTATTTTTCAAAGCCGTGGCTGATTGGATGCTACTTTATCTCTCTCTCTCTCTACTTTACCTATCTCCCAGGCTTAATACATAGATCCCTGAATGTTTTATGTGTAAAGGGTGAACAGTTGGGCAATGCACCGCTCGTGGATGTATTTTAGGAATACGCCGTTATAAAACATTCTCCGCTGCACATATATATTTTTTTTCTCACTGTGGGGACTAATTGTTAAGACCGGAAATGTGATATAAATACTTGAAAATGTAAAAATAATTAAGATTTTTGGCTGAAAGCTTTATTCCTCCAGAAGGCATCTGACACATAACAATATATTGTATGAAGAGGGGACCTGGGGCTGAACAACCTAACTCCAAACATAATAAGATGTGCTATCCTGCTGAGACTTGTAGTTCCACATAGAATAAAAAGAAAATGCAGTCTATAGTACTAAGCGCTGCTAGTCAGGATAGCTGTAATAAAGTCTGCAATTATCATACATAGATCATAATTTATGGAGAAAAAGATGCCAATGGTGACTAGGTGACCTTTTCTGCCGGGTGCCTGCTTTACTCCAGGATATGACAATATCTTGTACACAGTATCAGCATTGGGTAATAAGAAACAGGTGTAACATCTGGGATAATGTGCAGCAGTCCGCGATCTTACTGCCAAACTGCACACTGACCCGCAGACTGTGACAGGCAATGGTGCCACGGGCAGATTGGTCAGCCCTCCCATCAGCCACCTATATAAACACACCCTGCTTCCAATTACTGTGACATCTACATCTTTCCGAGCCATTGGGTTTGCAGATGAAGGATTGATAAACATCCGTCACATGGTTTATGCAAATACGCCAACATATGGCTCTCATCTGCAAGAGAAATAAGCCCCCGCCGTGACCGCGTTTTCTATATACTGTATATTTCTGTATGACCTGATACAGTATATGACACAAAGCAAAGAGCTCTCATCTCTCATCCCCGGCAGCCTCCTTAATACTCCCAGCCTGGCTATGGGCCGACATGCATTGAGTTGACCACTGCAGGTCGACATGCCTTGAATTAGATCAAAATGGCTAAGGTTGACAGGATTGGAATGTTGACACAAGCATTAGGTCAACAGTTTTTTTTGTCCCCAATGTCGACATGGATGCTGTCAAAGTGTATCGTGTCCCCTCGCACGGCTCGCTGCGCTCGGCACACTATGTTATTCTCCCACCACGCCCTAGAGGATGGTATGGCAGGAAATGCCGCCTGTCGGCACATGTCGGCTCAAAAAATGTGAAAAACTTGCAGACCTTTTGACTCTCTCCCTTGCCATTGTCGACCTTCCAGCCATGTTGACCTATTTTAGGTGTCGACATAAGGTCTGTCAGCCTTCAGTGGTCGATCCAATGAATATCGACCATAATGGGGTCGACCTACAGCAATGACTGTATCCCCTGAGCTTATTATGGTTTAATGCAGTGGTTCTTAAACTCGGTCCTCAGGGCCCCCCAACAGTGCACATTTTCCAGGTCTCCACAAAGAATCACATGTGAAATAATTAGCTCCACCACATTTTAAAATGTGTCAGCGAGTAATGTGTGCACCTGTGCGCCTGCCGGGTGACCTGGGAAACGTGCACTGTGTGTGGGGTGCTTGAGGACCAAGGTTGAGAACCACTGGTTTAATGCACCAACTCATAACAGTAGCACATATTTGGGGACAGCTTTACTAGTCACAAAGGACTAGAAGAGGGGACGCTACTACACCCTATTTTTGGAACCCTATCCCCTCAGTGATTATAGGATATTTTGCAATTTGTTGCCATGCTGCCTTGTGAAGTATAAATAAGCATTTAACATTTAATTTAGCTGCCGGACCTCTCAGCTCTCTCTTCTTGCTTCACGGATTACTACAGGTTTATAATTTGGTGCAACATTGTTACTAAACTGTGCAAAACAGTTATTCCAAACAGCGCCCCCATACACTGCGGAATCGCAGCATATCACCAATATTGCATCATGCGTAGGAGGGTGACCAATCCTGGGTTCGGCGGGATCCCGGGATTTGGCCACAAAATTGCCAGGATTTGAATCCTGGGGTTGGAGTTTCCATTCCCGGGATTTTGGAATTAGACTGCCCAGCTGTGCCTATCCCTGCTGTGTGGCTCTGTGCAGCATAACCCGGTCAGAGGTCACACTGCGCAGCCTACTGGCCGCACCCCCACCCCGCCGCTGTACAGCTTCCGTCCCGGGGAATCCCGGACCCTCTGCCACTCTAGCCGAACCGCACCGCTGCTGTTCAGTCCCGGACGCTCTACAGTTTACGCCCACACCGCCGGGAAATCCTGACCCTCCCCTGGCACCCACCCGCTTCTGGCCGTACAGCCCGCCTGCTCCCGGCTGCACCGCCTGAATAAGTAAATGTGCGGGTAGTTTGTGGGGGCGGGGACATTTTTTTAATTTTTTTAGGGAGGCCAATCCTGGGAACCCAGGAATCCTAGTATTGAGCATTTTTCAAACCCAAATCCTGGGATTGAAAAAATGCCCGGGGATTGGTATCACTCATGCGTAGTGTAAAAAGCAGCTGCAATCCCTAGTTACTATTTTGCTGGATCCTCATGAGTGTGGCCCCCTAATTGCCTGGATTAAAGGGAGAAACCTGATACATAGGGGTTTATTTACTAAAATGGGAGTTCTATGAAACCAATCAGATTTTATTCTGATCCCATAATTTTATGACATCGGTGTGGTATAGCCTGCACCCCATTGGGCAGTTACTGGCCTGTTTTTGGCAGTCTAAGCCAGCCCAGCATGCCAGGGCTCCAGTATATACCTGCTCTCCTCAGCATCCTGTCTTGGGGAGATGGATTAATCCTTCTAAAGATGACAGATGGATTAGTCGCCCCTTGCAATCAGCTTTATAAGTATCATTTTCTAGAATGTGCTTGATAAATAACAGTAGAAGCTGATTGGAAGGAGATAATGCACCAGCCAATCAACTACCAACTGTCATATTTCAAACACAGTTGATTGGCTGGTGCGTTATCTCCTTCCACTTTACAGTATCTCCACTTTATCTCTTCGCCAGGCTTAATACATCTGCCCCATTACGAGGTAACTTGCATTGTAGGTTTAGTGGCCTTTGTGTCATCGTTGATATATAGCTATGTAAAAAGTACCCAGTAATTTAGGTGCATCGTAAACTTCTCTATCAGTGTATGTATGTATGTATGTATGTATGTATGTATGTAAAAAGCTTGTATCTATGCTCAAACAAATAAGTTATTTATTAGAGGGGGCAGCCTCCCGGACTCTTCAGAGAGTGCAGACAATTTTCATAAGCGGGCCTTCACGGTGGGCAGAGGAGTGCGACAATGATGCAAATTAAGCCAGTAAGACACACCCACTCAGAGTAAACACATAATGGGCGGGGCATGATGAAATAATTAACTATATCCTATGACATGCTCCTCCTACTTTAGGAATGAAGTCATCAAGCCACTCCCACATCTTATTTTTATACCTGCACCTTTGAATATGAAAATTTTTATCAGATCATGGCCTTCACCCACATTATACTGCACTAGAAATACTGAATGATCGATGCAAACAACTGAACAATCGCGTTTCATTACATTAATCCGTTTCGGTGTTAACGACAGGAGATTGATGACATCTTCACCTTCCCCCCCAATCAGTAATGCCACCAACTCCATACAGCACCAAACCCTTTCACATTCTGGTTTTGCATCCCCAAAAAATCATTAAAAAAATCTATTTTTTGTTCACAAATATTAACCATGTTTACCCCCCTCCTCTGAAAAACAATCGCAAATGAGATGACATCATAATGATGTCATCTAAATGTCCGTTTCTCTGAGTCCACAGCAGTCACTTAGATCATAAATTTCGTGGTCAAGTTCCGTAAAGTCATTAGAGACGGCCATGGAAATCGACTCAACGTCGCTGTTGTAGGCTGCTGACAAATTACTCTTGGTTGAACCGTTCTTTATTTTGTTCGAGAGGCTGGTCATCTTCTCCTTCAGCTGAGAAGAGGAGTTTTGGAAAGGAGAAAGAATTTTCCAGCTGTTAAAATCCACGCCTTTCCTCTTCGTAGCAATCCCATGGTTTCCCGGGTTGAAAATAAACGAGGAGTTCATAGAAGAGTAGTCTGTATGCTGTTCTACGTCTGATCCCCTTCTGGAGCTAGACATGGACGTTCTCCACGTGTGATCGTAAACCCGCCATAGTGGGCGCCGCCTCCTACGGCAGCGGCACCGAAGCAGTCTGATAAAAGCTCTTTTGAATTCTTTGCTGGAACACGGGTATATTATAGGGTTGACACAGCTATTAAAGTACCCCAACCAGAAGATCACCTTGAAGACACCATCTGAGGGCTTCAGAGAAGGAAAGAACGAACCTAAAAGTAGAAGACAAAAATAACAAAAATATGTTAGAATATATACATATATCTCTGTAATAATTAAATATGAGGCAATGTAGATTTGCATATATTATCATGGGGAGAATATTACAATAAAATAATAGGGATCATGTTCTTTGACTATACATCTTAACAAGATTTGAGGAAACAGCGTTCCCCTGCCCGGAGCCGAAGTCCGCAAACCACCCGCCCCCTCCCTGCCCTATCCGAGCGGACACCTCATCGACTTTCATAGTGGCTGAAGGCGTTCATTCAGTGGCCCTGCACATGTGCAAATAGGTGCCTGCGCAGAGCTGCACCGATTGAACCTGAATAAGGTCCATATCGCGTCAGCTGATATATAGATTGCTGATTGGCTGATTGTCATTTGCTCCCATACATTACCAGATTTTCATTCCAACCAGCCAAATAGCTGGATAATTGGAGGAAAGTTGTTCTGGTGTCTGACAAGCTTTACGCCCTATGTAGATTAAAGTTTAAATTAAAGATTCATTTTTTTTCTTTACTGAAGGATAATTATATGAAATAGTTTATTCTCCCTTATCCAAACAGCCTATGTATTTACATTAACATGTCTGGTCAACGACTGTGAGGGTGATATGCTGAAACCACGCTTTGCTGCAGCTCCCCGGCGGAACTGCTGTTTTCAGTTAACTTAATTATAAGTGACTGCAATTCACTTTCAAGTGCAGCTTACAGATGTTGATATGTGAAACAGGCCCGTCGACATGAAAAGAGAAAGTAGATACGGAGATCCTTGTTTATAGCCCACTTATTACAAATCTCCCACTCTATTTCTCCTCTCCATCCCTTTCTTTCATCTCTCTTTCTCCCTCTCTTTCTCTCCTCTCTCTACTTCTCATCTCTCTCCCCCTCTCCCTTTCTCCTTCTCTTTTCCCACCCTCTACCCTCCTATCTCTTTCTCTCTTTCTTTATTTCTTTCTTTCTTTCTTTTTTTTTCTATCTTTCTTTCTCTCTCTCTCTCTCTGTCTTTCTTTTCTCCCTTTCTCCTTCTCTCTTTCACCTCCCTGTACCTCTCCTCTCCCTCTCCTCCACAACGCTTCCATCCTCTCTCTCCCCCTCTTTCTCTTCTCCCTTTCACCTTTCTGTACCTCTCTTCCCTCTACCCCTCCACTCTCTCTTTCTCACTGTTTCCTTTATCTCTCTCTCTCCTCTCCCCTTCACCTCCCTTTACTTCTCCTCTCTCTCCTCCCACTATCTATTCTCCCTCTACCCCACCTCACTTTCTCTACCTTTCTCCATGATTCCACCGCCCCCTTTATGTGTGTGTATCTTTCTCCTCCCTATACACCTCGTCTCTCTCTCTCTCTCTCTCTCTTTCTCTCCCTTTCTCCCTGTTTCCATCCTTTCCTCTCCCATCCTCTCTCTCCGCCCTCTCCCTTTCTCCTTCTCTCTTTCGCCTCCCTATACCTCTCCTCTCTTCTCTACCTTTCTCCCTCCTCTATCAGTCTCACTCTCTCCTTCTCTCTCTCCTCTCTCTATGGGCCTTATTCTAGTTCACTCTTTCTGACAAAATCCTTCTTAGATGGACAAAACCATGTGCACTGCAGGGGGGCAGATGTAATTTGTGCAGAGAGAATTAGATTTGGGTGAGTTATTTTGTTTCTGTGCAGGGAAAATACTGACTGCTTTATTTTTACACTGCAATATAGATCTCACTTTGAAGTAAAACCCCACCCAAATCTAATTCTCTCTGCACAAGTAACATCTGCCCCACCTGCAGTGCACATGGTTTTGTCCATCTAATACCCCTTTCACACTGCACTTTTAAAACTTTTTAAAGATAACCGGTATTTCAACACGTTTCAGAGCCGTTTTTTTATGCAGTGAGAATGGCTCTGAAAGGGTATTTAGCAAAAAACAACAGATTACAGACCTGTGATAGGCTGTCCCCTGCGTTCTGCCTTGAAACGTGTTCAGGGGATTAAACGGGTTGACTGATGTGAATGGTACTTAAACAGTATTTAAAACAGTAATCTACTGCAATGTCAAGGCTTAGACCCATTTTAAATACCGTTTTAAAATACCGTTTTTAAAACGTTTAGGTAGTGTGAAAGTGGTATAAGAAGGAATTTGTCTCCTCCCTCTACCCCTCTTATCTCTCTATTTACCCTTCCTTATCTTTCCTCCTCTCTCACTTCCTCTCCCCCTCTTTCTCCTCTCCCTTTCTCCTTCTCTCTTTTGCCTCCCTGTACCTCTCCTCTCTCTCTTTCTCTACCTTTCTCACGGTCTCCATCTCCTCCTCTCTCAGTCTCTCGGTCTCTCTCTCTCTCTCTTTCTCACTGTCTCCATCTCCTCCTCTCTCTCTCTCTGTCTTTCTTGTCTCTCCTTTAATTTGTGACTAGTTTGCCCAAATGTTGGTTTGGAGGGCAGTCAATGTTTCCATCTGCAGTTGCAACAGTATTGTGTTACTAGACCCCCGTTTCGTCTCTCTTTCATTTTTCTCTCTTTCTTCTAGTCTTTTATTCATTCCGCAAGCCGACCACAATGTGTTTGACGTTTGTTTACTTTCCGCAATGTGAAGCAATATTTCAGTTCAAGAAAGTTATTTACTAACAGTTCTGCATAAAATCCATAGCAACATATCAGGTATTACAGCTTTTATATATCTAGCGAAGTAAAAACTGTGAACCATATCGCACATGCGCCGTGATAACAAAGTGCCTGTCCATTTGGCCTAGAGTTCACTTAGCCAAGGGTAATGGTAGGGTAATGGTAGGGTAATGGTAGGGTTCTGAACAGATCTGGACCAAATTTGGACAAAAACCTCATGAATCTCTAGGCAAGATAATGGTTCAAAACCTTACACACACACGCGAGCTGGGTAAAACAAATCGTAGATAGCCACAAACCCCTGAATTTACGCTCTCACCATAAGATCCCTCACACACAAATATAATAAGTCCCTACTTAGGACTCCCAAATGCCATTAGACCTCCCCAAATGCTCCCTAAATGCCAGTCAGATCAACCCATCACCAGAATCCCTCTCAGCAATCATGCCCTACACTGATAATCAGGGCCACCGACAGGCATGGCACCCCTACCCCCCCCCCCCGCACCTGCGGCACAAACCCCCCCACCCGGCGGCCAGGCGCGCACAATACACAGTGCATCCTGCAGAGCACCGAGCCTAGGATACAGAGGGGCTCGGCGCTCTGCAGGCTGCACTGTGCAGTGAGTGCTCCGAGCCCCGGAGGGAGAAGAAGCTGCGCCGCTACCACCGCTGGTAAGTAATAGTGATTGGGGTGGGGTGCTGGAGCGCGAGGGGGGGGGGGGGGGGGGGCTGCATTTTAAACAGATATTTTGAGGAACGCCCCACAGCACCTTTGGCACTCAAAGTGTTTAATAAAAAGGGTTGCTCGGCAGTTTCCACACCTATTTGGACAAATTCCCTTGGCACTCCAAGGGTTAACCCCGAACACTTGTTGCAGATGATGCAATGAACGTCGATGAATGTGTAACCCTGTTAAGGTGTATGGCGGTTGTGAAGCCTTTTTCAGCCCTGACTGCGTTACGTCGACCCTATCCGTCTCAAGATAAATGAATTCTTAATGTGTTGCTGCAATGTTTCTCGTAGCACGCCAACGATAAAAGCCCCTGTTTGTTCCTATCTGAATTAAGTAAACCCATGTGTGTTGACGTTGGCTGTACCTTAATTCCAGAGGCTTGGCCGAACCATAACAAACCCGAGGAAGTCTTTCAGTTTCATATTCTTCAAATATTTGACTTGTGTAACTGCTTTGCTGCTCACACAGCCCCAGATGAAAGGGCCGCCGAGGACCCCTCTCACTAACCAAACACGGCCTATTTGTCAAGCAGTCAACGTGGAGCAAGAAAACAGCAAATCTCAGCAGGTTCTTTAGACATTGGCTGCCCTCGGGAAGAGAAGCGGTTTGGTTTTTTTTTTTTGTTTCGTTTTGATCAGATCCCTGAAACAAGAGGGACACTTAAGGTGACATCAAATCGGTCGCGAGCAACCGCGTATATTAGGCGTATACACTGAGAGATGTACTGACTGGATGGCATATCGCTCAGTGTGTACCCAGCTGTTGTGAGATTGCACATTGCTTAGGCACTATGGGCCTGATTCGGACCACCGCGTCCGCAGCCTAGTAAACAGGTCAACGCTGCCCGACCGCTGAACAGTGTGAGTGTTTCAGTTGCGCCGAGCACCTTGCACAGTATGGCATATGGACGCTAGATGTATGAGGCCACGAGTATGAATTATAAATACACACACACAAAAAAAAGAGAGCGATAAAAAACAGATACCATAAAGAAAGCTGATATACTGTAGAGAAGGCATCAACCACAATTTAATCAAATAGAAAGCCGGGGTGCAGCTGCGGAACTAGAACTTGGGACCTTATTCTGGTTGACACGCAGCGCTGCTAAGTTCAACCATGAAACACTGGGTGGTCCCATGGGCAGGGCTGCCAATAGGGGGGTGCTGTGGGTACAGCTGTCCCAGGCCTCAGCCTCTGGAAGGGCCCAGGCAGCTCATTTTTCCCACCGCAACCCCCTGACTTCTTCCGCTGCACTGAACAAAGCAGGCCCTGGAGCAGGCCCTCAATGCTGCACTGGCTTTTGAGCATACCGGCAGCCAATCAGAGCGGCTGTCGTTACGTGAGCTCTGATTGGCTCACCAGCCGGTGCGGCATTTTAATTGTCCGCCAGCGGGACCTCCGGGCTGCAGCACAGTGGAGGAGTAGATGGGGGAGAAGGTGCCGGGTTACGGTAAGTCAAGTGAGGAGGGGAGGACCAGGGCGCATACCCTGTTGTGTGTGAGCGGCTGGCGAACACTCTGTCCGCCATGGACGCTTGAACACAGAGCATGCGCAGAAATGTCCATGCTCAAAAGAAAAACATAGCGCTCCCATGCGAATTCGCCTGGGAGCGCATCAATCAGACGAACCTCCTTGGAGCAGTAGCAGCAGAAATCCATACAGCCACAATGAGGTAATGCTGCCAGGACAAGCTGACATAGGCAGCGATGGCACTAGAAGAATGAAGAGAGATGACCTTGGTTGAGACAGCAGCACCTGTCAATCAGAATAATACCCTCATGCAGTGTCCCTGCCATACAGCGCTAGCACCAACAACATCGCACCTCCCTGTTCAAAATAAGGCAGGATTTTTTTTTACTGGCATCACTAATGGAAATGAATTGCACTTAACAATGATTACCCCAAAAATCCCAGTACTAATGCAAGGCTCTGATGCTGCCAGTAATTACGGTGATGATGTTTTTCAAGCAGAATGCTTCCATTTGGATCAGAATTAAAAAACACATACAGTAAACAGTAGCAAATGTGTGGGTGGCGGTGGGGGAGGGGGGGGGGAGTTAATTCTTCATTTCCTTTCCTCTCTTGACAGCCGGAACAGTGAATCCAACTGTTGCGCCACTGACGGATCAGCCAAAAACACCACCGGATTCCGACTGTTGAGTTCCTATTGAATCAGACAAAAGCAGCACAGAATTCCGACTGTCGGAACATCCCGACAGTCAGAATCTGGGGCCATTTTCATCTGATCCGACTTTTCCGACATTAATTCGACAGTCAGAATCCCGTGGCGTTTTTGATTGATTCGACAGTGACGCGATAGTCGGAATTCAATGTTCGGGCTATCGAGAGTCGGAAAATCTTGTGGATCGGTGAAACCGTCCGTTGATTGTCAAAAAATCGGCTGTGAATTCGACAATCCACTGCCATTTCCGACAAAACAGTTGGAAAAGTTGGCCTGACACCCTTCGATGCTGTCATTAATGGTAGTATTCAATAGGTGAGTGCTCATATTGAATACCCCCCAGACTGCGACCTACTGTATTCAATCTTTCAAGAAGCTAACAAGGCAAAACTGTTCCTCAAAGTCTTTGTCTTTCAAGGAAATGAGGAAATCTGCCATGCAGAGGAGAAAACATGCTTCCCGTTAATTTATGAGGGGTTGAAGATACTCGAAATATTCCTCATAGCGCCCGCCTTCCCCTCTCCTCCCTCCTGATACAACCTTGTTGCTCCCGGAGACGGTTCTGAGTTCTCCCGAACTCTATGGCACCTGTGGCATGAAGCCGCTTCTGTAACCTCAACGCAAATATGCCAAAGATACGCCATTGTATGTGCACCTTCCATAACCCCAGGATTGCTCAAATGCAATGGGGTACGTTGCTTGCACAGGAGTCAAAGGCATTACCATAACAAGCCACTCCCACTCCCAGCACATGGGGTTCCACGGCGTCACCAACATGGCCGATGAGAGAGTACTGAGGTGGGTGTGACCCAAGGCCTGGGGGCATGGCCTGTAGTGTCTGTGACTGACAGGTAGCAGCTCCAATAGGAAATCAATGCCAGTTACAGCGAAGCCGGCGCAGTCTCACGAACTGCAATTGGCTCCTGCAGCACATAGGTACCAACCAATCAGCTCCTGTCTTTATACAGCCTGTAACAGGACATTTGGCAGCTGATTGTTTAATATCTGCTCTGTCTCCAGTTTATTGCTGTTGCAGTGTTTGATGCATCTCCCCCAACGTCTCCAGCCAACTGTGATTTAGCATCGGTGTGCGGCCTCGGATTACCCTGCCGGAGTATCTCATAGCTCGATCGTGCGCTGCTAATCCGAAGGCTCCACTTGAATACACAGAATTCATTTTATAGACTTCCAGAAACCTCACACTGTGGCCAATAATACACTGAAGATGTCAGGATCACAGCCGTATGATTACCTATACAATCAGACTACAGATCAGCAAAGTGCTTCGCAATAAACATAATTGCTGACCGCTGCATTTAACAGAACGTTCCTGGGGCAGATCATTAAAGGGATTGTATTCGAAAGCTGGCATAAATTCTGACCAAGGATTTCTGCCTACAGAACATAGGTTGTTTGTCTAGAGATGAGCAGAATTTACCAACAGACTCGGCAGAATAAGTGCCACATTCTACAACTTTGCATTTATCCGCAATTACATGGCAGCAGAAGTTCTGTTCTCCCACCCCCCCCCCCCCCCTAAAAAAAAAAACAACACACCACATTGCAGAATGAACTGTTGATCACTGTTGTGCTATTTTACAAGCCAGACAATTATTGAATGCGCATGTATGCGCATGTATGAGAAGCAGCGCACATGCGCAACGCCAAACAGCAACAGAAAAGACTGAAGAATTCAATCACGACCCGGTCGCTATTGGAATGTCAGGAAATCACCCCCAACCGTCTGTTTTCTGTATGTGCCTGAAAAAACGCAGACGTGCTCTGGTGTCTTAGGAGCGTATGTGAGATGGCAGTGCCAGGCTCAGTCATTGAGCTCAATCTTTATTGCCACATTTCATGGCGATTAAGGCATTTTTAATGGAATTTACCAACCTAATACCCCTTTTCCACCCAAATCCCCTTTGGGGCTTTTATTTCCGCCAGAGTGACGTCAGCAGCCCACCCCGAGCTGCCATAGGCCCACCTACGTGGGGAACAACCAACATTTTAATGGGAATGCACAGAAAATTTTGGGTGTTCCCCTGCTCCGGGCTGGTGTCCGCACCCACCGACAACCCTTCCTCTTCCCTTTTTCGTGCGAACATCTCATCGAGTGTGATACTTGCCGAAGGCTGTCGAACAGCGGGTCTGTACATGCACAATTACGCACATGCGCAGACTCTCCCACCACCATCGGAACGGGGTCCGAATTTGGCCCCCTCCAATCCCTAGTGAATCACCCCCACTATATGCATTGGGCACTGTTATCACCTCCAGCCCACCAGAGAAGGATCACAAGATCCCTCTCCAGTAGAGCTGGCAGATTACAGGTAATGGGCTGATGTCATCTAGAGATGATGTTAGCCCAAGCATGGAAGATACGGGGAGCTACACTTTGCAGCTGATCCAATGGCTGGCTTCCTGTATAATTCTGACTTTCAAGCGAAACGTAAGTATGCGTACACCCTATGCAATATTTTTCGACGATATGCGGGATAACAGCAATATTATTGTGCACATCATCTAGTGTGTATGATACGGTGTAGACAATACTGTAACGATGCTCGTTCCCACGAGTCATTAATGACCCCCTCGCCATCTGAACATGCAGTCAAATCTGCCTAAATATGGCTAAATTGGATCAGAATCGTGTCTCAGGCAACCCTGAGCCCTGCGGCCAAGACAATCCCATCCAGGTGCCGTTCTAAGATATTATTCTGTTTGTTTCTGCAGAAGTTTGATATGTTCCAAAAGACGGAGAAACAAGTCATCCATTAAATTGAAAAGCGAAACGCCTGATTGCTCCGTGTTTTACCAATGGATTTCTCTATGCACTGGACGATATCCCAGGCTGAGCAAAACAGTCATCAGCCCAACATCGCTTTTCAAGTTTATTTTCTTGAATTAAACAATCAGAAAGGGACATTGTATCATTTCACAAATGAGTGCAGAATTTGCTGCTGTTACTGACGCGCGGAGTGGGTTAAACATCTCCTGTGTTCGCAGTCTATTGAGATTTCTCAGAGGTTTATGTAAGAAGCATTTAGCTGAATTAAGAGCGTACACTAAAAGCTTCATTAAGGGACTGCGCTAAGAGCACCTAATTAGAAGAAGACTGGAAAAAGGATAAAACCATCTTAGTTGAAATAACTGAGTGAAAGTGATTTGAAAACTTAAAAAAACAAAAAAACAACATGTTTTTGCCTTTATTGCCGGCTGCCCAGTTGTTCTGGTGCATTAGCCTAGGTAACATGGGCCTTATTTTGGTTCACTCTTTCTGACAAATTTCTTCTTAGTAGGACAAAACCATGTGCACTGCAGGTGGGGCAGATGTAACTTGTGCAGAGGGAATTAGATTTGGGTGGGGTTTTACTTCAAAGTGAGATCTATATTGCAGTGTAAAAATAAAGCAGCCAGTATTTACCCTGCACAGAAACAAAATGACTCACCCAAATCTAATTCTCTCTGCACATTTTACATCTGTCTCCCTGCAGTGCTCATGGTTTTGTCCATCTAAGAAGGATTTTGTCAGAAAGAGTGAACTAAAATAAGGTGTTACATAGTAGGTGAGGCTGAATAAAGACTTGTGTCCATCTAGTTCAACCTATGTTTATAGTAGCTAATCCCTTGTTGTATAGTATGTTCTGATATTTTAAATACAGATTGTTACTTATTCATACCCGTGGATGTTTATCCAAACTTATTTTAAACATATTTATAGTGTCTGCTGACACCACTTCTCCAGGAAGAGAGTTCCAAAGTTTGACTGCTCTGACTGTAAAGAAATGTTTTCTTATAGATTAACAAAATCTTTTTTCTTCTAATCTAAACTCGTGCCCTTGCGTCCTAGATTCCTTTCTAGTAGAAAAAAGGGTGTTTGACAGTTCCTTATATTGGCCCCTAATATATTTATACATGTTGAGCATATCCCCCCTTAAACGTCTCTTCTCTAGTGTAAATAGTCCCAGATTGCTTAATCTTACCTCATAGCTTAAATTCTCCATTCCCCTAATAAACTTTGTTGCTCTTCTTTGGATTTTTTCTAATTCTATGATGTCCTTTTTATAGTGTGGGGCCCAGAACTGCACTGCGTATTCGAGGTGCGGTCTAACCAATGATTTGTACAGAGGCATAATTACCCTTGAGTCCCTAGTTTCCATGCCCCTTTTAATACATGCGAGAATTTTGTTGGCCTTTTTTGTTGCTATATTACATTGAGCACTACACCCCAGTTTGATGTCAATTTGGACTCCTAGATCCTTTTCGAGTACTGAATTACCCAATTCATCCCCGCTTAGGTTATAACTAGCACACTGGTTATGTCTCCCAAGGTGCATGACCTTGCATTTGTTCACATTGAACCTCATCTTCCACTTTTTTGCCCACTCATCTAGATTGTCAAGATCATTTTGATGGTACATATATAACTCTACGACTCTATTCAGAGCTGCATGCTGGGCTGCGCAGCCCAAGCGATTATTGAATGTCTGCACACAGATCGGAGTGCGCATTGCTCAACGCCATCCTGCCATGAAAGCCAGCAACAGCTTTTCATCGCCGGCCATACACAGGCTGATTGACAGGCGGCCGGGGTTTGGGGGAGACAGCTTTGGTCCCAATCTGCCATGGATCATTGTAGCGCCAGGTTACAGGCTACTCAGCCGCTGCACACAAGTGGGGGGGGCTTCAATAGTAGCGTGATTGCGAATGGATTTCTAATTTTTCGCCCGGCTGCAATCCCATTCGCAGCCGTACACAGTGGCGGGATTTCACTCTAGCGGGGCAACGGCTAAATGATCGCGGGAGTCCCGAAAGTAGCAGCCCAGCAGTCAGGTCTGAATTAGGCCCTATTTCTGTACTTTGTTTTGAAGAGGGTGAGGAATGTAGGTAGAACGACCTGCAGCCAATTAGATCCAGTGACATAACACCAGTAGGACCTCTAGCATCTATCCGTCTGTCCAGTAGGACCTCTAGCATCTGTCTCCTCCAAGGCAGTGGCCATTTTTGGAGGGACAATTTCAGCAAATTCCATAAGGATGGCCAGATCAATTGGAATCTGCAGAGACCGTCCGCCGTGCCCCCCCCCCCCCCCCAAGCCACCAATTGGGCTACAAGTATTTGTACCCATTCAATGTGAACTATGACCAGGAAATTTGCTTTTTGCTAATTAACTAGCAGCCAAATTTGGGTTTACGAATGACTACTCCATCAACAGAACAAGGCCGTATATGGCCGTGGGCCGGCGAGGGTCCCTGCACCCAAGGCTGCGAATGGATTTTTATGCAAAACATCCATTTGCAGCTGTGCGGGGAACTCGCCGTGCGATGGGTCAGTAGACGGCTCTATGAGCGGTGGGTGGTGTTAAAACCCCATTGCAGCGCTGCATGTGAACTAGAATAACCTCCTAGGCGTGGCCAGGACAGCCCTGGGCTTCAGTTTACCAGCCAGGGTGATCATGTTTTGGCCGGGGGACCTTATGTCAAAGCGTCCCCCCGTTTTGCCATGACATCACTGGCTGTTTGAGCCCGGTGCTGGTTGCCGAAATATGGGGGACCCCTACTCCTTTTGTCCCCTGTATTTTGAGAACCAGGACTGGGCCAAGAGCCTTGTGCTGGTTATAGAAATAAAGGGGAACCATTTCATCTCCCCTTCCCCAGTATTTCTGCAACCAGGACCGGCTCAATTAGACTCTGGCTAGTTATAGCCGGAATTATTTTTATTTTTTTTACAACATCGCATGGATCTGACTGATCCAGGCGATGCTGCCGGCCCGTACATATTAGGTTGCCATAAATTCGGCAGCCAAATAGGCATGGCTTCACCATCACCCATTCATACTCTACATGGGGTCAGCCGTAATCGGCCTTTTTAGTAAATTTCCTCCTAATAGTTTAATACCCATGAAGATGCCAATTATGTCACTGTAACTTTTTGGAAATAACTTTTCCGAATGTAATTGAATTAGAATTAAAATGTGACTTATGGGAAAAGTATTTTCTTTATTAGAGAAACTGTCCCTGTAACCCATCCAAACATTGTCTGCAAGAGGAACGATGTCTGTTTCTATAAACACTAACACAGGGGGGCATTCAAACCCATTAACATCACTACTATTGTTTAGCTGTTAGCCAGACACAGATCAACGATTCATAGGGTTACTGAGTATTTTGAGGTATAAATAAGAATACGCTACATATAGTGGTATAATGATGACAACAGTCAGGGTTAATAATTGACCTTCAGTGAGAGGTGGAACCTGGGTACGGGACAACAGTGGGATGGGAGGATAACGAGACAGAATATTCCATAGCCAGAGTATCAGGTGATCTCTATGAACTATGATACAATAGGATGATGCAATAGGCACCGCCATGCACCCCAAGCTACCATTGGGTTTTATTTCACTTCAATCCTCAAGCAAGGTCAACAGGTTAAGTTTTTGGGATTTATTTAATCATGCTCCAGTGCGCTCAGACCGTACTGCGACTGGAAAAATGGGCGCCATGCCATTTTCCCCACAATTTCGGAAGTGTTCCTTCTGCATGGCTGGATTTCGGAGGGTAAATATTGCAAAAATGGGTGCAGAGTGTGCGGTGTGAGCCCCCTGGTACTCAGGGGCCCATTTGCACCCATTATTGATACATCACTGCATACAAGTGATGGAATCTGAGTTGCCAGACATTCCTGCTGCAATTCATTCATTGTGGAACTGTATTTGCCGACCATCCAGGGATTAGAACGATCCCAGATAAGCCGCAGTGTGCTTCTGATTAGGTGTGGACTAACACGCGGTAATTGTGCAGCCATCACATCTCAGTATCTATGGGTCTTTTAGTCTCATCCGTTACGTATAATGTTATACAACAAATAGCCGTTGTCTAATCTCCGTGGTTTCAATTCAGACAACTTGTGAATATGAGGGTATACGGATGAAAGGTCAACAGTGTCTATGTCGGCAGTCAAGAGGTCGACACTATATGGTCAACACGTACTAGGTTTACATTGACAAAAGGTTGACATGCACTTGATTGTCACTGACAAAAGGTCGACACAAGCAAAAAGTCTAGGTGCCAATGTTCGACACCTGAAAATGTCGACATGGCTTTTTTTTTGACGTTTTCATGTGTTACGATCCACGGGGCCTACATCTGGGAACGGTAAAGTGTGTTGGGTGCAGCAGTAGCAAAGCGTGGCACCATGCCTGAAGTGCGCTCGACATGCGAGGGTACTTGCTACACTAATTGGGTGTCCATGTCGACAGGAGTCGATGTTGACACCAGATAACCGTAAAAAAAGTCATGTCGACCTTTTCATATGTCTACCTGTTCCTTTTGGCATTTTGCATGCGTCAGCCTTTTGTCAGTGTCGACGTTTTTATCATCGTCTTTTGTCCACGTCGACCGCGTGCCTGACAACTTGTTGACTGTTATCATAGATCCTGTCAACCCTTTGATCATCATCCAAATATGAGATTACAATGCGGAAACACAGTTATACGCTGAACATTTCCCTAGAACATTTCAAAGATAATCGCTATCTCAATAAATAGTATGTTATGTCATCAATGGGAAATTAACCCTTTGAGTGCCGACATCTCTGTGAGAGATGCGCAAAATATCCACAAAAAATCCCAGCGTCGCTCACATTTGTTCTATCAATTCAAATAAAAAATGTTGTGTAAAAAAATAGATTGTGGGGGGGGGGTACGCAATCCTGGGTCACCACAGTCGATCTGTCCCGACAACCATGACCCTGGTCCATTTTCGTTTTGCTCAACAGCATATCGCCAGGTGGGATTTAATGGCCCGCCAGGCGACTGGCAAAAAGGGGGCGTGTCCGCGTAAACGGCCATGGATTGTCGAGATTCGTCGGTGATCGTCACAATTCACGTCTCTTAACGACAAAATGGGCCCGACAGCTTTTAAAGTTGGGCCCGTTTTGTCGATCTGCCTCTTCAATGCTGTCGGGCAAGACAGCATTGAATAGGCGCCCGCCGCTATTCCCCCCGTCGGAAATAGCGGCAGGGATTGCATACCCCCCCCCCTAAATTTCCTATATAAGGTAACATTACAGATCATTATGATGAATAAAATGTTTGTTTGCCAGTTTTCACACCTATTTTTTTTAAAAATCACTGAAATGGTTAAACCACCCTCCGTTCCCATTGATGGATAACTCCTGGAGTCCCATCCAAACTGACTTATTTCTCCATTACGGTCGCTGCCTCTTCTAGTTCTTCATTTTCTAGGAAAAAGCCATTAAGTGTCCAATACGGTGCTCAGCCAGGAATGTGGCCGTATCTGGTAACAGCTCTATCAGTCCCGCTGCGCACAGTCCTGTCTGAGCCTCCTTATACGTCCTCAGCGGCGACAGGGAACATAATCTATCTGCTTCTCCCGTTATTTCATTATACCGGTATTACTGAAGCTGTGGAGTGGAGAAAACATTTTGTACTGTAAAATGACAACATAAGCACCAAGGAGAAATAAGAGTCTATTTTAGGGTAATATTATCCATATGTAGTTACTTCAGTTGGAGATATTTTGTCAGTTTTCTGTTGCCTTTATTATATCAGCACGACGGTGCCGAGTTGTGTTACTGTAGTGCAGAATTGTTTATGTCATTACTTTGTAATAAAATGTATAGAGCTGATTTTGTGCACAACATAGTTTATTTCGCAAGCTACAGTAGTGACATACATGTAGCATGCCCAGGGGCGGGGCATCCAAGGACATTGGAGGCACCAACCTCTGGGCTCTAAGTCCTGAAGGGGCACCTCCATGTAAAGCAGCAGCTGTGAGATTCACAGCAGGATCCGTGGTGTGTGCATTGTGTGATTGTGATTACTAATCACTGCTGTTTGTATTACCTGTATAGCAGCTTTACCGGATTCACAGATCTTACATTGATTAAGCTGTCTGCTACAGACTAGATTTATTGAGCGCCGAGCTGTTGATAAACCTTGTGTGCTCTGAGACCCCAGGGCAGTAGCTGCTGCGCTGGGTGTCAGGATTTATGGCTAAACCACTCTCCCCTAAAAGAAAAGTCTAGATTCACCAATGAGCTAAGGGCAAATGGGCTAATAGAGTAGACCCAGTTGGTTCTAGCCAACGGTATCACAGTTTGGGCAGGATGTACTAAGCAGTTGGGTAAATCCCACTGCACTAAACACAAACATACTAACATATGCGATTGGTATCGCAAAGGACAGCATTTGTGAAAAGAGCTGCCCTTTGCAAAGCAGCCGCCCCTGCGGGTCCCTCTTACCTCCTGCTCCTGGGACCATCCTGCTGCAGATGGCTGCAGTGACGATCAGGCTCCTCCCCCTCCCTGCACCCGGAAGGGGAAGCACTGCTGCCAGGGAAGAGGAGGAGCCAGGTCACCCTTCTGTTGTATGTCAATGTGCAAATCTTTTATGTGCAAGAATGCAAATGGAAAAATAAACTAATTGTATGAAATATTACACCACTTTTAATAAATGCTATATTTTACTGACTTGTATGCCCAAATTTGATATTGTGAATTACTATTAAGGCTATCCAGGTCTAAAAGTTAGACCTAGTATAGTGCACCAATCTACAAATTTCTATATATAACATTGTTGTCTGTCCTCCCATCTTTCTATACATATCCACAGCTTACAAGGGAAGAACTTGAAATTTTACATACCAGCGTATTAAAGCACAGCTGAGGCGACAAAAAAAAAATCCAAAAATAAATGAATTACCGTTATCTTTTTAATAATGAACCCTTTGAATGTCAACAGTTCTGTGAGAGATCTGCAAACTATCCGCTAAAAATGCCAGCGGCGCTCACATTTGTTATATAGATTAAAATAAAAATGGTTGTGTAAAAATAGATTATATTTCCTATATACTGTTCGATAACGTTACAGGTCGTTATGTTTGCTTGGCAATTTTCACACCTATTTTGCCAAATTCACTTGGCACTCAAAGGGTTAAAAAACCACAATTTTTGCCTTACGCTCATATCTATGTTCCAACATTACTCTGGATTAACTACAGCAATTTGCACCAAACATGGTACACATATTACTTACAATCTTGGAACAAACACTGTAGGGGTAACACACCCCTAGCATCCCTAGGGGGTGGGACAGCAGCACAGAGTATTTAAGCAGACAGCATAACTCTGGGGTGGCAATTTAAACCAAACTTGGTACACATATGACTTACAATCTGTGAACAAACATCGTGGGGACAAAGGTGTAACTACCATAGGTGCAAGGGGTGCAGCTGCTATGGGGCCCAAGCTGAAGGGGGCCCATCATTACTGTCTAAGTAATATGTTTTACATACATTTATCACAATCAGTCGCTAAATAGGGGGCTCTTACAAACTTTTGCTATGGGGCCTACGAATATCTATTTACGCCTCTGTGTGGGGGCAACACAATCCTAGCGGTGGGGCAGCAGCACAGAGTATATCAGGACACGCATGATATGTCAGTGATGACAGGGATGAATATGACAGGGTGAGTGACATGATTTGAGGAGGGGAATGGAGACAACGTACCCTACACTGAGAGTTATATAGTGGCAGTAGCAGGGTCCCCAAGCAGCACAGAGCATATCAGGAGATGCATAGTGTGCTACGCTCCAACACAAACGAACAACTGATGTCAATTATGCTGTGCGTTTAATATTTAAATTGATTTTTATAAATAAACATTCTTAAAACGCCTGGCAACGCTGGATACTATATATACAGTTGTGCTCATAAGTTTACATACCCTAGCAGAATTTGTGCTTTTCTGGCCATTTGTCAGAGAATATGAATGATAACTCACAAGCTTTTCTTTCACTAATGGTTAGTCTTTGTGAGAAGCCATTTATTGTCAAACAACTGTGTTACTCTTTTTAAATCATAGTGACAACAGAAACGACCAAAATGACCCTGATCAAAAGTTTACATACCCCAGTTCTTAATACCGTGTATTGACCCCTTTAACATCAATGACAGTCTTTTGTGGTAGTTGTGGATAAGGCTCTTTATTTTCTCAGATGGTAAAGCTGCCGATTCTTCTTGGCAAAAAACCTCCAGTTCCTGTAAATTCTTGGCCTCTTGCATGAACTGCACGTTTGAGAACTCCCCAGAGTGGCTCAATGATAATGAGGTCAGGAGACTGAGATGGCCACTCCAGAACCTTCACTTTATTCTGCTGTAGCCAATGACAGGTTGACTTGGCCTTGTGTTTTGGGTCATTGTCATGTTGGAACGTCCAAGTACGTCCTATGCGCAGCTTCCGGGTGAGTGCAAATTTTCCTCCAGTATTTTCTGATAACATGCTGCATTCATCTTGCCATCAAGTTTCCAGTGCCTTTGTAGCTCACACATCCCCAAGACATCAGCGATCCACCTCCGTGTTTTACAGTAGGAATGGTGTACCTTTCATCATAGGCCTTGTTGACTCCTCTCCAAATGTAACGTTTATGGTTTTGGCCAAGAAGTTCAATTCTGGTCTCATCACTCCAAATGACTTTGTTCCAGAAGTTTTGAGGCTTATCTCTGTGCTGATTGGAGTACTTTTTGCATCCCTAACAATTTTCCTGGCAGTTGTGGCTGAAACTTTTGTTGGTCTACCTGACTGTGATTTGGTTTCAACAGAATCCCTCATTTTCCACTTCTTAATTAAAGTTTGAACACTGCTGATTGGCATTCTCAATTGCTTGGATATCTTTTTATATCCCTTTCCTGTTTTATACAGTTCAATTACCCTTTTCCCGCAGATCCTTTGACAATTATTTTGCTTTCCCCATGACTCAGAATAAACGTCAGTGCATCACTGGATGAAAGATGCAAGGGTCTTTCAGGAGACCAAAAACTCACTGACCTTTTACACACACACACACACACACACACACACACACACACACACACACACACACAAACACACACACACACTGATTACAAGCAAGCAGCTCACAGGTGAGGATGGTTACCTTTAGTAGCCATTCAAACCCGTTTGTGTCAACTTATGTGCATGCCAAAATCTCCAGGGTATGTCAACTTTGATCAGGGTCATTTGGGTAGTTTCTGTTGTCATTATGATTTAAAAAGAGTAAACACAGTTGTATGACAATAAATGGCTTCACCCAACCACTGACCATGAGGGAAAGACAAGTTTGTGAGTTATCGTTCATATTCTCTGACAAATGGCCGAAAATCACAAATTCTGCTAGGGTATGTAAACTTATGAGCACAACTGTATACATATATATATATATATATATATATATATATATATATATATATACTGTATATCTATCTATCTATCTATCTATCTATCTATCTATCTATCTATATATATATATATATATATAGTTATATCTATATATACATCTATATATAGATATCTATATCCATATATACATATAGATATAGATATCTATATATATATATCTATCTTTATATATATCTATATATAGATATATATATCTATATATATGAACATATTACAGAGGCAGAGCTAGTCCCGGCTGCCCACTCAGCCATTACCTATTTGCACAATAACAATGTCTGCATTAAATCACTTCGTGTCCAGATTTTCTGCTCAGAAATAAAATCAGCCTACACAATGAAGTAGCTGTCACTTAACATCACATTTAATTGCAGTGTTTAACACCTCATCAATCAACAAAGTGCAGCATCACACAATACCGCCTTCTCCTGTGCGCTATTAACCTGTTGTTGCAGATTTCGCATCAGGTTTGTTTTTGCAGAGAACATTGCTGACATCCTCAGAGTTTCTGCATAAGGACACAGCGGAACCCCTTGCATTGCGGCAGGGTTTGTGGGGATTTAAATCGGCTGCTTTCTTCGCTTTGTGCCCTATGCTGAATAAGCCCCAGTGGGTGAGGATTATCCTGCTGTATTGATGCATTTTGAAGTAGATTTCGACACCATTACATCTCTAACCTGAGATCATGGGCTTATTACAAAGTACAATCTCATAACGGAGTTTGTGCTGGTTAATATATTCTGCGCTGCTCTTATATTTTCAAGTGTAGGCAGATTGCATGTACTCGGAGCATGGAGAAGGTCCAGGTCACACCCCATGGGGAATTATGCGTCTCTGCTGGTGATATTACTCATGGTGATACCTTACGCCAGCAGTTTCCAATGCAACTGGAGGCCAGAATCCTTTGTTGCGCAAATAATTGTTCTGTTTAAATAAATAACCTGCTCATTGGATGAAGAATACATTGGGAGATTTTCTATAGAAAAGACTTATATCTAAAATAAAGTCCAATGTAATTGTAAAGTCACAAGCTCAGGTTCCTAAATGTTATTTCTCATCGTGTCTTATTTGTAGGCGGTGGTACTACCAGGGACCCTGCTGCATCTGAGTGGAAGCGTAGAAATGTATTACATATTTCGTGACATATATTTCTTAGATTAATTCCCAAGTTGTCATTTTGACCTGAGGGTGCTGAAGTTGGGGACTGGCTTGAGGGATTAAAAATTCAAATAGACCTAAATGCAATACTATGTAATGCTAGTTGGTTTTATGGTATTATTTAAAGTTTATATAAATTATAAATATATATATAGATATATCTATCTATCTATCTATCTATCTATCTATCTATCTATCTATCTATAAAAAAGAAGAGGGGAGCACCTACTAGTATGCTAGGGTCGTTATATCACCCTAATTGCAGTTATTATAACCTGATAGTGGAGTTGCAGTAACACATTGTGTATAAACAAATTTGCATAACCATAAGTACCCCTTTATTAAAGCAAGGACTGGTACCGTCCTGCAACATACTTTACCCAGATTAATTATTTAAAGCAGGAACATTTAAAATTTTCTTTAGAACAATAGACAATTTAAGGGATAGATCCAATTAACTGAACTCAATATATAATAGAAGAAAACGTGAGATGACTTTATAGCAGAGATCCAAACCCACATTCAATTTTTTGTGGTATTGAACCAAAGTCTTCCAAGGACATCTGATCCCAATTGAGTACTAGTTTGGGTCTTTCTGCAGCTGAATCAACTTTAGCAGATGGTCCTGGCACTTCACAACTCCTAAACCTCTCTCCATGAAGTTCTTGATTATCCAATACATGGTTAATTGAGTTCCAATCTTACTAGCAACATTATCCTTGCCTGTGAAGCCCTTTTTGTGCAAAGCAATGATGACTGTATGTGTTTCCTTGCCATGGCTAAGAAAGGAAGAATAATGACTTCAAGCACCACCCTCCTTTTAAAGATTCCAGTCTGTTATTCTAACGTAATCAGCATGACTGAGTGATCCCCAGCCTTGTCCTCGTCAAGACTGTCACCTGTATTAGTTAGAGAATCACTGACATGATTTCAGCTGGTCCTTTTGTGGCAGGACTGAAATGCAGTAGAAATGTTGTTTTTGGAATTAATTGCATTGTCATGGGAAAGAGGAACTTTGCAATTAATTGCAATTCATCTGATCACTCTTCATGACATTCTAGGGTATATATGCAAATTGCCATCATAATAATTAAATCAGCAGACTTTGTAAAAATTTATATTTTTGTCATTCGTCAGTTACATGGAATTGGTGGCAGCAATGACAGAATGTCCACTAGGTGGCAGCAACACTCAAACCTGGAGGGAGTTATTTATAGTAACTTATGTTAAACGAGTCTTTAACACGATCATTGTTACCGAAACAAACTTTACAAACTTTTGAATGTCAAATCTTTACACAGTGAGGTTGTAAGAAAATGTCAAACATATAATTGATTTTAAACCAAATAAAGGCCTCTGTCCTTCCCCTTTGACCTCAGAAAGGTAGCCAATCCATGTAACTTCTGTTAGGCTTAAGGAAAATGCTGACAAAACTGGTCATTTGCATAACCAGCGGAATTAAAAATGAATTAGACAAATCTAAGTATAGATCTGCAATACCTTTATACACATTAATCAAGTCCCCTAAGTGCATGCAAGACTTTATAAAATTGGATTTGCTCTACATTAACAACTCTCAGCTATATTCTAGATCAATACGAGAAGAAAATATGTGGTTCTTGCACTTTCCCGGGGACCGCCGTCTCCTTCATTGAGCCGCCATTAAATGGCCCATCCTTACAAACTTTCTTCTGTGAGGCCGCGGCCATTTTGTCGGGGACATTTTCAATAGTATTCCATACAAAATGCTCTCTGTAGCGCTGGTTGTGGCCTCCAGGTGCCCCTTGCAATCATCTCTCTCCTAAGACACCCCAAAAACAGTTTACCTGCCATGTGAGACAGTTTGAGGGGAAATGTGGTTGGTAACCCATTCTAAAATGATACATTTGTGCCGTTTTAACCATTTTCTTAAGTAGACGCATTGGTGCTAGATGCCATGCACTGTAAATGATACGTGTCTAATAATGTGTTTTCACGTTATATTCAGTGCACATGAATGATGCACTTATGTATAAAGTGGTTTTGGTTTTAAAATGCATTGACATTTGGAATCAGTTTATTCTTACATAGAGAGCCCTATGCTAATGAACCTCCTAGTGCGCTCAGCAGTATCCTGCGGAAAGGTGATACTCTGGGTAAAGTGTCAAGTAGATGTGAATCAAATGTTATCCTGTAGCAATATACTGTATGGGGGGGGGGGGGGGGGATGTAATCTGTATTTATTTATGTGTGGTAAGATAGCTGGTCTGAGAGAGATCCCTTCTGACAGAGAGGAGAGATGCTGCGGTAACACCTTTGTATGCTACGAATTCGTCCCCAGCACCTTTAGCAATGGTCTATTTTTAAAGATCTTTTGAGCAAATAAACATCATTACCGGACTCAGAGGAGGATTTTCCACAAGGCAACCTAGGTGCCTGCCTAGGACCCAGCAGTTCCCAAGGTACCCCATAAACATACCCTGACTATCCAAATTGTTCCGAGATGAACATTACACGGTTACCGCATCCCATCATGACATCACACAGACCTGCCTGCACTCCGATCATACTTGCCTACTTTTGAAAACTAATTTCAGGGAGATTATCGTTGGTAATATAATTTAACACAGCGCCACATTGGGGGGAGCGTGTCATGCTCCGCCCAAAGGGCGTGTCTAGTGCCATATATGGAGAGATTGTGAAAAGAGATTGTGAACGTGACACCTAGAAGCGTGGGTGTATAAATTAAAATGACATATCCAAATGTAGATGAGCCCCAAAGCAGTTAGTAAGAGATACTGTACTTGGTAAAGTGCTGGGAAATGGTGCTGATGATTCAATGTAAATGTATGTCTCTCATTCCTTTTTATCCCAAAAATGTAAGAGTGTAATGAGGGTTAGGTGAAATGAGGGAGATTGCTAGACTAATGAGGGAGAGAGGGAGATTGCTGTTATTTCAGGGAGTCTCCTGCAAAATGCAGGAGGGGAGGTAACTATGGCTCCCATAGGAAAGAAAATGTGTAAAGTAAAGCGGGCAGTCAGCTTCCTGTACATGTGACCAAGAGACCAAGATTCCGATTTGTGCAGGATGCCGACGGTCACGCTGAGCTTATATAGGTAGACTGTGTACTCTATCCATGCAATCGGCAGCAGAAATGAAGCGCTACGGATATTTGGGTTATGGAATAGTGGGTAGACAATGTCCTGGTCGACAGTCACTAGGTCAAACACTAATGGTCGACAGTGACTAGGTTGACAGCTGAAAATGGTCAACATACCATCGGTGGACATTGCCAGAAGCTTATGGTCAACATGGACATGGTCGATACTCAAAAGGACTCACTTTTTTTACGTTTTTTGTGTGTGTCTAGGTCGACATATGTCAACATGGACACCGTATAAGAGTACTGTGTCACCCTAGCACGCGAGATGATGTGTACGACCATCGAATGATTTTTCTCCTCTTCGGTAATAAGTCGGTCTGAACTGACTTTTATTAGCGACGGAGCTGGACGAAATTGGGGTGCGCAAGAAGTCATGTGACCTCAGCCACCCACCAGTAGCAGGCATCGACCCGCCTGCATTCCCGGGGGGGGGGGGGATACGGTCATTGGGTCACCAGCAAGTAGGTTGACATGCAGGAAGATCGATATGACAATGTCGACTTGACTTAAGGTCGACATGGGTTAGGTGTACAGGGTTTTTTTACTGTTTTTTTTAGCCAACATGTGCCGACAGGCGGTATTTCATGCCCTACCATCCACTAGGGCATGGTGGGAGAATAAAATAGTGTGCCCTGGCATGGCAAGTGCAGCGAGTCATGCGAGGGGACGCGGTGGTACGTTTCGGTGTCCATGTCAACATGGCATGTGCCGACAGGCGGTATTTCATGCCCTACCATCCACTAGGTCATGGTGGGAGAATAAAAATAGTGTGAACGTAGGGAAGCACCGTGCCAGAAGCATTGGGAACGTAACGATCCATGGGAGGGGCTGCGGTGGTACATTTTAGTGTTTATATTGACATTCGGGTAAAAAAAAGTGAAAAAAAAATACGTCGACATTTTCAATCTCGACCTTACCCAAGTCAACCTAATGACCCTATCGACCTAACCCATGTCAACCTTAAGTAATGTCGACCTTACTGCATGTCGACCTACTTGCTGGTGATCTAATGATCCATATACCCCTCAGGGGAATGCCCAGAATTTGTTATGTAGATGCCTTCCCTGCTGCCCCCGCCTCCTGCTCGCCCGCTTCCCTCCCCTACCCGTACAAACACCTCGTAAAATTGCGCAGAACCCACACCATCGAAAACGGGACAAAATCGGACCTGATCGAATCAGCCCCTTAATAACTCGTTAGCGATATGTCAGAAAATAAGTTTCCATCTAATGCAATAAAGCGCGAAGTAACCAGCTCGATGCATCACAGTAATAAAAGCAGCAGCGTACAGTAATATCGAATGCATATAAGAAAGCAATGAGCATGTACGGACGCATCTGTGGGGCACTGACGGCTGGTCGGTCTGTTATGTGTTTAATTAACCCCAGAATTCTGAATTCCGTACAAACATTCCTCTGTTACAGACTTATAGAAATTCTTCATTTATAGCCAATTGGACTAAATAGAAGCTTTGATAAATCAGTTACTTTATGTACAAACGCAGGCTTAGGTGTGACTTTTGCACAATGCTTTCTGTCTGCCAATGTCTGGTCCTGCAGTGATACATTAGGAGATGAAACATGCAACATTACGCTTCAGTTCTGCTTTGTATATTGTTATTTATTACAATGGCATTCTTTTTTCTATTGTTGTTTCTTGTCCCATTATCACGGCTTTTCTTAGATGAACAGATACTTGGCAGCTTTTCTTGGCAGCGTTCCTTTAAAACTTGGTGATGATTCATTAGTTTGTTTTTTCACTCTTTTTATAGCAATTCACACTAAACTCTAATGAGTGTGCGACTCACAGTGCAATTGTATTTTCGGAAACATAGTATTGCGTTTAGCTGGTTTTATTATTGCTATAATTAACAAATACATTTATTTTGTTTCATTAAAAACCATTGCGCTGGGAATGGAATTTTCATTTCTGATATCTGAAATATTTCTTCTGCTTGAAATCGTCTGTTGAAAGCTGGGTAACACACTGCTGTTGCTTTTTAACACCAGAGTGACTAACTTTTTTTTTCTGGTACATTTTGTACTTTTTACAAATGTTTCCCAGAGAGCCAGCGCTTGCTAAAGAAAGTCAATTAATCACAACCTATCTGTGCCGTGGAGACAACAGTGTTTTCCTGAGTTTTCAACAGGCTATTTCCAGCATCGGTTACTGTGATAATACCATTTTATCTATTGTGTGATATAAATATACACAGTAACATAAATATACATTTTATTAGAATTACAGTGAATGGCTGTCATTTAAAGCAGATTACCAGTACAGTCCTTTTCATAGAAACCAGCTAATTGATGGCACATGTTTGTGAAAATTAATTAGATTGCTTTGTACATCAATTTTTTATGTTATGTAGATCATGATGTTTATAGACGAGGTATTACATTCGTGTCACATCAAACCAGTGAAAACTGTCAGTTGTAAAAGTGCCATTTAGTGACCAGGATACGGTCATTGGGTCTACAGCAAGTTGGTCGACAAGCGATGGGTCGACACCGTTAGGTCAACATGGGGATAGGTCGACATGGTTCAAGGTCAACATGGTTCAAGGTCCACATGGGTCAAGGTCCACATGGGTTTAGGTTGACAGGCCATTAGGTCGACACAAGTCATTATGTCAACACTAATGACATGTCGACAGTGTCTAGGTCGACAAAAGGTCGACATGGGGTTTTTCACTGTTTTTTGATCCGACATGTGCCGACAGGCGGTATTTCATGCCCTACCATCCTCTAGGGCATGGTGGGAGAATAAAATAGTGTGCCGAGCGCAACGAGGGACCGTGCCCGAAGCATGGCAAGTGAAGCGAGCGATGCGAGGGGATGCGGTGCACTGGAAACTGTGTCCATTTCGACTGTCGATATTCAGGTAAAAAAAAACAGTGAAAAACCCCATGTCGACCTTTTGACTGTCAACCTAGACACTGTCGACCTAATGCTTGTGTCGACCTATTGCATACCTCCCAACTTTAGAAGTTGGGAGGTCGAGAAAATGGGGCGTGGCCTCACGGGGTGACGCGAACTCCGGCCACGCCCCCGTTTTCGCTGCTCATCGGCGCTGAATAGACGCTGTGCGCATGCACACAGCGTCTATTCTCGGCAAGCTGGGGGGGCTCCCAACTGTCCCCCCCACCGCGGGACAATGGTGGCCCCGGGCGGGACGCGGGAACGTCCCCGAATATTGGGACTTTCCCGCGGAAAGCGTGACAGTTGGGAGGTATGCTATTGACCTGTCGACCTAAACCCATATCGACCATGTCCCATGTCGACCTAGAACCATGTCGACCTAACGGTGTCGCCCTAATGCTTGTCGAACCAACTTGCTGTAGACCAAACGATCCCAACCTTTAGTGACCTAGGGGGGGATACTCTTAAATCCGCGCCCCCTTAACGCCGCCCATCGCTGGCTACCGCAAACATAATTATCGCAAATGATCTAACATATGCGATAATTATCACAAAAGACAGCCTCTTGCGTTAAGAGCTGTCTTTTGCGTTGACCCGGCGATGAGCGGCAGGTCCCGGGGGCTCCCCCCTCCCTCTCTTACCCGGCTGCTGCTGCTGCTGCGCCGGGCTCTCCTCCTCCCTGCACCTGGAAGAGGATGTACAGTGCAGGGAGGAGGAGGTCACAGGTCCGGGCAGCACAGCTCTGTGCTGCCCCGACACAGGTGAGGGGGGGTCGGTGCGGGGATGAGGGGGTCGGTGCGGGGCGGTGGTGGGTCGGTGCAGGGCGGCGGGGGGTCGCGTTAGAAACCCATAGGCTTCTATGGAGCATCGCCAGATTTTTCTGCCGATGCCCCCCCGCCACGATATCCGGTCGTGGGATGCTTAGAACATCCTAAAATGCGCTAAAAACCCTGATAACGGGGTTTTTACCGCATTTTTAGTTAAGAGAATCTCCCCCCTATTGTTTTTCATTTGCCATGACTAAGTAGTCACAGAACCTCTCACACTCCCGAAATCCACTTGTATAAATCTTTAATGAAAAACAAAGAAGCCATACGTTTTCCATTACACCAAGAAGCTAACCCCTCACCCAGCGATAGAACAATCCAGCCCTTATAAAATAAATCAAAGTACGAAACACAAACGCATGGACCGTAAAACCCAACCAATACATTTTAATTGAATAATATAATGACTTATCAGTGTTTAGAGGGAAACGGTATATCTTATCTTAGCTGTTTCGTTCAGATAGGCCCGGATCTGGTTACCCCATGACCTCTGACACTGCGCTATATAACATGGCCAGATACTGTACACAGAGAGGCATTCCACATAAGAATTACATTAGGCCTGTCATACATCAGTGCTGGTGTGACTGTATATCACACGCACAAGATCTCAGAGAACATGAAGCTGCAAGAAAACATCTCTGCTATGTGCGTGATAATCCAATTATTATACAGTAATGCTGGTGTAATACGCAGCCCGACCAATGTCCGGGGGGTTATATAACCAGTACACAGCAGAGAATCTCTGCGATCCTCTATTCAGCAACGTGCTGATGACCTCGCACATCCTGGGCAATATCCGCAATGGAATCTGGGACCAATGTTCCTTAGGGGGCCCCAAAAGTGCAGTCAGACAATAACCAAATACATGGCCAGATTGCATGCATAGGGGGCTATTCAAACCTGATGGCATGGCTGCTAAGTCGAGGACAGGATGATAACTGATAGACTGCACATGCCTACTGCCCATAGTGCACATGTGCAAGGACGTCCGGCAGTAAAATCCTGCTACTTTTTCTATCGCTGGCCATGATTGACAGGAAGCTGGTGTTTGGGGGAGGTAACGGGATGTTTTCTGGGAGTGTCAGGGAATATGCAGGCGTGGCCAGGTGTGTGAGGGGAAGTCATGTGAGGTCAGCTCTGGCCCAGATCAGCCTGTTTCGATTGCAGCTAGGGTTGCCACCTCAGACATCTTCGATTCCTGGAGATCCCCCCCCCCCCCGTACCTTCATGTGCGTATGCGCTCCTGGAAAAGTGGGCGTGGCTTTGTAAACGGACGTGACCTCTTCAGTAAAGCGGGCGTGGCCTCTAATACAGACATGTATTGAAGTCCCTATTGTTACATTTAATAACACATTTCCCCTACTGACAACTCCTACACAGAGATACCGCATACATCCTCCCCTCACCCTGACACCAGTGACAACAACTTCACAGCAACCTCCCCCAACCCCTCACTTCTCTATCATGCATATCTGCCCCAAACACTGACCGTCCACACACACAAATCCCCCCCTCCACACTGGCCTCACCATTTCATCAGCTGACAGCACAGAGGTCCCCTGGGATTGATACACAGTAGCAGCAGGCTTATCTCTCCTCTGAGGCCCAGTTTGGGAGGAAGCGTTGCTGCAGCATCCTAAGCTGTTAGCTGTGCAGTGCTCCTCCATCCTCTCCTCTCCTTCGGCCCAGTGTAAATATTTCTGGAGGTAGAGGGAGCTGTGGGGCGGGCAGCAACTCGCAAGTGCTGGAGACGCACTGTGCATACCCTGTGGCCTTTCTGGCACCCGGAACTCGCGCTCCACCACGAACCACACTCCCTACGGCCCTGACAGTGTGCACACTCAGTTGGGAAGCTGTGGAGGCTTTCAAAGTCACCCGGATTCCGGGAGAATCCCTGAATATGGGAGACTGCAAAAATGTACTGGAGGGTTGCCACCAATTCAGGTAGAATCCAGGAAATCCTGGAGAGGTAACCCTAATTGCAGCCCCCAAGTAGGCCCTTGGGCTACGCACAGACTGCAAACTCTGGGAAAATCATTTGATGACTAAATCATGCGCTGCAGTAAACACACCCCTAACTATATCATTATAATCAGTTCCAATGGTGGTAAGATTGCGCCACACATACACTATCTCCTCCAGCTGCCTTTTGATCAGTTTTATTTTGTTTACAGCAAAAATAAAAAATAATATATAAAACGTCAGCCACATACAGTATGTAATTGGGCGTCAGCATAACCACCAAGCTGCAGGCGCTGGCTTATGATTGGTAGGACGTGTGACCTTGAGGGGGCTTACTGGAGGTCATTGCCAATAATCCCATTCTCTGTTTATATTTCGCTATTATATGGCAAGATAAAGAGAGGAAACAGGTTTCCCGGCCCTGTGAGTGAGAAGTTAATTAAGTGATACCTTTGTTTTATATCAGTGACTAATGCTTTGATGAGGAATGAGGTCACGTCTCATCCAAGGCAATTACTTCTAAATGCCAAACGGGTTCCCCATATTCATTTACTGATGTCACTTAGTCACAAGCTAGCCTAGCCGATGGGAACGGTACTCCAAGGTGGCGAGAAGAGTAATGCCTGCTATCACTCCTGCATTCAGTAATACCACCTCTGTCTGTTCCCGAGCCCTTGTCATTCAGGGAGCAACCAGAAATACAGTAACAGGGAAATATACATTTTGCTGCAAATGGAGGAATTGCTGCATATGGCCGGTATTTAATTAGCTCTGAAGTTTTCAATTTTTCCCGATGTTTCACCAATAATTTTTCGGTCTTCCAATTTGGACACACACACACAAAAAAAATTGTCCCAAAACACGCAGTTTTTCGGTGCTGATTTCCTGGATTCACTTCTCCTGCCTGAGGCCGGTAAAAAAAAGCCTAATTCAGACCGTTTAGCTGGGCAGCAAATTCGCATATGGAACGAGCGTGCATACGCACAGTACACAGTGCGCATGTGCGGGATCCTAATGTGATCAAAGCCAGCGACGGAGGTGGCTATTTGTGTGGGCAGCACCTTGGCATTTTCTGGCATTGTCCCTGAAAACGCAGGCATTGCCCGACCATTGGGAGGGAGGGCCACTGATGTCAGCGGCCTTCCATCTCTCCACGGCCATGGCAGCGCCAAGTAAATCAGTGGGTGATTGTGAATGGATTTGCCCATTTGTATGGCTGAGAACACATTCACAGCTGTGCACAGGGGCAGGGATACACACCGGCGGGGCAGCGTTTCCGGTGCTCACCCCCCCCCCCCCCCAGGCGCTGTCCAGGGGGGGGTGGCTGCAGGTGGCAGGCCGTCGCAGCGTTCCGGGGCGGGGGGGGGGGGGGGAATCGTTGTCATTGGGTGTAGGGTGATGCCACTAACCTCTCTGCTCCCTTCTGCAAACTGGCGCCCTCCAGTGGCCGGCAGCCTAGAGCTGCCTAGTGGTGGCACGGCCCTGCCCTTAAACATTTCCAGCTCTAGGCCCATGTGGCCCTTGAACCGGCCCTGAGAAGACTTAAAACACTTTATAAACCACTCGGTTTCATTTCATGCATTCACAAAGAAAAATAGCTTAGTGGGCATTGCATGCGTTTTTTGCATGCGTTGCAATACGATTTTCCTATGTAATTTATTCACTGCACTTGTGCGGCATCGCATGCGATCGCATGCGATTTTATAGGGTGCCATACCTCCCAACTGTCACGATTTTCGGGTCCTGTCCCGCTGTCCCACCCGCGTCAGGCATTGTCCCGCTGCGGGGGGTGGCAGTTGGGAGACCCCCCAATCTAATAGAATAGACGCTGTGCACATTCTATTCTCGTATGCAAATGAGGTGACGGCTAATTAGCATAAGCCGCACCCTCATTTGCATATGTCCCGCCCCCTTTTCGGACACTCACGCGGCTTCGCCGCGTGAGTGTCCCTATTTCATCAGCACAGAAGTTGGGAGGTATGGGGTGCGATGCCATTTAAGTTAGTATTCACTTGTATGACATACAATGGGATTTAGGCACCTCCCCACTATCCACGCCACCCCGAAGCGTGGTGAGCACAGCAGAATGCTTGCCACGCTTCAGGCTCGGTGGCTCTCTGCGCTCGCCACACTACATAAAATCAACTCCACGCCGATGTGGATAGTGGGGGTAAGAAAAGGTGGGAGGATGCGTTCTGCCGCCCCTCGCTGGGTTTGCTACACTCGCCACGCTTCAGGGTGGTGTGGATAGTGGGGAGGTGCCTAAATCCCATTGTATGTCAAACAAGTGTATAGTACATTAAATGGCTTTGCAGCCTATAAATTGGATGCGATCGCATGTGGTTTTAATTGCGGTGCAATCCCATGCGATCTCATCGCACCGCCCAAGGACAGAGAGCAGTGAATAAATGACATAGGAAAATCGTATCGCATGAAAAAAAAATTGCATGCAATGCGATGTGATGCGATTTCCCTACGGTGCCGTACGTATGATAATTGGGTGCTCTGCTAATACATAAGTACCAAAAAAGCTGATTTTTGTTTGACTCAATAAAAGAATTGTCTGAATCATTCTGACAAAAAGCACTAACGGGCCAACGGTCGAATAACGGTTTGAAAAACGGTTTGATATAAAAGTAGCTTTTTTTTTTAATGAAAAACTGTCCTTTAAAGTGTCACAAGTTACACAAAAGCTTATAATAAAAAAAAAAAACAGCAAATGTAAAATAATAGATAAACCCCCCCCTAAATAATAAGGACATTTTGCACCCTTAAGTTGTGAGCAGCTTTCTTTGAGCTGTGCGCAGCTTCCAGTCAGGTACACACACAGTGCCTCGCTGAGTGAACGGACACTGCGCTGACCTGGATATAGACTCAACATTAACCGCCGACGCCACCAGCTGGGTGACAGGTACTTTATTATATTACAAATCACACCGGGATATGTCATCATATATTTCAAGGCGAAATCCAGCCGTGCCTCAGCGTCCTATATATCACCCCCGTGTCACCGTACACCCTTTCATGTGCAGCTGCAGCTGACTGGGGCTCATGGTGGAGAGCAAGGCCTGGTCACTTCTGTCATTAATTACTGAATATGTCTCACAGATGTGGGGATTACACATGACACACGGGGAGCCCCGGTCATTAATTCCTCCTAGAACTCATTACACGGCTGAGTGCCATTACAGTAATATTCCCCCTGCCAAGACAAAATGGCTTCCTCCTACTGTGCCTGTTCTGTGAGGACAGGTCCAGCCTGTGCGTGCTGCAGAGGTCCCATTGTATGTGCAGCGTAATGAGACTCAATGCCCGGGCTGCTGACTTCTGGCTGAGACTGGAGGTGATCTGAGACTTCATCTCCTCTCTGATACTTCACCCTGGACAGACCCCTGTCAGCTGTACCATATGGCGGTCGGCTGTGTTACAATGATCTCTGGAATGTACATTATATTATACATACATCACTCTGAGGTAGCTCCTGAGGGTTACAGTAATATGGAATCGTCATGGCTCCTCACTGGATAGTTTGGGGGTGGGGTTGGAATGCACACCCTATTTCTAAGCAGAATAACAGGTGCTACCATGCTGTGACTTGTAGTGTCACACAGAAAATAGGAAAATACCGGCGTTTACTGTGAACCCTAAAACACTGGTAATCATTATGATCTCTGCAATATAACATGGAGTAATATTGTAGTACGTATGCCCCATTAATGAGGCGACGAGAGCAGTGTGCTGAGCCACCTACTGTAGTTAAGTACAGATCGCTCAGCACAGATCGTTCCCCCGCTTCATTTCTAAGCGATGTCACTTAGAAATGGGGCTGTAATTGCCTCGCCGTGTGTATGGCCCATTAGGATAAGTTTTGGCCATTTGGATCCAGCTGCCACAACGATGTGACCCTCATCAGGTGGGTACCTAAAGGGGCATACACACGTAGAGATCTGTGCTAAGCAATTTTGCTGGTGTCAAGATCTCCCATGGAGAGCACATACACACGCAGAGATTTGTGCTATGCAATTTTGCTAAGCAAAAAAAGGCTGGGTAGTTGTTCAGAATAAGAGATTGCGATCAGTATCTCTCATTCTGTACACACAGAGATATTTGCAGCCATTTGCTAAGCAATCTAACTAGATTTTGACTGCATGCTCTGATTTAGCAAGAGATATTTAATCTCTCGGAGCATACACACGGAGAGATCTGTGCTTACTTTCTAAGCAATCTAGTCAGATTGCTTAGAAAATAGCACAAATTTGCTCCTTGTGTATACCCCTTAACACTCCTAAGGTTCAAGTCAGTAGTATGGGAACCCCCGGGCCAGCACAACCCAACCTCCCAAGGCATGACACAATTGAGAAGTAGCAATTTAAGTGATAAAATGTGTTACATGAATAAGAAGCAGCAGCTTTGTACTAAGTGCATAGGGGAGAAGTAGTCATTCGGTTATTAAAAAGTGTTACATTAGCGAAAAGCAGTTGAGATACAAAGAAAGTATTAGATTGTTACGATAACCGGGCCGATAATGTAATTTGTGCTTGGAAAGTGATTGGCAAAAAGTTAGATTGCATTTCATGAAATGACCCAGAAAAACTATGCTGAAAGCAATATTTATTAAGGCGCCTAGAGAATTATGCTGTTTTATCTTATATCTAATACTTAACACTTAAGCCTAGAAATAACTCACACTGACACCTTAACTAATAAATAAGACACGGACACCAACTGCGTAAGTTTAAAGGTCATCTAGGATATTTATTTAAAGATGGTATGACCCTAATTGTTTAGGGATGGCAAGAAGAAGCACTTGAGACCAGCACCCTCAAAACGCGGATGCCCCTCATGGCGGCGACCAGGTCGCCCCACTCGCTGGCATCACTCAAATAACTTGTGCGTACAGCCCGCTCCGCAGCGGCATGCCACGCCCCTCCTAGGGCCAGACGCGGGCACTTCCAGGAAGTGTCCAGCGCCCCACCGCGTTGAGTCGGGACTCGCCTACCTTCTTGGCAGAGGGGCGGGCCATACCCTACGGAGACCACCTGACACCACACTTGAGTGCTGGTCGAGAGCGCTCAACCGCCGATTGTAAATCAAACTAAATTCCAATTTGGTGAAGGCTCAAAAAGCCCATGTAGCACTTTAAAAGGGGAGGGAGGGTGGGAATCCAGACTCAAAGAGGAAGTCCTTCCTGCCTGCTTGCCTATAAGTACCCCTCTCTAAGCTGACGCCCCCCAGCTACCCCATAGGGCAGAGCTACCTGCCACTCATTATTTGCCTCAGGCTTTATCTTGACATTCACAACTTTATTTAACTACTGCAAATTCACAGGCTCTTAATTACACTCGAGCTTATGCAGCCCTCGTTACATCTATATGTCGTTGCTGCTGATTGGACTGCAGCTAAAATGCTTTCCTGGTGTTTCAGCCCTGGGGGGGGGGGGGGGGGGAAACATATACAGTATACATATACAGTACACAACTGTGTTTCCTGCCACTCTCCATCATAAAAGCAACCAAGCTGATTGGTGGACTACTGATAGAACTGGAGGACACACAGACAGGACTGGGATCCAGGCTCACTGACAGGACAGACAGAGACACTACAGGCATTGATGGACAGACACCCGGAAAATGCTCACAGGTCATAGAGACAGAACACTTCTTATTACACAATATTGATAAATAAGCCTATAAATATGAAATGGCGCTCCGTTGTAAATTAATTCATTTATCAAAAGCTTTTACCATCCAAAGAGGACGAGCGAATCTGCATCCCCTGGCAACCAAATTCAAATCAAATATGATTTGAATTTGGTTGCCAGGGGAAGCAGATTCGCTTGTCCTCTGTGGATGTTAAAAGATTCTGATAAATGAATTATTTTACAATTAATTTGCACAAGTACCCCTTATGGTTACTGCAGGGTTGCCCACCCTCCTGGACTGGCCGGGAGGGTCCCGGAAATCAGGTCCCCCTCCCCCCCTCCCGGAAAGGTGGGTAATCGTCCCGGATTCTGCCTCACTGTCCGTATCTCCCCATCAGCTGCCCGTCCGCCTCATTGAATTACCGCAATGGCGGCTTTTCGTGGGGAGGGGCGGGGCTAAGTATGCAAATAGAACAATTTAGGCCTACATCAGGCCCGCCCCCAGAAGTGATGCTGACAGTTTCCTCTCCTGGCTTCTCCCGGAGCGGAAGAGTTTAAGTAGGCACGTGAGAGTTACTGTACCATTTACTGGTCATGGTTTCCTCTTACTGTGTGTACGGCGCTGTGGAAACATAGTAGTATAATAAAAACACACCAACCCAAAAACGGAGACTCGTGGGGCCAGATGTACAGAATGATAAACCACCAGCCAATCTGTTCCTACCTGTCATTTTTCAAACCCAGCCTGTAACATGTCAGGTAGGAGCTGATTGGCTGGCTGTTAATCACTCTCACTTGATACATCTGGCCCATGATGAGAGAATGTAGACAGTCGGCACTTATGCGTTCAAGAGTCAGAATGTTGATGGCGTAATGATGACTTCTGAATGCCAACAGTACAAATGCATTTCAAAAACATTTCAGCTGTGTCGGCATTATAATCTCAAACCTGATAAATTGTCTTCAGATGCTGGATGCGATGTACTATTATCTCCACCTAGTAGTCCATGTGTTTACATTTGTCTCTGCTGTGTGTTATCTCTCAGCTGCACCCCATTCCAGCTGCAGTTATGGGATCAGTGATCTTGTTCCAGTAATGTTCCGCTGCAGGGACTGTCTCTGCTCCTTAAATCACTGTTACGATGCCCAAACCATAACTAACATGTACCCCCCCCCCCTGCCCCCTGAGCCTGAGCTGCTGCACAAGTGCCCCTGTTATTCAATCAAGATGGGTCAAGCAGCATTCGCTTAAGACATAAATTGCAGTAAGCGGCTTTCCAACTGATGTAGAACTACAAATCCCAGCATGTCTGGAGACTCTCTGCAGCTTCTCCAAGGGGCGGGGCTTGCCAGGATTAAGCACACCCCTTATACTGGTAAGGGGGTGGTGCTAAATTATGCGATTTGCATAATTTTAGCCACGCCCTCTCCCTAAAATAGACGCCAATGCTGGTGGCAGAGGGAGGGGATGCGGGGGATGGAGGAACCCGCTAAATGCGGGAGGTTTGCCCACCCTTCCAGGGGGCAGGGAGGGAGACCTAATTTTTGGGTAGGTAAATATGTGCTGCATATCGGCACAACATTTAGCTTATGAGGATCGAGACTATCCGGGGCGTGGCCTATGTAGATGGGGGTGTGGCCTTGCGGGGGAGCCATGATCGCAGGCCCCATTTTCTTTCACCTCAGGGACATGGTCAGCGGTGTGTAAACTGCTGGCCACGCCCCCAGCCCAGAGTTGCCTACCCTCCCGGAATGGCCGGGAGGGTCCCGAAAAAATCGGTCCCCTTCCCCTGATCATGGCTCCCCCCCCGACGCACCATTTAAATAACCTTATCTACTTATCTCCGACGAGAGGGCTAAAGTGCCATAATCGTGTCGTTTTAGCCCCGCCCCCTCTGTGAAGATGCGCAAACCGGGTCATTTTCCATCACAGGGGTGGGGCTTAATGACGTCACGTTCAAGCCCAGCCCCTGAACTCCTTCTGAAATAAAAAAGTCGGCAACCCTGCCCCAGACCCTCTGCCTTCCCGAATAGACACTATGCCCACAGTGTTTATTCCCAGGCAGGCAGGGGGTGACTCCCAACAGCCCCCCACCGTGAGACACTGCCGACACTGATTGGGACTGTCCCAAAAAAACAGGACGGTCCCACAAAAAGCGGTACAGTTGGGAGGTACGATGCTGGTATGTGTAGTTGTACAACAGCTGGAGGATGGCTTATTTCTGCCCCTGATTGAGGAGTCTATGGCCTTGGTGGATCTGTATACACAGCTCAGTGCTGCGCGGGTATACGATTACAAGGCGACGCTGCAATAAACCTATTTTAAGCGATAACGAGTGAGTGAAATCCTGCCGACGGTAAGATTTATGCCGCAGATATGAAAATCCAGTTGGCACAATTCATTTTCTATAAACATTTTCATCCCCCGCTAATCCCTGTGACAGAGCAAGAGGTGAGTCTGCCACCTCTCACGTCAGATGGCTCCAAGCTCAGATTCTGATTACACAAAGCTTATAGAATTGTACAAATGATCCCCCGGGGAGCGTGAGCGGCTGATTGGGGCGCATGGCCGGGGCTACGCGAGGTAAACTCTTCAAAACAATTCTCATTATATAAAAAGAACATTAAACGCTGACAGGTGGCAATATAAACAGGTATACAGAAAATATCTAGTTCTCTGTCATGTGGGCCTGATTCATCTTTTTTAGCAAAGCAAAAAAAGCAAGCAACTGGGCAGAATCATGCTGCGCTGCAGGTGGGGCAGAAGTAACATGTGCAGAGAGCGCATACTTGCTGACTTTTTCTGTCTCGTCTCCAAGAAAAGCCGGGGGGGAGACTGTCAGCTGCCCTTTGAGGGGCGGGGACTGATATTAATCAAGCCCCGCCCCCAGTGCAGCAAATAATGTGATTCAGTTTGCATCATTTTAGCCCCTCCCCGAAAAGCGACAAATTGCAGTATTTTTACGGTGAGCTGGGAAGATGCTGGGGGTTCGGGGGGCATGCGGAGGCTTGCCCACCTTTCCAAGTAGCCGGGAAAGTGACCTGATTTTCAGGAGCCTTCCGGCTATTCCCATAGGGTAGGCAAGTATGAGAGAGATTTGGGTGGGGTGTGTCCAAATTAAAATCTTAATTGCAAGTGTAAAAATAAAGCTGTCTTTTGTAAATCTTCTGTGGACTACATGCAAAACCAGCCAGTATTTACACTGCACAGAAACAATATACGTGTATTTGCTTCCCTTGCAGTGCAACATGTTTTGTTCCAGACACAGAAGTACTGTACTTGCTTTACTGAATCTGACCCTGTATCTAATGGGCATAGAACTTACTCTCTCCATCTGTCCGGGAGGTCGTGGGTGAGACATACTGTAGGTATCAGTGGGTTTCCCGAATAATCGGGTGTTTAATACAGATGTGGTAAAGCGTATATTAATGCAGGTGCCAGTGCATGTAGATCAGGCATGTTCAAACTGTGGCCCTCCAGCTCTTGTGAAACTGCACATCCCAGCATGCCTTGCAATAGTTTTAGCATTCCCTAATAGCAAAACTGTGGCAAGGCATGATGGGTAGTTTCACAACAGCTGGAGGGCCATAGTTTGGACATGCCGGATGTAGATGAATTGGGTGCCAGGCCACCTCTTCCTCCAAAATAGGTGTGACTCATCTATGTCACATCTGGGGCAATTCTAAGTTACCCATAAAGATGGGGAACCACCTCACACGTGACCACCAGACAATAAGTAAAGCCCTAACAGCTAATCACTCATTGTACCCATTTTTAAATCATAAGATTAAGCGAGGGCTGCATAGGCATGAGGGCATTTAAGAGTCTGCGAATTTTGTGATTGTCCTAATAAAGTTGAGTGAATAGTTCATTACCCATAGAAGTCAGGTGATTGATAGTTAGAGTAGCCAATTAGGTGTATAAGGGGTGGTAGCTTATGCAGGGGTATATAAAGGGGAGTCAGATGATACTGCTTCCTCTTTGAGTATGGATTCCCACCCTAGCTCCCTTGCTTTTTTCAATTGATACCTGGCCTTTTGGCCTTCACCTAATTCGGCTTCACAACAATTAATTACTAATTGGCGGGAAGGCGCTCTCGACCAGCGGTCTATTTTGAGGTACAGGTGGTCACTGTGCAGTATTGCCCCCCTCTGCCAGGACGGCTGGTGAGTCCTGCCCCCGAGGGGGGACGTTGGCCACTTCCTGGAAGTGTCCTCACCATGCCATAGGAGGGGCGGTAAAACCGCCACAGTGCGGGCTGTGCCTTAAATTTCAATGGGGGCGGTTCATCGCTCTGGTTATAAGTTGGGGCGTTGTAGTCGCCGCCATTAATATTTTTTTTTTGACCTGAGCTGGTCTCCAAGCGCTTTCCTGGCCATCCCTTTACAATAGGGTCATACCACTTAATAAATATCGTTTGACATTTTAACTTATGCAGTTGTTGTCCGTGTGATTATTTTAGGATAAGGTGTCCATGTGATTTATTTCTAGGGGTAATTTAGAGTTCAGTTAAGGTAAATGTCAATCATCATAATTCAATAGGCGCCTTATACAACCAGTACACATAATGAATGGGACGACAACAGACAGCAGAGAAGGTCGGGAGTGACACAAATAGTACTGGAACAACTCAACTCACTTTCATACCAACCATTTCCAACCCAATGCACCTAGGGAGGGAGAGAGGTAAAGGCTCAGGGTCATCAGGCTTAAAAAACAGCCTTCTGTTACCCTTACTCTGACAGAGCATAACGCCCCCCTTTACATCTGGTGGTGCCCTTTAACGGATGGAAGTCTTGCTCGGTAATACAGCAGAGGGATCTTTGTAGGGCTGGGAAAAAGAGGGGCTTAACCTTTCATAGAAATTCAATCATTTTTTTCTTTCATCTGGACCAGAGGAGAATGTAATGTACCAAGGGGTTAATGGTTTTATGGGTGCAACCACACCCCTCATCCAATGTCATACAGCCTCCCCTCCCTAAAATGTAATTACCATGCCCACCAATAAGTTTTGTTTGATGGTGTGTGGATCATAAGGGTGGACAGTGTCTATGTGGACAGTCAATGGGTTTATAGAGAGACACAAAGTCAACATGGAAAAACGGAAGACATGGAAAAGGTTGACATTGACAAAAGCTCGACACAAGCAAAAAGTCAACCGCCTTTCCACATTTTCGTTGTCCATTTCGACACCTGTCGGCATGGGCTCCCTCCTGGTGCCTCGCTCTGACACAGCTTTACCGTTCCCGACTGCAGTCTAAAGCATGATTAAGGCCATCAAAAACGCATGCCGAACTTTACATGTCGACCAACGGCATGTCAACATGTTGCGTTTGTTGACCGTTTTCAATGTCGATCTAGTATGTGTCGACTTTTTGTCAATGTAAGTGTCAATCTATAATCCGGATACCCTTTGATGGTACGGGAAAAGTATTAGGACACGACTTTGCTAAAAATGCACTCATGTACGCTGAAAATAATTAAAACCGTATTTTTAAAGTCGGCAGACAGATGAAAGCCTGCAACGTGGAGGCCACCCCTGTCAGGTAGCGCTCCACATGGCAGCCGCCTGCTGGAAACCTCAGTAGCTGGAAGTGTTTACAAGTGCTACATAAATAAGGAGAGTTAATGTTCCCTTTTATTTCCTGTGTCAGAGGCATTGTCTGCCTGGACCATGGACAGCAGGATTACATTACCGGATCGCTGGGAAGATAATCATCTGTTCAGCACGTGTCATAATCCAGTGCATGAGTCTCCTGGGACTTCACCATTTCCCACATTACACACAATATATCACAAACCAGGTAGGCTTGAAACTAACGTGTTCTGGCCGCTGACTGCGGAACGGCGTGGAAATGTCACTGTGATTATATACTGTATACTGTCTACGGCTTAAAGCTGCATTTGGTCATAAAGAAAACTTCAAAGGACCTTATGAAGACCTTACAGCGTACCTGTCACACAGCGCTTGCCTCAGCTCACCTTTCGCTGAACACATTTACAGTTTTTAAGTTTGGCTTTAGTATTAAAAAGTGGACAGAATGTGGGAAATAGAAACCATTTGGCCCATCTAGTCTGCCCCTTTTTTTTACCCTTCAGGTAATCTCAACCCTTTTTAATCCTTATTTCTTTGTAAGGATATTCATATGCCTATCCCAAGCATGTTTAAATTGTTCTACTGTCTTAGCCTCTACCACCTCTGATGGGAGGCTATTCCACTTATCCACTACCCTTTCTGTGAAGTAATTCTTTCTAACATTTCCCCTGAACCTACCTCCCTCCAGTTTCAGTGCATGTCCTCGTGTTTTATTATTTCCCTCCTGTACTATGTTAAAACCCTTAATATATGTGAAAGTTTCTATCATGTCCCCCTTTCCCTTCTCTGCTCCAAACTATACATGTTAAGATCTTTTAGTCTATCCAGGTAAGTTTTGTGATGTAGGCCATGCACCATTTTAGTTGCCCTTCTTTGTACACTCTCCAATGTATTTATATCCTTCTGGAGATATGGCCTCCAGAACTGGACACAGTATTCCAGATGAGGTCGTACCAATGACCTATAAAGTGGCATTATTACTTCTTTTTTTCTGCTACTGATTCCTCTCCCTATGCAACCAAGCATCTGACTTACTTTCCTCATTGCTTTGCTACATTGCTTTCCTGCCTTTAAGTCACTTGAAATAGTGACTCCTAGATCTCTTTCCTCCTCAGTAGTTTCCATTATAGTACCCTTGATACTATATTGAGCCTTTGGGTTTTTGAGTCCCAAGTGCATAATATTGCATTTTTTAGCATTAGACTGTAGTTGCCATTCTCTTGACCAATTCTCAAGTTTACTTAGATCATCAGTCATTTGATTTACCCCTCCTGGTGTGTCTACTCTGTTGCATATCTTTGTGTCATCTGCAAAAAGGCATACTTTACCTTCAATACCATTTGCAATGTCACTAACAGAGATATTAAAGAGCACTGGTCCAAGTACAGATCCCTGGGGTACTCCACTGGTAACATGTCCCTCCATAGAATGCACTCCATTTACTACAACTGTATGTTTCCTATCCTGCAACCAGGTTCTTATCCATTTAATTGTTTTATAATCCAATCCCACACTTTCAAGTTTATTTAGCAGCCTGCGATGTGGGACAGTGTCAAATGCCTTACTAAAGTCTAGATATGCCACATCTACAGCCCCCCTTCATCTAGTATTTTGGTCACGGAGTCAAAAAAGTCAATGAGACTTGTTTGGCATGATCTCCTTGCAGTAAAACCATGCTGTTTTGGATCCTGTAAATTGTTTAATTTAAGATATTCCACTATTCTTTCTTTTAATAGAGTTTCCATTAATTTGGGTAAGGCTCACTGGTCTGTAGTTACTTGCTTCTTCTTTGCTTCCGCTTTTGTGCAGTGGAACTACATTTGCTTTTCTCCAGTCCTCTGGAACTGCACCTGTATCTAGTGACTGGTTGAATAAATCTGTTAATGGCGCTACCAACACATATTTTAGTTATTTTAGTATCCTTGGATGCACTCCATCTGGCCCCATTGATTTATCCACTTTCAGTCTTGAAAGTTCTGTTAGGTCTTTCTCCCTAGTAAATGTACTTCCATCTACCTTATTTTTATGAATGTCCTTGCAACTTAACTGTGGTCCCTTCTCCTTCTATAGTGATTACGGAGCAAAAGTAATTATTTAGATGATCTGCCTTGTCTCCCTCCACCAAATTCTCAGTGTCTGTCCGCAGTCTTATTATTCCTCCATTTGATTTTCTCCTTTCACTTATATACTTAAAAAAAGTTTTGTTTCCTTTATCTACCGACTGAGCCATTTTCTCCTCAGCTTGTGCCTTGGCACGCCTGATCACTTTCTTAGCCTTCTTGCGTCTGGCAAGATACACTTCTTTGTCGTTATTATTTTGAGTCTGCTTGTATGTCCTAAAGGCCATCTTTTTGCTTTTACACTAGTTGATACCTCTTTAGTAAACCACACTGGCGTCCTTTTCCTGGTACTTTTCTTAACCCTTTTGATACAAAGGTCCGTTGCCTTTAGTATTGCACTTTTCTCTTCCAGGGGTGCAGGGGAGCAGATGGAAAATGGGAAGTCTCCCATAACTTTCATCAAAGTAAATAATTATAGTATTAGAACTTGTACCTGCCCAATGGGGGGAATTGACTAAGATGTATATTCTTCTTCAAATGTGATGTTGCTGTGGGCAACCAATCAGAATCTACTACTTATTTATTTAGCGCCCTCCAGAAGATAGTAGACAGGATGTGATTGGTTACCCATAGCAACATCACATGTGAAGTAGAATACACATCTTAGTAAATTTCCCCTAATGTTTGGTGCATGTGATTCATATGAAGAGGCAAAATATGTAGCAAACTGACCATCTTGCAGAAGAAATATAACTTATCTATAGGTGCATGCGGTGTTGGCATCTACGGGTTGTCCATGGGGGGGGGGTTCTGCTGTCTGCTCTTTCTGCCGCTATGAAATACACATGCATGGCACTGCGGCTCAGTCAGACGCAAGGCGCCCTTGTTTTAAACGAGTAATGATTGAATGCAATATTAGAAGCAGTTACCTCGCCACTGGGTCCACTGTTCGCTCCACGTTTGATAGTCTAATGCTGCTTTCCCACTGCCTAAACGGGTAAAGACCCGGGGCGAAATGTAATAGGGTGGGATTTTTTAGACTTTTGCGATTTTTGGTCAAAATCGGCCAAAATCGCAATTTTTCTAAAAATCGCACATGTAATAGGGTGCGATTCGCGGGAAAAATCGAATTTTTTCCCGTTAATTCGCACATTTAAAAGATGCGATTTTCAGTCACACTGGAAAAGTCCATTCTATATGACAGCCCATGTTTACTATGGGTTTAAATGGGTTGCTTAAATGGGTATATGTGAATGTGACAAAAACGGCATTTAAATGGCAAATTACTGTTTAAGAGCTGCAGTGGGAAAGGGTCTTTATAGCCCCGGAACCGGACTCTTCTGCCCTGGAGCCCTGGAGCCCGGACCCAGGATCCAGGGACCGACCTACGGGCTCAAGGTAGGTAAGTATCAGTATGTGTGTGTTATGGATGTATTAAACTTTTATTTTTCGGGGTGTCAGTGTGTTTTATTTAACTATTTTTTGTACTGTAGTACTACAAGTGCCAGTGGGCCCTTTATTGCCCCGCATGCTGGGACTTGTGGTTCTCCAAGTCCCAGCATGCGGGGTAGGCTTGCTGGGACTCATAGTTCTACAGTAGAAAACAATAGTTTATATTCTTTTTTTTACACTTTACATCAGCCCGATGCCCACCGCCCAGGGGCATCGGGGACAGCCCCGGACTTTCAGCATGGGCTGGTAAATCCTGGAGGGGGGGGACCCCTTCTTTGGGGGGGTCCCCACTTTCCCAGGACCCATGCCCATGCTGACCAGCCAGGGGGTTAATGCTTTGGCCGCGGGACCTTATATAATAAGTGTCCCCCGGCTGTGGCATTACCCTGCTGGTTGGTTGGGTCTGGTGCTGGTTCTTAAAATACGGGGGACCCCTAGTCATTTTGTCCCCCGTATTTTGGGAACCAGCGCCGGACCTTGGACCTGGTGCTGGTTTTATAAAATCCAGGGAACCCCAACTTGATTGTTCCTTTGATTTTATTATATCAGCACCGGCTTTTTGAGCCCGGGGCTGGTTATGCTTAGGGGGGGGGACCGCACGCCGTTATTTTTTTTTTTTTTTGTACAACACAGCGCACTGTACTGAAAATGTCATTACATAAAAATAAAAAATGCGATTTTTAAAGGTGCGATTTGGTGCGATTTTTTTCTTACGAAAAAAATCGCACCCTATTACATTTCGCCCCAGGTATTTGTAAACAGGTCTTTAAATGGGTAAGAGCTATAAAGACCCTTTCCCACTGCAGCTCTTAAACAGTAATTTGCCATTTAAATGCCGTTTTTGTCACATTCACATATACCCATTTAAGCAACCCAATTAAACCCATAGTAAATATGGGATGTCATATAGAATGGACTTTTCTGCCCCCACAGGCCCACACTGATGCTCAATGCCAAGGGGCTTCATGCTTGATGCCAAGGGGCTTCATGCTCGATGCCAAGGGGCTTCATGCTCGACTGAATCTGCTTGGGTGCAGCTGGGTGGGTGCAGTAGGGTGGGAGGTTTGTGTGTGCACCCCCCCGCCTGTGCTGACAGCCAGCCAGCCATCCCCCCGCCCCGCTCTGCTCGCCCGCGTCTCCCTGCTTGCCCGCTCCACAGTGTGCCTGGCCGGGAGAGAAATGTGCTCCTATCCTATGTAAAATTCATATCTCCTGCTGGACCGCTAGCCAATAGGCGCTCGCGGTCCAGCAGCCGCCAGTTGATTGGCTGCTGGACCGCAAGCGCCCATTGGCTAGCGGTCCAGCAGGAGAAGTGAATTTTATAGAGTAGCATATCTCTCTACCGGCCGGGCACAGCGGGGGAGCGGGCACAGCAGGGGAGCGGGCACAGCGGGGGAGCGGGCAGCAGAAAAAAAAAACGTCTGAAATGACAGGGGATGTACGTGCCCGGGTGCCCCCCCCCCTAAATTCGCCAGTGCCTGTGCACCAGCTAGGGTGTCTGGGGAATGTGACAGTTAGTAATGAGAGCACCTGTGCACCAGCTAGGTGGTCTGGGGAATGTGACAGTTAGTAATGACTACACCTGTGCACCAGCTAGGGTGTCTGGGGAATGTGACAGTTAGTAAAGACTACTAGGTCAGTCAGTGTGGTATAGTTATGTAAATCAGAGTTTCCCAAACTCCGTCCTCAGTTAGAGCAGTTACTCGCCATATAGGAAAACCTGACATAATCCTGATCAATAAAGAGCATGGAACGGGCTTCATATTGAGTTTTATTTCTTTTTAGCTGTTTGGCATCTTTCCTTTCGTACGCCATATACGTTCCTCCATAAAATGTAATAGATTGGACAGAGGTGAGTGAGAATGTTGCGTGGACAATTACTAATTTAACGATGCCCGCGGCAGAACCTATTCCAAAAACACAGCCCAAGGTCCATTTACCCAAGATTTCTGCCAAAATGTCATTCTGTTCCACTATTTTAAAGGTCCCTCAGCTCTGTCACTGTCACACACAGAGATCAGCCGTGATGCTGGGAAGACAAAGAAACTACTTAAAATGCAATTTTGTAGCTGATAGCCCTGTTACCTTCCTGGTAGAGAACACCTCTCGGTGACAGACGTGGGATTGGTTATAATTACTTTCATTTATGTCCCGGAAGTACTGACTCGGAGGTGACTGTGGGGTGCATGACAATTTCAGGGTGTGCATTCAATGGTTCGGGCTTACATACATTGTTCTTTTACATTTTCTTTTGAAATATAGCCTTTGAGAAATACGGAGATTTTGAGCTTGATTTGGGTTGTAGTTTAGTAAAACTGTGCAAAACTACATAGTATGCCCTGCTGCAAAAGCCAGGTGCATCCCAGCCATGTTTGGGGTCAGGGCCGCCTTCAGGGGGGTGCTTCGGGCACAGCTGTCCTGGGCTCGGAAATTCCGCCCACCTCTTGTCCTTATTCTTTTTTGCAGGTAAGTATTACTTGTATGATACGTGCAATGAGGACCGTGCGCATTACATCACCCGGATCATTAACCTAAAGGTGCGTTCACACTGGGCGATATATATTAAACGATATGCACGATAACGACATAATGACAGTTTCATATTTATTTCCAGTGTGTGTGCAATATATCGTTAACGATGCGCGGTCCCACAGGTCGCTAGTGACGACCTCTGCCGTCTGTGCATGCTGCTCAATCTGAGTATATTGTCAGCAATATGGCCACTGACAATATAATTTGTGATATCGCTCAGTGTGTACGCACAATATCGTTTGTCTGGGAGATCCCTCGAGTTCACGTTAAATTCTCAGTGTTATCGTATTGTTTGCAGCGTCGCCTAGTGTGCACCCAGCTTTAACGTGGTGACCTCCTTGGGATAGCTGGGTATCTCCAAATTGTCGGAGCTATCGAAATTATATTTTGAGAGAGTACCTGTGCACTATCTTTAAAGGAACGAAGAAACCCTATTAAAGAAAAAAATAGTGTGGAGCAGAGGGAGAGAAGCAGGAGGGAAGCACAAAGCAGCCAGCCGCTATCATACCGTCTCATCTGCAGCGCTGCCTTCTACTGCTTGTGCCGCTCCCTCTGCTGCTCCCTCGGCTTCCCCCTGCTGCGCTGACGCTGTAGCCACTGCCAACTGATCCCCGGCCGGCAGCCGGACAGCCATGACGTCTGCCCCGGCACTTCGTGACTTGTGCATGCGCAGTCACTTTTTTATTTTCCAGGTGGGCTAAAAAGCCGGGAGGATCCCACACATTCCCGGGAGACTGGGAGGAAGGATCAAAAAACGGGATACTCCTGCTAAATGCGGTAGGGTCGGCAACCCTGCGATAATTAATTACATCACACGTACTGTATGTATCAATTATCGCACGCAGGGACAGAGCTTGGCAACAATCTGTGTCCCTGTGGTGAGCTACAAATTGCCACCATACTGCTGCCAACACCCCCTCGCCCAAGGTGCGGCCGGTCCAAAAGAGAGGAGTGCTTCAAGCCAGGTTAGCGGGGTTTAATGTAAAGGTGCATGGCCTAGCGCCACAATCCCTCGTTTTCGACAATTTGGCTCAGCACACCTTGAGTTACTGGGCAGTCCCACCTCCCTCCCTGCAGGCCTGCACTGTGGAGATGCTGCGCTATTATGCACGGCATCTATTTAATGATCCCCGGCTGCTCTCCAGAAGCAGAGCAGTGGTGATCGCTGGCTCCCCTCAACTGCTCCCCCCCCCCCCCACACACACACCCGCAGGACACTGTGACCCGTCGGAGGGACATCAGGACAGTCTGCAATTAGCGGGACTTTCGCGCTGTAATTGGGACAGTTGGGAGGTATGCCCTTATTTACATTATTTTAGTAAAAATTATTTTAATAATGGTCTCCTAAGTGGGGTCATTAATTAACCTAGTCCTGGTGGAATCAATTAAAAGCAAAAAAGGCATGGTACAATATTTCTGGGTGAGCAGGAAGCGGCTTCTGTGCAGGAAGTGAGCAGGAAGCGGCTTCTGTGCAGGAAGTGAGCAGGATGCGGCTTCTGTGCAGGAAGTGAGCAGGAAGCGGCTTCTGTGCAGGAAGTGAGCAGGAAGCGGCTTCTGTGCAGGAAGTGAGCAGGAAGTGGCTTCTGTGCATATGTTATGAATAAGATTTCTTATTAAATGCTCATTACAATGTCCTCACTATTTGTCTGTCATGATCAGCACATTCTTTTGCCCATATTATGATGTATTCTAGATGTAGCATTGGGCTTATTCAGACTTAATTGCAGAGCAAATGTGTTCTCAAAATGGGCAAAACCATGCTGCACTGCAGGGGGGGGGGCAGATGTAACCTCTGCAGAGAGTGCAGAGAGTTAGATTTGGGTGAGGGGGGTGTCCAAACTGAAGTCTAAATTGCAGTGTAAGAATAAAGCAGCCTGTATTTACCCTGCACGGAAACAATATAACCCATCCAAATCTAACTCTCTCTGCACCTGTTACATCTGCCCCATCTGCAGTGCAGCATGTGTTTGCCCATTTTGAGAACAAATGTGCCCTGCGGTCGGGTCTGAAATAGGCCCACAGCCCTCTCTGCCTGAGATCCCAAGTATCCATTACAGACGAACATAGTAAATAGACACTTGGAAAGAGGTTGACGTGACTTTGGGATCTGATAGTTTTCCCCATTGTATGAGAATAATATAAGACTATTAGTGTGAGTATTATGGATTTGTTACATGTTTTGTACATATTTGAGGCGATCTCCCCTGAAGTCTGACATGACCGCCTGTTATTCATTACATAAGCAGATGATTTGGATTTCCTCAAACGACTGTTTCCATCCTTATCAAAGTGCTCTGTAATATGCCGGGGGAATTGCCCCAGATTATCTGGCTGATACCTCGATCTCCTGTGTGTAGTTAGCTGGTTTATGTGTTTAGTGCGAGCCGGCTTCCCAAGTCGCTCCGCACAGCATCCACCATCTGTAACATCAATGACTTTGCTGTAATAGGCACATAAATAAGGAAAATCCCATTTTGATTGAAAAACAAAATCTAACACAGAGACATAAAACAGCAAAACAAAACAGGAAGAGTTATGGCAATGGGAAAAACACCCATACACCCACGTCCCTTCCTTATAACTGCCTATAACTCAATTGTCTAACGGCTAGCCTCGCACGCAACATAAAAACTCTGTGGGTGACTAAATGAATTGGTCTGCAATAAAATGCTATTCGTTTTATTTACCAGCGCTTGGTGAGTGCGGCGGATCAATCCCACCAAATGCTGATGAGATGCATTCAACAGTCACAGTATAGAAATACATAATGCCAACAGTACGATATCAACATTTAATTATGTTGATACTGTTGTAATGTCAACTGTTAAACCAGGCATGTCCAAACTGTGGCCCTCCAGCTGCTGTGAAACTACACATCCCAGCATGCTTTGCCATAGTTTTAGCATTCGCTAATAGCAAAACAGTGGCAAGGCATGATGGGACTTGTAGTTTCACCACAGCTGGGGGGCCATAGTTTGGACATGCATGTGTTAAACTGTCGGCATCTGCAAATTTTTGACGTGTTCATAACGCTCACATTGCAAATGGTAACAAGTGAAACGCTGACATTTGCTGAAGATTAGCGTTGCCGGTGCTTGACATGTTGAGTATATGTTACACGGAAGCTTTGAAAAATCATACTTAACCCCTGCGCATTGAAAGTCTGATTGCAAATAGCGTTAACATATGTACAAAGCCAAAAAGTGATTGTCCTGGCAAATCTGGGATATGAAAAGATAATTTCATAGGAAACAACGTATCGGGGAGAGTCAGGGGAGGCAGTGCTACCCCTGTCATTTTTTTTAATAATAGGACAAAGGATAAATCTATTACGCATTTTCAGTGTCATAATTATTTTCTTTATATTGTTTTAACAATTTTCAATATTTAAAATAGTTTGGGAGGCACTGATAAACGTGCCTCCCCCTAACATGTTTTAGGGGATGAAGTGTGTGTGTATGTGTGTGTGTGTGTGGGGCTAAGCCGTGAGCTAAAAAAGCCCATACAAAATAATGGCAAAAGCTGCACTTCTAGAAGTGCTTCATTGACACGGGCTGCTGTGATTGGACAGCAGCTGGATCTGCTGTCCAATCACAGCAGCCCCTGTCAATTAATCTTCTGGAAGTGCCGCTTTGGCTCTCCTCTCCCCTGTCACCTGAATCCCGGGTCTCCTGTCTCCCTGTGTCCCAGTTCCCTGTCCCTGAGTACTGGCTCCCCTCTCCTCTGGTGAGTATAATTTTATAAAAAAAATTCTGGGGAGCGGCCGTGTGCGGGGTGCGGTTGTCAGCGGCGGGGCTAACACATTTTCCATTGCCAGGTATCATGAATCCCGCCCACTATCTTCCTAGTTGATGCAATTATCTTTGCATGGTATCATTATTGTCAGGATCCCATGCACAATTCTATATGAGATCCGAACTCTGCATCGACATGTTGACTATGGTCAACACAAGCAAAATGTCAACATTGTAGCAGTCAACACACAAACGAAAGTGAAGGTTTTCACAATTTTCTTTTACATTTTTGGGAATTTTGGGATACACATATCAGGGGTCCAAGTGCTTAAATGCCAATTGACAACAACAAAAAACCTGAAAAACTCACGTTGACCATTTTGCATGTCCACCATTTTTTTTGGTGGACCACATTCCACATATGATAAAGTAAGTGGAAGCAAAAATCCACTTGGTCAAACCTTAATAATCCTCCATTAACTCTTTTCCAAAATAGACCATCAAAGTAAATTATTTCATTTATACTGTACATGTTAAAACAGGAGTTCTGTTTTTTTTGCTTTTTTTTGTTTTTAGTAATTCCGCATTGTTTTAATACTGTATCACTAAAATCTCCAGCACAAAACACAGTCCCGGAGTGGCATCTGTCCACATACACTAGTGGCGGACAAAGATTTATCAAATTTTAAAACTGAGAGTTTTTAGTAACTGACAGCATCTTCAGATGGCATTAGTTTGCTGAGGTCCCTACTTCCCATGGGAAAGAGTCTGGGTTGTGAAGGGGTACTGCTCACATGTATGAACTCAGTGCAAACATTTACCAAAAGTAATAAGCGAGGAAAGTAGAGAGATAGAGCCCACGGGCACAGAGGTATTAAATTGCTCCAGTACAGTAGTTTGATGTCAACCACTCCAATTTGTGGCAAGTCAGGAATCGTAATTATTGGGGCTAATTGGGTTTGAGGTACAGTTACGCTAAATCAGGTTTGGTTAGGTAGATAGAAGTGCAGAGGGTAGATGTGGAAGTGTTGTAACCTGGGAGTAATTAAAACGTTGTGGGTCAACAGCAACATATCGTAGGAGCCATGGTTGTAGTCAAAGCACAGTCAGGTAGACCCAACCAAAATGGATTATAAAACTGGCCCCCAAAAAATGTCAACTATGCAAAGCATGGACGGAGACCGGTACTTGTGTACTTTCACGGCTCCCATCGCATGCCATCGCATGCCATATGGAGTGGCATGCGATGGGATGCGATTTCCCAGTGTTTTTATGCATTTTTATAAAATCACATGTGATCGCATTTGTGATCTGATGCGATGCAATGTCATTTTTCACAGAAATAATGGACCCCCCCCCCACTATCAACGCCAACCCGAAGCGTGGCGAGTGCAGCGAGCCCGCGAGGGGCGGCGGTACGCGTCCTACGACCTTTTCATACCCCCACTATCCACGTCGGTGTGGAGTTGAGAATAGAAAGTGTGGCGAGCGCAGCGAGCCACCGAGACCGAAGCGTGGCGAGCTCAGCGAGGGGACACGGATACCTTCACAGGTATCCGTGTCCCCTCGCGGGCTTCACAGGTATCCGCGTCCCCTCGCCACGCTTCGGGCTCGGCGGCTCGCTGCGCTCGCCACACTTTCTGTTCTCAACTCCACACCGACGTGGATAGTGGGGGTATGAAAAGGTCGTAGGACGCGTACCGCGCGCCCCTCGAGGGCTCGCTGCACTCGCCACGCTTCGGGTTGGCATTGATAGTGGGGGTGGTACAGTGTGAAAAATGACATTTGGGGTGCATTTTATATGATTTCAACTCATGTCCATAATTTCTGTGAAAAATGACATCGCATCGCATCAGATCGCATGCGATCTCATGCGATCGCATGCGATGCGATGAGATTTTTCCCTGTACGATGCACATCGTGGGAGCCGTGATTGTACACAAGTACCCGGAGACCTTTCCTTACAACTTCTTCAACAGTCAACATCTGCACAAAAACACTCACTGGAGCCTGACACTTTTTGGAACATGTCGCTGAGAACTTCATAAAACTTAAAAAATGGTGCCTCTTTGGCCAAAACCACAGAAGATACATTTGAGGGAAAACAGGAAAAGTATTAGCAAGAAGGGCCCCTTCGCCAAGCGTTAGGGTGAACCTATCATGTTTCGTGGTTGTGTGGCAGCCAGTGGTGCAGGAGTTATTGTCCCAGTGGAAGAACCGATTCAGAACAAATATTAGAAGCTGGCGTTCTAGAGTCTGTGAAGAAACCTTGGGCTGAATCTGAGCTGGAAGCAAAGTGACAAGTGCCAGTAGCTGCGCACCTTGGTAAGACCATGCGGCACTCCAGGTGGAGCAGATATAACGGGTTGTGTAAGAAATCCAGGCCGTTGGGATTCCGACAGTCAGAACAGTGAAAGCGGGAACCCAATGACCAGAGTTCTGATGGGTGGTGATATTTTAACCTTACCCTTACTCCTAGCCCTAATCCACCTGCAGCCCAGGTTGACCCTTTCACACAAAAGAAGGGTAACTTGCCAGGGTCCAAATGCTTGACCTGGCATATTTATCTTCTGTCTTAAATTGGGCAATGGAGTGGAGTGGGTGGTAACCATCTGTGTGCAAACGGTTACCACCCCCAAACACCCGCTTCCTGTCAATCAGGATTTTATCGCAGGGCAGCCTCGCGCATGAGGAGGGGGGGCGGGTTGTTGTATAACCAGTGGTACCTGTTGGGTGTGAACCTGCTCAGTAAGGGCATCCGTATTGGTGCTTGTTGTTTTTTGTTGCCTTCTTGAAATTTAGATGAATACAAATACTTTACTTAATACAAACACATGGTTATGTTGTACTTTGTTTCCATGTTTTTTTTCCCCGCGTCTCATTTGCACAATGATATTTCTATTGCCGCTGACAGCTGGGACACAGTAGCTTTTGCTTCCATATGGCGTAACAGTGAATTACTGTGGTTCCCAAACTCGGTCCTCAAGGAGCAATCAATAACAGTTATTTTTTTCCGAGTCACCTGGTGAAAGAGGGTGATACATAGTGGACGTGCTGGGTGACCAGGAAAACATGACCTGTTAACGCTCCTCAAAGGAACGAGTTTGGGAACCACTGGTCTATGCTTAAACAGAGATCACCAGGTTAGTCCTTTCCACAATTGTTGTGAAAATTCCCTGCAGGTGGAATGATGGGGGAGATTTATCAATGCTTGGAGACAGTGTGTAAAACAACAGGAGCTGATTGGTTGGCACTGTATCTCTCTCCAAGTTTGATAAATCTCACTCATAGAAACTTATCAACAGGTAGCCTGACTGTTCAACTGGAACAGCATTCAGATTTATTCGGCAGAGTATTTCCACATGTACTGTATGTGTTACTCCTTTATATACTTACACTCGGCAGGTACTGCATCATAGTCACTATTGGATGTGCCTGGTTTCAAACAAGCGAAGGTTTGCTGGGTCGAACATTTTACCCCTTTTCACCCACTTAGGAGTCAAATTTAAAAAAAAAATCTCTGCTTAGTGTGTGGCTGAAAATAACTGTCACAGTTTCCAGATCACCTAACAGGTCACATGTCCCAGGTCATCCAGCAGGGGACACGGAGAGTTCACCAACTGTCACATTTTCCAGAGCACAATGGTGATGCACTGTAAGAGGCAAGTGGATGTTTGGCCACATAACTCTAAAGCAACCGATTACAGCGCCAATATTTTCTGAAAATCTATAAACCTAGAGCTTTAATTTAATAAAAAAGTCACCCTTCTGCTACTAATATATAGATGATCATGTTAAAATTCAGAATTTATGCTTATATTATTGAGCATAGGACTGTGCAAATGGGGAAGACTTTGGTTTATGCAGATCTGCTTAGCATGCGGCGTGTTAGGTGGAACGAGCATCCCCAGTTTTTAATGGACAGCTTTGCGCAGCTTGGGAACCATTAATAATGTATCTAGTGAGCGTAGAACATCGATTATTTTTTGTTTACACAATGTGGTCACAGCCCCCCGCGCACCGTGGTTATTACATTTTTACATTCATTAAATACTTGCTTCAGAGCCCAATACTTTGTAGTTTTTTCCTTTTCATAACCATATCAATTTTAAGCTTAAAGCGAAACCACAAAAAAGCTAAATCTGGGTTTTCTTATGCCCGGAACAGGCAAAGTCAGCCCCGGGCAGAGCGCACAGCTGGTAATGCACTGGACATGCCTGGGAAGTATGTACAGAGAAGCTGGGAGGGGTTCCCGTTCTGAGAATGGTCTATGATCCATCTTGGTTGCGGCTGACATGCTGCGCCAACATTTTACTGTCGCGTTTCACCATTGGCAACACTAACCTGCCGTTAGCTCCCTCTCTTACTACCTGGGTTACTTGCTACCGGCTGCTGTCCTGTAAGCAACCTCTTAAAATGAAATGCATCGCATACTAGGTAGTTTGCTAAAACATAATACTGTATATGATTATTATACACAAACTACATGCATCTAATATGAGTATAACTGGAAGCCTCCTTGTCAAAGTGATTAACAATGTTGTGCCCTTTCTGTGTGGAGTTTGTATGTCCTCACTGGACCATGCTGGGTAGGAACCCCACTTACCACCACCAGCTCTTGTTGGAGAGCATAGAACATTTGCAACCTCACCCACGCATTTCGCCTTCCTGCTTCATCAGGAACACAGAAGGATAACATATATTTAATATTGTAAGTGCTTTATATGTGCATTATAAAGGTATATGTTTTACTATCTAATAAGCTGACTTTGTGGCATTTTACATTAATCATAGAAGTATATACTGGGATTCACTAACATTCAGAATGGGGAATGCATTTTCCCTTTAATACATACCAATTATAAGATGTTTTCTAGATCACATCATATTTATTTCATTCACGTGATCAACAAACTGCTGTAAGGTAAAAATGTCTCTATAACTGGTTCCCCGGTGCATTAAATTCAATTATTTTAGGCAGAGATCTCTTCAGTGAGTATAAGGACATGAGAACACACGGAAGGGCCTAGAGCAGGAATTTGCATTGAGTAAACTTGTTTAGGAAACTGTGAGGTCATTGGCATCTGGGAGGGGAACATACACAGGGCTGTAACACTCCCCGCTGTCCGAGGCGGGTAACATACACAGGGCTGTAACACTCCCCGCTGTCCGAGGCGGGTAACATACACAGGGCTGTAACACTCCCCGGCTGTCCGAGGCGGGTAACATACACAGGGCTGTAACACTCCCCGCTGTCCGAGGCGGGTAACATACACAGGGCTGTAACTCTTCCCGCTCTTCGAGGTGGGTAACATACACAGGGCTGTAACACTCCCAGCTGTCCGAGGCGGGTAACATACACAGGGCTGTAACACTCCCAGCTGTCCGAGGCGGGTAACATACACAGGGCTGTAACACTCCCCGGCTGTCCGAGGCGGGTAACATACACAGGGCTGTAACACTCCCCGCTGTCCGAGGTGGGTAACATACACAGGGCTATAACACTCCCCGCTGTCCGAGGCGGGTAACATACACAGGGCTGTAACACTCCCCGCTGTCCGAGGCGGGTAACATACACAGGGCTGTAACACTCCCCCGCTGTCCGAGGCGGGTAACATACACAGGGCTGTAACACTCCCCCGCTGTCTGAGGCGGGTAACATACACAGGGCTATAACACTCCCTGCTGTCCGAGGCGGGCAACATACACAGGGCTGTAACACTCCCCCGCTGTCCGAGGCGGGTAACATACACAGGGCTGTAACACTCCCCGCTGTCCGAGGCGGGTAACATACACAGGGCTGTAACAATCCCCGCTGTCCGAGGCGGGTAACATACACAGGGCTGTAACACTCCCCGCAGTCCGAGGCGGGTAACATACACAGGGCTTTAACACTCCCCGCTGTCCGAGGCGGGTAACATACACAGGGCTGTAACACTCCCCCGCTGTCCGAGGCGGGTAACATACACAGGGCTATAACACTCCCTGCTGTCCGAGGCGGGTAACATACACAGGGCTGTAACACTCCCCACTGTCCGAGGCGGGTAACATACACAGGGCTGTAACACTCCCCGCTGTCCGAGGCGGGTAACATACACAGGGCTGTAACACTCCCCAGCTGTCCGAGGCGGGTAACATACACAGGGCTGTAACACTCCCCCGCTGTCCGAGGCGGGTAACATACACAGGGCTATAACACTCCCTGCTGTCCGAGGCGGGCAACATACACAGGGCTGTAACACTCCCCAGCTGTCCGAGGCGGGTAACATACACAGGGCTGTAACACTCCCTGCTGTCCGAGGCAGGTAACATACACAGGGCTGTAACACTCCCCCGCTGTCCGAGGCGGGTAACATACACAGGGCTGTAACACTCCCCAGCTGTCCGAGGCGGGTAACATACACAGGGCTGTAACACTCCCCCGCTGTCCGAGGCGGGTAACATACACAGGGCTGTAACACTCCCCAGCTGTCCGAGGCGGGTAACATACACAGGGCTGTAACACTCCCTGCTGTACGAGGCGGGTAACATACACAGAGCTGTAACACTTCCCGCTGTCCGAGGCGGTTAACATACACAGGGCTGTAACACTCCCCGCTGTCCGAGGCGGGTAACATACACAGGGCTGTAACACTCCCCCGCTGTCCGAGGCGGGTAACATACACAGGGCTGTAACACTCCCCGCTGTCCGAGGCGGGTAACATACACAGGGCTGTAACTCTCCCCGCTGTCCGAGGCGGGTAACATACACAGGGCTGTAACACTCCCCACTGTCCGAGGCGGGTAACATACACAGGGCTGTAACACTCCCCGCTGTCCGAGGCGGGTAACATACACAGGGCTGTAACACTCCCCGCTGTCCGAGGCGGGTAACATACACAGGGCTGTAACACTCCCCGCTGTCCGAGGCGGGTAACATACACAGGGCTGTAACAATCCCCGCTGTCCGAGGCGGGTAACATACACAGGGCCCTGCTTTAAGTCAGTGGAAGAGTAATATAAATACTGCAGAAATTGCTAGATAAGAGAATGCCTGATCCCTGGGATTTGGGGAGGAATGCTGCTGGTGGAACCAGACAGAGTCATATATATATATATATAGATATATATATATATATCTATATATATAGATATATATATATCTATATATATATCTATATATAGATATATATATAGATATATATATATAGATATATATACGAGAGTATTTAATGCATGTTCTAAAATTTCCTCGGCCTCTGCTATTCCAGCAGTTGAATAGATGGAAGGTTTTTGAACTCTAGACAGAATTGTGACTGAGCGGCTGTAGGAATATCAAGGAAATAGTAGAACTTAATGCTGGAACCTAGCAGACCCCTAGCTGTCCGATGCGGGTAACACTCTACAGCTGTCTGAGGGAGGTAACACAACCCAGCTGTCCGTGGCAGGTAACACTCCACAGCTGTCCGAGGAAGGTAACACACCCCAGCTGTCCGAGGCAGGTAACACTCCACAACTTTCCGATGCGGGTAACACTCTACAGCTGTCCGAAGCGGGTAACACTCTACAGCTGTCTGAGGGGGGTAACACACTCCACCTGTCCGAGGCGGGTACACTTTATAACACTCCCCAGCTCTCTGAGGGTGGTAACACCCCAGCTGTCCAAGGCGGGTAACATACCCCAGCTGTCCGAGGAGGGAAACATTCCCCAGCTGCTGAGGCGGTAACACTCCCCAGCTGTCCAAGGCGGGTAACACACCCCAGCTGTCCAAGGCGGGTAACACTCCCCAGCTGTCCAAGGCGGGTAACACTCCCCAGCTGTCCAAGGCGGGTAACACACCCCAGCTGTCCAAGGCGGGTAACACACCCCAGCTGTCCGAGGAGGGTAACACACCCCAGCTGTCCGAGGCGGGTAACACTCCCCAGCTGTCTGAGGCGGTAACACTCCCCAGCTGTCTGAGGCGGGTAACCTGTCTGAGGCGGGTAACACTCCCCGGCTGTCTGAGGCGGTAACACTCCCCGGCTGTCTGAGGCGGTAACACTCCCCAGCTGTCCAAGTCGGGTAACACACCCCAGCTGTCCAAGGCAGGTAACACTCCCCAGCTGTCCATCACGGGTAACACTCCCCGGCTGTCCAAGGCGGGTAACACACCCCAGCTGTCCGAGGCGGGTAACATACACAGTGCCCTGCTTTAAGTCAGTAATATAAATACTGCAGAAATTGCTAGATAAGAGAATGCCTGGTCCCTGGGATTTGGGGAGGAATGCTGCTGGTGGAACCAGACAGAGTCATATATATATATATATATACATATATATATATATATATATATATATATATATATACGAGAGTATTTAATACATGTTCTAAAATTTCCTCGGCCTCTGCTATTCCAGCAGTTGAATAGATGGAAGGTTTTTGAACTCTAGAGAGAATTGTGACTGAGTGGCTGTAGGAATATCACAAGGAAATAGTAGAACTTAATGCTGGAACCTAGCAGACCCCTAGCTGTCTGATGCGGGTAACACTCTACAGCTGTCTGAGGGAGGTAACACAACCCAGCTGTCCGAGGCAGGTAACACTCCACAGCTGTCCGAGGAAGGTAACACACCCCAGCTGTCCGAGGCAGGTAACACTGCACAACTTTCCGATGCGGGTAACACTCTACACCTGTCCGATGCGGGTAACACTCTACAGCTGTCCGATGCGGGTAACACTCTACAGCTGTCTGAGGGGGTAACACACTCCACCTGTCTGAGGCGGGTACACTTTATAACACTCCCCAGCTCTCTGAGGGTGGTAACACCCCAGCTGTCCAAGGCGGGTAACATAACCCAGCTGTCCGAGGAGGGAAACATTCCCCAGCTGCTGAGGCGGTAACACTCCCCAGCTGTCCGAGGCGGTAACACTCCCCAGCTGTCCAAGGCGGGTAACACTCCCCAGCTGTCCAAGGTGGGTAACACACCCCAGCTGTCCGAGGAGGGTAACACACCCCAGCTGTCCGAGGCGGGTAACATACCGCAGCTGTCCAAGGCGGGTAACACACCCCTGCTGTCCGAGGAGGGTAACACACCCCAGCTGTCCAAGGCGTGTAACACTCCCCAGCTGTCCGAGGCGGGTAACACTCCCCAGCTGTCCGAGGTGGGTAACACTCCCCAGCTGTCCGAGGTGGGTAACACTCCCCAGCTGTCCGAGGCGGTAACCCTCCCCAGCTGTCCGAGGCGGGTAACACTCCCCAGCTGTCTGAGGCGGGTAACACTCCCCGGCTGTCTGAGGCGGGTAACACTCCCCGGCTGTCTGAGGCGGTAACACTCCCCGGCTGTCTGAGGCGGTAACACTCCCCGGCTGTCTGAGGCGGTAACACTCCCCGGCTGTCTGAGGCGGTAACACTCCCCGGCTGTCCGAGGCGGATAACACTCCCCGGCTGTCTGAGGCGGTAACACTCCCCAGCTGTCTGAGGCGGGTAACCTGTCTGAGGCGGGTAACACTCCCCGGCTGTCTGAGGCGGTAACACTCCCCGGCTGTCTGAGGCGGGTAACACTCCCCAGCTGTCTGAGGCGGGTAACACTCCCCGGCTGTCTGAGGCAGGTAACACTCCCCGGCTGTCTGAGGCGGTAACACTCCCCGGCTGTCTGAGGCGGTAACACTCCCTGGCTGTCTGAGGCGGTAACACTCCCCGGCTGTCCGAGGCGGTAACACTCCCCGGCTGTCTGAGGTGGGTAACACTCCCCGGCTGTCTGAGGCGGTAACACTCCCCGGCTGTCTGAGGCGGTAACACTCCTCGGCTGTCTGAGGCGGTAACACTCCCCGGCTGTCTGAGGCGGTAACACTACCCGGCTGTCTGAGGCGGGTAACACTCCCCAGCTGTCCAAGGCGGGTAACACACCCCAGCTGTCCGAGGCGGGTAACATACACAGTGCCCTGCTTTAAGTCAGTGGAAGAGTAATATAAATACTGCAGAAATTGCTAGATAAGAGAAGGCCTGGTCCCTAGGATTTGGGGAGGAATGCTGCTGGTGGAACCAGACAGAGTCATATATATATATATATATATATATATATATATATATATATACGAGAGTATTTAATACATGTTCTAAAATTTCCTCGACCTCTGCTATTCCAGCAGTTGAATAGATGGAAGGATTTTGAACTCTAGAGAGAATTGTGACTGAGCGGCTGTAGGAATATCACAAGGAAATAGTAGAACTTAATGCTGGAACCTAGCAGACCCCTAGCTGTCCGATGCGGGTAACACTCTACAGCTGTCTGAGGGAGGTAACACAATCCAGCTGTCCGAGGCAGGTAACACTCCACAGCTGTCCGAGGAAGGTAACACACCCCAGCTGTCCGAGGCAGGTAACACTCCACAACTTTCCGATGCGGGTAACCCTCTACACCTGTCCGATGCGGGTAACACTCTACAGCTGTCCGATGCGGATAACACTCTACAGCTGTCTGAGGGGGTAACACACTACACCTGTCCGAGGCGGGTACACTTTATAACACTCCCCAGCTCTCTGAGGGTGGTAACACCCCAGCTGTCCAAGGCGGGTAACATAACCCAGCTGTCCGAGGAGGGAAACATTCCCCAGCTGCTGAGGCGGTAACACTCTCCAGCTGTCCAAGGCGGGTAACACTCCCCAGCTGTCCAAGGCGGGTAACACACCCCAGCTGTCCGAGGAGGGTAACACACCCCAGCTGTCCGAGGCGGGTAACACACCCCAGCTATCCAAGGCGGGTAACACACCCCAGCTGTCCAAGGCGTGTAACACTCCCCAGCTGTCAGAGGCGGGAAACACTCCCCAGCTGTCTGAGGCGGTAACACTCCCCAGCTGTCCGAGGCGGGTAACACTCCCCAGCTGTCTGAGGCAGGTAACACTCCCCGGCTGTCTGAGGCGGGTAACACTCCCCGGCTGTCTGAGGCGGTAACACTCCCCGGCTGTCTGAGGCGGTAACACTCCCTGGCTGTCTGAGGCGGTAACACTCCCCGGCTGTCTGAGGCGGTAACACTCCCCAGCTGTCTGAGGCGGTAACACTCCCCAGCTGTCTGAGGCGGTAACACTCCCCAGCTGTCTGAGGCGGTAACACTCCCCAGCTGTCTGAGGCGGTAACACTCCCCAGCTGTCCGAGGAGGGTAACACACCCCAGCTGTCCGAGGCGGGTAACACACCCCAGCTATCCAAGGCGGGTAACACACCCCAGCTGTCCAAGGCGTGTAACACTCCCCAGCTGTCAGAGGCGGGAAACACTCCCCAGCTGTCCGAGGCGGGTAACACTCCCCAGCTGTCCGAGGTGGGTAACACTCCCCAGCTGTCTGAGGCGGTAACACTCCCCAGCTGTCTGAGGCAGGTAACACTCCCCGGCTGTCTGAGGCGGGTAACACTCCCCGGCTGTCTGAGGCGGTAACACTCCCCGGCTGTCCGAGGCGGTAACACTCCCCGGCTGTCTGAGGCGGTAACACTCCCCGGCTGTCTGAGGCAGTAACACTCCCCAGCTGTCTGAGGCGGGTAACCTGTCTGAGGCGGGTAACACTCCCCGGCTGTCTGAGGCGGTAACACTCCCCGGCTGTCTGAGGCGGTAACACTCCCCGGCTGTCTGAGGCAGGTAACACTCCCCGGCTGTCTGAGGCGGTAACACTCCCCGGCTGTCTGAGGCGGTAACACTCCCCGGCTGTCTGAGGCGGTAACACTCCCCGGCTGTCCGAGGCGGTAACACTCCCCGGCTGTCTGAGGTGGGTAACACTCCCCGGCTGTCTGAGGCGGTAACACTCCCCGGCTGTCTGAGGCAGTAACACTCCTCGGCTGTCTGAGGCGGTAACACTCCCCGGCTGTCTAAGCCGGTAACACTCCCCAGCTGTCTGAGGCGATAACACTCCCCAGCTGTCTGAGGCGGTAACACTCCCCGGCTGTCTGAGGCGGTAACACTCCCCAGCTGTCTGAGGCGGGTAACACTCCCCGGCTGTCTGAGGCGGTAACACTCCCCGGCTGTCTGAGGCGGTAACACTACCCGGCTGTCTGAGGCGGTAACACTCCCCAGCTGTCCAAGGCGGGTAACACTCCCCAGCTGTCTGAGGCGGTAACACTCCCTAGCTGTCCGAGGTGGGTAACACTCCCTTTTTCTTGTGTTTATTGTCGACCTAATATCCCCCACCCAAGAAACATTAATAACTAGCCCCAATATAACACTCCGTACTGCTGTGATGTGTGACGATACCGATAGTGAAGGTCATTTTCTATTTCGCTCCACAACTTTCATTAGATATCGTCCCAATATCGCCTTCTGCATTTTAGTACATGGTAACATGTTCTAGACCTGCTGCGAAGTCCAGCTTGTTGTTCTCTCCAGCTCCAAGCAGTGGATATAGGGGAACAAATCCACCCAAACTTCGCCTCTTGTCTATATTTTATCTGGAACGTCCATGTCTTTGTTGGCAAGAACACAACACATCCAAATCCTCCACTTTCTAACACAAACAGCAATTTGGCAATAAGCAACTGAGCAAACATTGTGCTGCGTACGGTCCGGTACCAAATGCATGCGACGCCGTTAAGGTGCACACGGTCCCCAAGTTGCTGGGACACCCCACATTTGTTCTTGAAAGAACTGCTTAGTCCTATTTCTGTGATACAATTAGCAGCATCTAGTCATATCGCATTAATAAACTGCGCAACACAATTGCACTTATATCACTGATTCAGACCTTACCGCTTGGCTGAGAATCTTCGGAGCCTAGTGATCAGGTAGCCCCTATGAATCGGGCCCATAGGGGGTCAAATTCCCAGTATCCCCTTTTAACCAATATGGGTCTAATACAGAGTTGCCTTCAAAATGAGTGTATTTTAGAGTGCAGTACCCAGGCCCTGTTCAGATCTATGCAGACCGGCCCTAGAGTAGCCAGCCCTGAAAATAGAGGGCAGCCAGCTCAGTATGGCAGGGGGGCAGGGTCAAATCCGGGAGTAAATAGGGGCGGTGCGGGGGAGGAGCCACGGCAGTGATGATCTATTTAGAGGCGTGGCTAGATCGGTCACATCATTTTAGCCACGCCCCCACTGTGCAATGCCGGTATTTCAGGCATTGGACTGCAGGAGGCGGGGCTAAAATGCAGTGGATCCCCCGCAGGGGGGGGGGGTGGGGGGGGGGGAGGGGGACCCGATTTCCGGGACCCTCCCGGCCATTCCGGGAGGGTAGGCAACCCTGGGTAAAAGAGCGTGATGGTACAATTGCTATCTTACAGAAGTGTACTTATTCAATTTAAACAAGTTGCACTCTGTGTAACGTTTGTATGTTCTCCCCGAGTTTGCTCAGATTCCCGCCGGGTGCTCTAACACGAAGCAGCATTTGCATATCCAGTTGAGTAATTAAATGGGGGGCGAGGGGTCGTCTTCTGATTTTTAAAATTAAACTATTTTTCTCAGCGTGTTTTTTTTTTTTTTTTTTACTGGCTATGGATGCCAGGGCATGCTGATGCTTGTAGTTCTACATGAGCCAGATTGCTCAAGCACTTAAGGCATGACATGGCTTACTGGTACCGGTAGTTCACCAGTAAAAAAAACAACCTGTTTTAGTTAACTTGTGCTAATTCTCTTTCATCCGCCTTTGTGATGAACACCACACGACGTAATTGTCCCCGGCATATTTCTTGTCCGGCCTGCTGCCGTTCTATCTGCAGTAACAGAGCGAGTCTGAGATATAACATTTCATAAATCAGCAAAGTCACTGGAACACGTCGGACACTTGTGTGGCTGAGCGGCCCAGGGGGTTAGGGGAAGGGAGGAAAGGGGGGTGGAATCGTAGAGTATACTGAAGTACAGTTTAATATTTCCTTTGCAAAACAATAAGTGGCTCACATCTATCTGCTACTGATATTGGTCCAACGGATCAGGGGACAGTTATTTCTCAATCCGCGTGTGTGGCTTGCGGCTTGCGTGTGATTCTCAGCACCAGCTGGCCTGAGACGTCTTCAGGATTAAGGGCCTGATTCGGAATCACAGATAAAAATGCCTACAGCAGCCTCTATTTAGTAGCAATATATATATATTGGGACATTTTGTAAGTATTAATACTAACGTTGCTGTTTGCAATTGTTTGCAGCTATATATTCACTGTGATTTGTTTTCTTCTCACTCAGCACAGTCATGACTAATGTAATGTCTATGCAATAAATTCCAAATGCAATTTGACCTTGTGTGAATTTATCCCTAAGCATATAAGTATATTTTTCAGTGTATTAAATGTAGTTTTATTGTGAACACTGGACTGTCTTTAACTTGTAAGCACTACCTATAGTTATTGTATTTGCTGAATTCCATACCACTATAGTATTAGTCAAATCATTACAGGCACCAGATACTCTTATTAAACAAATGGGTTTAACAAAAGAAAGATTACTAACACAATTCTCACATCTCAATAACAGCCGCAGCACTCGATGAATGAGTGCACACCAGCATAAAATAAATAAGAAATCACTGTGGGCCAGATACACAAAGCTTCAAAAGGTGATTAAGTGAAGAGTGATAAACAACCAGCTTCTAACTACCATCTTACAGGACATGTTTACAAAATGACAGTTAGGGGCAACTTGGCTGGTAGTTTATCAATTTCCACTTTATCACTTTTTGAAGTTTGGGGCATCTGGCCCTGGGTAGGATCATATTGTGCTGCCTTTAGTAAATTCAAGTTATTACAGGAAATTTCTGGCCTTGCAAAGATACGCCTTATACCCCTTTCACACCAGAAAATGCAGGGACCCACCCGGGAATATGATCCAGGAATCATGCCGGGGCATTCCCGGGTTTGGCCCCTTTCACACCAGAAAAGTCCCTGCATTTTCTGGTGTGGGGAGGAGGCGGGCAGGAGGTGGGGAGGTGGCAGGTTGGGGGCGGAGGCGGCAGGAGGAGGAGAGTACTCACCCGGGGGTTGCTGTTCCTCGATGCAGGCTGGGGATCCATACAAGCGGCAGGCACGGATGACAGGTCAGATGGTGGGTGCAGATGACGCATCTCACCGCTGCAGAGAGGGCGCCGGAGAGCTGCGTCATCTACATACGCCACCTGTCCTGTCATCTGCGCCCACCACCTGTGTGGATCACCGTCTGACAGAAAGCACCGAGGACCTGCAACCCGGGTGAGTAACCCTACCCCTTTCACACAAGTCAGGAGCCTGGGTTGAACTCGGGAACAACCCTGCTCCATAGCGGGAATTTAGGCTGGCGTGAAAGGGGTATTAGTGGCACCCCTGGCAAAATCTGAGGTATCCGGGAGATTTGAAGTACAATGCCGGACAGCAGGAGTTTTATGATCGAACAGGAGCCTCCCGCAGGATGTGGGAGGGTCGGCAATTATGTGCTACAATCACCTTGCCTTGTGTGCATCCATTCAGCTGCCACTGTGCGCCTGGGAATGGCACATATGTAGGTGCATGACTAGCCACCTCCTAGTCCCTGCCCAGGAAAGGCCATCCCTTTTGTGCCAGAACCTTTGCACATAAACACTTTGTACTAGGGATGGCCATCGACCATCAATGATTCTAAATCATCGATGGTTCATGGCCGATGTCGAATACTTTTGCCATCAATGGGGGAGAACCAGAACAGAAACAATGTTTCGCTTTTTTTTCCCAAAGTGCTGGGACACGGAGCATAGTTCCGCCCCCCCCCCCGACACCCGCGAAGCCCCGTCCCCGTGTTTTGATCGGCCCACATGCCAATCAATTAAACACAATGGATGACCATCGATATGTAAAAATATCGATGGTCAGCCATTACATAGTTTAGCACTATCGATGGCCAGTTGCAGAATTGCCATCTATGGCAACCATCGATGACAACGATGGCTATCCCTACTTTGTACCACAGGTGCTGTACGGGTTATCATAAATTGACCTGCATGCACAGTCGCCAATCATCACTCTGAACATCAGCAGCGCGTGTGATACTGAATGAGGCCCTAGATGTCATCCTGCACCCAGAGAGTTTAGAAAACGCTCTGCGGGCTGTTAGCCTGGTTTAGTAACTGGGAGTTAAACCTTGTTATTCAGTTTTCGGGAGCCTGGATTCCTCTGTAAGCCGCATGTTCCCATACTCAACATTTCAGGGCAAAAGGAATCACTGCAAATCTGCTGCATTCCATTCCTGCATTGGCCTGAAATAAAAATAATACGTTCTGCTCTTTGCAAATGCCGGTCACATTGCAGCAATAATACAACATAATGCAAACAAGTGAGCAAGTATGGTTACAGTACTGTAACATCTCTCCTGTCAATGGGGCTAGCATGCAAAGGCGTAACTACCATAGGTGCAAGGGGTGCAGCTGCTATGGGGCCCAGAGCTGAAGAGGGCTCATCTTTCCTGTCTAAGTAATATGATTTACATACATGTATCACCATCAGTTGCTAAATAGGGGGCCCTTACAAACTTTTGCTATGGGGCCCACGAATATCTAGTTACGCTCCTGCTAGCATGCCTTGACACCATAACGTCAACAAGCAAGAGATCGACCTGAGTTTTTCCAGATTTTCCCCATTTTTTGGACTTTTTCATACTTTATCATCCTTTTTCTTGTGTTGATCAGTGGCGGCTCCTGCTATTGGGCTGCAGCCCCTCCAGTGAAAACCAGGAGGTTTCCATTGTAAAACAGACATCAGAGCTCCGGTGTGGGTGCGTGTGCGGTCGTGCAAGAGGGGTGAGCACATTCTACCAGCGGGTGGAGAGAGGTTGCAGGATCTACCTCTGGAGCTCTCTGCTGGCTGTTTGTGTCTCTCCCAGTCCTCATGTGTCACATGATCACATGTCTTACCTATCAGGAGTCACAGCACACTGCTCCATGTGTGACCTCCTCTCATGTGGGGAGGAGTTCAGCATGTAGTAGCTTCCTATTGGAAGCTGATACTACCCATCATACAGAGGAATGAAAACTCCTCCCCCACTTGGGCTGCCAGTTCATGGAGCTATGACAGCAATAGCTTTCCAGCAGGAAGCCATTCTGTGCACATCACCAGAGCTACAGTGCTTCTATGGGCTGCTGCCTGTGCAGCCCAGGAGAAGCGAATCCTCTGCAGTGAGCATGCCCAGACTTCAGTGAGTCACTCAGTGTGAAGCAGCTGAAGGAAGGTAGGTATGCAGTGCACCAGAGAGGTGCATGGAAGTTTTTTTTTTTATAATATTTGAGCCTCTGTGAATAATATTTATTTAAACTATTATTTATGTGTAGATCTTTAATAGGAGTATAATTTTCGGTACTTTAATTAATATTAAAGTTATTCAAAGTGTGTATTTTGCTCTGTACCTGTGTTTGTGTGCATATGGGTACATAATTTGTATACGATATATGCACAACATCCAGTGGCGTAAGTTCATTCCAGGTGCCCGGAGGCAAGATATATATTGGTGCCCCCCACACACAACCCTATATAACCTTATAGAAAATATATATGTCTGTTCAAAAATATATATAGATAGAGAACACATATATTTCAGACTACAGCCACAGAACCAATATCGTTGGCTTTTAAATAACTGAATTACTCTTCCAGGGGGAGGAGAGGTGCCCCCTTGGGAGCAGGAGCCTGGCGGCAGATGTCTCCATTGCCTCCCAGAGTTCTGCCTCTGACAACATCACTGGTACAGAGCAATCACAATCAGGGTTACTTTATTCCATAGTTTACGGTGATTTAAAGTAGATTATCTGTATGTTGTGTTCTATTTGCAACGAGAAGTACCCAGGCAATTGCAGCCCCCCTTAAGTCTAAAAGCAGGAGCCGCCACTGGTGTTGACCTTTTTCCAGTGTTGACCTAGTGCCTCCTGACACTGGACACTATTGACTGTCGACCTAGACACTGTTGACACCCAAAGATTGACATGCACAAGGTTAACATTGGAAAAAAAGGTCGACAAACAAAAAAGTTGACATGAAAAAGGTAGACACATAAAAAATTAGACATGGGTTTTGGAATTTTTTTCGTGTCAATGAGGACACCTGTCGACAGGGACACCCAATTAGTGACGGGTAGAACGTAACCTCGCATGGCTCCCCATCACCCCTCCCAATCATAGCCCACGTGGATATTACAGTATTAAAAAGTTTCAAAAGAGAAATAAAAAAGGTGATAAAAAGCATGTTGGCCTTTTCATGTGTTGATCCTTTAAATCGTGTCGGCGTAGACTACCCACTGGGTACCACTAAGGAGATGGGTTGGAGATTACGGTCATGAAAATGGTTAAACGTTATTAGACTGAGTATCCAGAACCACCGGGCAGAACAATTCTCAATGGAGGGAATGTTGTGTGAGAAACAGAAGAGTGAATAACATTTCATGTTTCTGTGACACTATACAGAACAAAATCATGTAACATTGCAAAATAGCTTGGATTTGGCATAAGCATCTCCATTACTTGGCTGCGGGGCTTTTGCTGCTTATCCAGAATGCATTTCCCCCCGTTCACTTTGAGCCGTCTGTGATTTTTCTTTAACCTTTCAAAATTATATTCGGCCAAACGGCGTCTCCGGAGAATTCTTTAAGTACTTTTGACATACTCTACATTTTGCTGCTACAGTACTTAATTATTCAAAAAGCTGATACCCCAAGTGTCAGCTGCAATTTCCTCTCTTCGCGTTCACAGTAGAGAGCTTTAAATCTAAATCTGATTTTGATTATTAAGATTTTTAAATAACTACTTTTGTAATAATAAGTACAGGAGTCCAGACTTTAACCATGTTCAGAACACACAGTTAACCTTCCACACTTTGTTCCCCGTGTGGCTCGGGTTAGAAACAGAGCCTCATTACCTGTAGCCAATCAGATCATCTGTTCACAGCAGCACAAAGAATTTCAGGAGGTGGGTATCCCATGTTGAGGGGAAGAAGAGGAGACCCACACACTGCTGGTATGAATGTCTTAGGACAGGGCTACAGTTTTATGACAAAAGGAGGGAATGGTAATTAATGACCAGCAGGTGTCACTGTTGCGATTGTTCTTCTATTTAAACCAGAGACTGAGAGCTGTAAGCTGAGGGCGCAGGGTACTCCATCAGCACAGTATAATGCAACAAAGCTAATTACATACTTATTTAAAGTCAGTGGTCTGCACCCATCTCCAGACGGAAGGATGATGTTCTGTCACCAAATCTGTTGGGCCTTGTTTTTTAATATTGACTATCATTGAATTGATTAATTCATTTATCTTGAAAAAACGGTAGCTAGTTTGAGCTTATTTTCTATATTCCCCTGATCTCTGTGGCCAGAGACTGAATTTACACAATATAAAGTGATTGATATAAAACCGCTTCAAGTAATTTAACAATTTAAATTCATTTTTGGGGGAAGATGTTTGGTGCTTTTTATATGTGCAATAGTTTGTTGCACAGGTAGCATAAGCTGTTGTGGGAAGTGATACAGTCACAAACATAGCTACAGTACACTATATTAATCCCTTTTAAATAGGATATTATTTATGTTTCACCCAAGCGGTATAATTAACAAAGTTTCAATAGACGAACAATAATTGTTCTTAAATATGGAAGTGGATCAAATTTTAATCCTGTTGTCCGCGCTGTCTAAACCTTTCACAGAGTTGGCTTAACATATGCGTGAAACATATTAAGTCTGTCAGCGTAACTAATTAAAAATGATGCCGTATTGTAGTCTATAGTACATAGTCTCAGTGGGAGTACTGTATGTTCTAGAATGTTAAATAAAGGCTATAATGGGGAAATAAGCGAATAGATCCTCCGGATTCATGTTAGAAAAAAATAATTTATTTAAGTGCATAACAGATGCCATTGGGCCAGATTCATTCAAGCGATTTTGTGTCTGGAACAAACCATGTTTATATATGCAAGGGGAGCAAATTATTTGATATTGTTTCTGTGCAGGGCAAATACTGGCTGTTTTTGCATGTAGCCCACAGCTTTATTTAGACACTGCAATTTAGATTTCAGTTTGAACACATCACTCCCACTTTTAACTCTCTCTGCACATGTTATGTCAGCCCCTCCTGTAGTGCAGCATGGTTTTGCCCATTTGTCTGCTTTTTGCTTTGCTAATAAAGCTGAGTGAAGCCCTTTGTTTGGCAGTATATTGTGGACCATATAGCAAAAACAGGCTGCAATAGGATAGCCTTGTACTAACATTGGGCTACAATATTAGCCTGTTTTTGCCATTCTGTAAACCAGTGGCAGGGGGGGGGGGGGGGGGTTGGGGGGGCACCAACTGTCATTCGGGATGCTGGCGTCGGTGTTCTGCCCGTTGGCATCCTGGCCACCGGTCATCTGAATGTATCACTTGTTGACAACCACAGCCCTGGTGTTGGCAATACCCGCACATAAAGCCTTACTTATTCATGGGGCAGATTATTTTTGTATTGGGCCGGTACCAATACCGCTGTAATACTTATTTGTTGTCACCATCTCAGGGTGGCGATAACATTATCAAATCATAATTTTTTATCGCATGCATTTTTATTTAAATAAATTGTATCGTACTGTAACGTCAGAAGTGGCGCTTGGTGAGAAGCAGGGCCGCACAGTACAGATATTGGGCATCCACTGTGCTCCCTCACCCCCGATTATTGCATATAAATAACCTAATCCTTAGACAGTCAATTCCATTATACACTAACAGGCACTATGAAAGCACAAATGATTGTGGTAGCGGAGTGCGACACTGCCTTGTTTTATTCATTCTGCAGACGGTTCCAAAGTAAAGAACTCCAGGCCTCACGTTGTGTCGTTCCTTGTCAAACTGCTTATCTCAAGTCAACACAACACGTACGTTCCTGGCGGGTACTACGCTGGCAGCACTTGGGATGTGTAAGCTGCAGGCAGCAGGATATGCGCAGTGTATTAATGGAAGGATGCACTCAGTATGGGACTGGGGAGCGTGCATACTGTATGGCAGTCTAGGGATCATGGCCTGCTGCAGCTGCTGAGAGATGTAACGGGAGCAGGGTGATGGGGTGACCCTTTATCATTGCCCGGCGCAGATATCAGCAGACACGCACTTCTGCGCTAACTACACTGCAGCATTAGAGCACATTGCTCAACACTTTTTAGGTGGCCATACATCGCATCGGACCTGACGTCAAATACAGATGGAGGAGGCCTCTTTCTTGCAGGGGCTGGCAATTCTATCGCGGCCGGCTCTCTCCAGGGGCGCGCGCGCACGAGACGCTCGCGCGTGCCCCGAAGCTACGGAACTTTCTCCGCTGCCTCCCCCGCCGCCCCCACCAGTGCCCCTCGCCGCCCCGCCGACCCCCCTATCCCTGCCCGTCTTTCTGAAGATGAGACGGGCAGGATTTCGCCGCCGGGCCGTCTTGAAACTGGGACGCGCGTGTGTGTGAGACGCACGCGCATCCCAGTCAGATGGAGCGCCTCTGCACCGGCGATCGATGGCGCAGGCATCTCCGGGCAAGGTTTAGAGGTGCTCCATCTGTACAAGCGATTTGGACGCTTTTTATGCGAATTATCACTGCAATTGCATGAAAAGTTACCAAATCGCAATCATATTGCCCTAGTGTATGGGCACCTGAAAGGGTAGGATGTTCCTTAGGATTCATCCCATACTCAGGCTCACATAATGATTGCCCTCCAAATAGAAATATAGGGGCCCATAAAATGATAAAACGCATTGCATATGATAAATGGTGCTGCAGCCAATCACCTCCCAACTGTCATTTTTCAAACATATGACAGCAGTGGCGGAACTTGGTGGGGTTTCCAGGTGCAAATATATCATTTGTCCCCCCTTTCTCCACCCCAACTCAAGTTCACAATGCGCAACACGGCAGTGGGTGGCAGGGGGAAGCAGGGTGTGACAGGGCAAGGCAGAGGGTGACAGAGAGAAGCAGGGTGAAACTGAGTGTGACAGGGAGAGGCAGAGAGTGACAGGGGGAGGCAGAGTGTGACAGGTGAAGGCCGGGGGAGGCAAAGTGTGACAGGGAGAGGGTGACAGGGGGAGGCAGAGTGTGACAGGGGAAAACAGTGGGTGACAGGAAGGTGACAGGGGCAGCAGTGAGCCCCTTAGTCCGCAGGGGCACCGGTGCACTGCACCTGCTGCACCAATGGTAGTTCCCCCTCTGCATGACAGTCAGGTGTGGAAGACATGGCTGGACATGGCAGTTGGAGGCTGAAGACAGAGAAGTTAGTGGCTGGGCACATGTCAGTTTGGGCTGAACACAGGTCAGTTGGGAGAGGAACACAGGACAGTTGGGAGTGGAATGCTTGACATTTAGGGGCTTAACACATGGCAGTTGGGAGCTGAACACGACAGCTAGGAGATGAACACATGGCAGTTTGGAGTTGACTGCATTACAGTTAGAAGCTGAACGTCATATATTAAGATTATCTATCCAATCCTTGTATTAGTTGGCTGGTTGTAAGGACATTTTGGTAATATATTGGAATACATGTGGTGTGTTATATCCAGCTGTAAAGCTTTGATTTCTGGTATCGTCCTCCAGGGTCGTGGTGGCACCACAATAACATGATTTACCAGGAATGGTGACTTTAACCCCTTCCTGACAGAGCCAGTTTTTGCCTTCCTGACAGAGCCCTTTTTTTCAAATCTGACATGTATCACTTAAGTGGGGATAACTTTTTTTTGCTTTTACTTATCCCAGTGATTTTGAGATTGTTTTCTCGTGACACATTGTACTTCAAATTAGTGGTAAATTTGGGTCGATACAGTCTGTGTTTTTTTGTGAAAAATACCAAAATGTAGTAAAAAAATGGAAAATTTAGCAATTTGCAAAATGTTAAATTTTCTGCTTGTGAGACAAATAATCATACCACTCAAAATAGTTAATAACTAACATAGACCATATGTCTACTTTATGTTTCCATCATTATTTCAACTTCCTTTTAATTTTTTTGGACACTAGGAGGCTTACAATATGAATAGCAAATTCTCAAATTTTCAAGAAAATTTCAAACACTGATTTTTTTAGGGACCAGTTCAGTTCTGATGTGACTTTGAGGGACTTGTATGTGAGACACCCCCATAAATGATGCCATTTCAAAAACTGCACCCCTCACAGTATTCAAAACAGCATTTTGGAAGTTTGTTAACCCTTTAGGTGTTTCACAGGAATTAAAACAAAGTGTAGGTGAAATTTCAAAATTTCATTTTTTTTGCAGATTTGCAATTTTAATACATTTTTCTAAGGAACACAGTAGATTTTACTAGAGAAATGTGACTAAAAATTGATTCCCCCAATTCTTTTGTTTTCATAAATATCCTATATGTGGCCCTAGTGTGCACGTTGACCAAACCACAGGCTTCGTAATAGAAGGAGCACCTACTTGATTTTGGAGCCTCCTTTTTATGAGATTATTTTTTAGGCACCATGTAGGTTTCTAGGCACCATAAGATGCTAAAATTTAGGAACCCCCCCACAAGTGACCCCATTTTGCAAACTACACCCCTCAGGGAATTCATCTAGGGGTATAGTGTACATTTCAAACCCCCAGGGGTTTCACCAATTGTGGTACAACTGGGCAGTGAAAATGAAAAATTAAATTTTTTACACAAAAATGCAGTTCTGGCTCAAAATTTTTCATTTTCACAAGGAATGAAGGAGACAAAGCACCCCAAAATCTGTGCCCCAATTTCTCCCAAGTACGGCAATGCCTCACATGTGACCAAAAAATACCATTTGGGTGCATGGCAGGACTCAGAAGGGAAGGAGTGATTTTTGGATTTTGCAGCTCAGATTCTGGTGGAATGTTGGTGGGTGCTATGTCGCATTAGCAAGACCCCCCAAGCACCAATACAGTGGAACCCCCCACAAGTGACCCCATTTTGCAAACTACACCCCTCAGGGAATTCATCTAGGAGTATAGTGTACATTTCAAACCCCCAGGGGTTTCACCAATTTTGATACAACTGGGCAGTGAAAATGAAAAATTACATTTTTTTACACAAAAATGCAGTTCTGGCTCAAAATTTTTCATTTTCAGAAGGTATGAAGGAGAAAAAGCACCCCAAAATCTGTGCCCCAATTTCTACCGAGTACGGCAATGCCTCATATGTGACCAAAAAATACCATTTGGGTGCATGGCAGGACTCAGAAGGGAAGGAGTGATTTTTGGATTTTGCAGCTCAGATTCTGGTGGAATGTTGGTGGGTGCTATGTCGCATTAGCAAGACCCCCCAAGCACCAATACAGTGAAACCCCCCCACAAGTGACCCGATTTTGCAAACTACACCCCTCAGGGAATTCATCTAGGGGTATAGTGTACATTTCAAACCCCCAGGGGTTTCACCAATTTTGATACAACTGGGCAGTGAAAATGAAAAATTACATTTTTTTTACACAAAAATGCAGTTCTGGCTCAAAATTTTTCTTTTTCAGAAGGTATGAAGGAGAAAAAGAACCCCAAAATCTGTGCCCCAATTTCTCCCGAGTACGGCAATGCCTCACATGTGACCAAAAAATACCATTTGGGTGAATGGCAGGACTCAGAAGGGAAGAAGTGATTTTTGGATTTTGCAGCTCAGATTCTGGTGGAATGTTGGTGGGTGCTATGTCGCATTAGCAAGACCCCCCAAGCACCAATACAGTGGAACCCCCCCACAATTGACCCCATTTTGCAAACTACACCCCTCAGGGAATTCATCTAGTGGTATAGTGTACATTTCAAACCCCCAGGGGTTTCACCAATTTTGATACAACTGGGCAGTGAAAATGAAAAATTACATTTTTTTACACAAAAATGCAGTTCTGGCTCAAAATTTTTCATTTTCAGAAGGTATGAAGGAGAAAAAGCACCCCAAAATCTGTGCCCCAATTTCTCCCGAGTACGGCAATGCCTCATGTGTGACCAAAAAGTGGCAGGACTCAGAAGGGAAGGAGTGATATTTGGATTTTGCAGCACAGATTCTGGTGGAATGTTGGTGGGTGCTATGTCGCATTAGCAAGACCTCCAAAGCACCAATACAGTGGAACCCCCCCACAAGTGACCCCATTTTGCAAACTACACCCCTCAGGGAATTCATCTAGGGGTATAGTGTACATTTCAAACCCCCAGGGGTTTCACCAATTTTGATACAACTGGGCAGTGAAAATGAAAAATTACATTTTTTTACACAAAAATGCAGTTCTGGCTCAAAATTTTTCATTTTCAGAAGGTATGAAGGAGAATATTGGGGCACAAAATCTGTGCCCCAATTTCTCCCGAGTATGGCAATGCCTCATATGTGACCAAAAAATACCAGTTGGGTGCATGGCAGGACTCAGAAGGGAAGGAGTGATTTTTGGATTTTGCAGCTCAGATTCTGGTGGAATGAATGGTGGGTGCTATGTGGCATTAGCAAGACCCCCGAAGCACGGTGAAATGATGAACCTAATAATCCATAGATGTGTGGTATATTTTAAAACACTCCTTTATACATAGGCCGGGTTTGTCGGGGCAAGTTTCACAGTGGAAAATAGTTTCCTTTCTTATTCCCTTTTTATAGCAAACTTTGCACCTTTTTTGTGTCCTGCCCTTTCTTGCAGTGGAGGGGATTTCGTTAGGAAATGCTGCCCTGGTACAATACGGGGGCCAGTACTAGAAGTACTGGGGCCCTCTGCCTGCTGGTTCCCAAATATTAGGCCCTTTATGACTTCCTCTTGAAAGTGCATAAATGTCCCCCTCTGGCTGGTAGAACGGAATAGCACGTAAGCGTTATACAGTGCCATCTGGATGATATACACGGCCAGCTTCTTGTACCAGATTTTTGTTTTCCGCAGGGCACTGTACGGCTTCAGTACCTGATCTGAAAGATCCACTCCGCCCATGTACCTATTGTAATCTAGGATACAATTAGGTTTTGAGGTGTGGGTACTGGTACCTCGTACAGGGATGGAGGTGGTACTGTCTCCATGAATTGTTGTCAGTATAAGGACATCCCTCTTGTCCTTATATTTGACCAACAACATATTTTCGGTGCATATTACCCTGCTTTCACCCCTTCTCATTACTTGGGCAATGTGCGTTTTTGGGAGGCCTCTTTGGTTCTTACGCACAGTACCGCAAGCTGCTGTACCTCTTGAACCAAGGGCCTTAAACAGGGGGATGCTAGTGTAAAAGTTATCCACATAGAGGTGATAACCTTTATCCAGGAAGGGGTGCACTAAATCCCAGACAATTTTTCCACTAACACCTACGAGGGAGGGGGGGCATTCTGGCGGTTCAATTCTTGAATCCTTCCCTTCATATACCCTAAACCTGTGGGTGTACCCTGAGGTGCTTTCACACAGCTTATACATTTTTATGCCGTACCTTGCCCTCTTACTGGGAAGGTACTGGCGGAATTTAACCCTTCCTTTAAAATGTATAAGGGACTCGTCAATACAAATAAATTTTTCAGGGATGTACATCTCTGCAAATTTGGCACTGAAATGATCAATGACCGGCCTGACTTTGAATAGCCGGTCAAAGGTGGGATCATCTCTGGGTGGGCACAGTGTATTATCGGTGTAATGTAAAAATTTAAGGATTATCTCAAAACGAGTCCGAGTCATGGCCATACGGTAAAGTGGGGTGCTGTACAGAACATCTGTACTCCAATATTGCCTAATTTCTGGCTTTTTTACTATGCCCATATGTAACACCAGACCCCAAAACGTCATCATCTCTACTGCATCTACAGGGGTCCACCTAGCAAATGATGACGTGGGGTTTTGAGCAATAAACTGCTGGGCATATAAATTACTTTGGTCCACCATTAAATTTATAAAATCATCAGAGAAAAATAATTTGAAAAAGTCAATTTCTCTGAGACCTGCTGAATCAAATTGGATTCCTGGGATGGCCAAAAACTCAGGAACCTGGGGCTCAAAATTGTCTGGTGGTGGGGTCCATACGGGATCAATCATTTGGGGGGGGGGGTCTCAGCTGCTCTACGGGGGCGTCTTTGAGGGGGTCCCTCATCAGCAGAGGAGGAAGAGGAGCTTAAGGCGAATCCTTCAAATTCGTCGCTTGCATCACTGGCTGTGTCAGAGTCAGAGTCAGAGGCAAGCATGGCATATGCCTCCTCCGCTGAATACATTCTTCTGGATGACTGGGATGACATTTGGGATGACATTTGGGATGCCATTTTTATTTTTGTGTTTCTGTAAGTGTAATGTTTCAACACGTGTATAGTGTAGGGGGGGGGTACAAACTTTATTTCAACACGGGGGGTATGTAGTGTGTAGTGTGTATGTAGTACAGAAAAAAAAAATACTTTATACAGGAATTTGATCCCAATAAAAAAAAAAAAAATTGATGGGGTTAAAAAAAAAAAAAAAGGTCCTGAGCCAAAAATTGAGCACAGATGTTGGTCAGTAACGTCCGTCACTGAACAGCGCTCAAAGGCAACAGGACACCCACAAAAACAACGTGGGTGTAAAAACAAAAAAAAAACAATTTAAAAAAACTGTAGAAATAAAATGATATCAACCTGTGCCAAAAATGCTGTTCAGTGATTGTACGTCACTGATCAGCGGCCACAGGACACCCACAAAAGCAACGTGGGTGTAAAAACAATTTAAAAAAAATTTCCACAGCACTCTCCAAAAAAAAAAAACAATTTAAAAAAACTGCAGAAAAAAAAATGATATCAACCCTGTGCCAAAAATTCTGTTCAGTGATTGTACGTCACTGATCAGTGCTCAGCGGCCACAGGACACCCACACAAGCAACGTGGGTGTAAAAACAAAACCCCACTGCACTCTCCAAAAAAAAAAAAAACTGCAGATCAGTGATGCAGTGATGCACCACTGATTAGCAGTGAGCGGCAGCAGACACACAACCTGACAGGGTATATATATAAAAAAAAAACCCTGGACCCCCAAAAAGTTGCTGATTAATTAATTTAAACTGACCAGCACAAAAGGGGGGGCAGCAGGGGGGGCAGCAGTCAGTTGCACACGCAGCACAACCTTTGGTGCAACTGACAGGTATATATATAAAAAAAAAAACCCTGGACCCCCAAAAAGTTGCTGATCAGTTAATTAATCAGCACAATCAGCACAAAAGGGGGGGCAGCAGGGGGGGGGGGGGCAGCAGTCAGTTGCACAGGCAGCACAACCTTTGCTGCAACTGACAGGTATATATATAAAAAAAAACCTCTGCACCCCCAAAAAGTTGCTGATCACCTCAGATATAGTGATCAGCACAAAAGGGGGTGCAGCAGACACAAAATATAGCACTCTCTATCACTCTCTATCACTTTCTATCACTCTCTATCACTCTCTGTCACTATCTGTCCCTATCTCTCACGATCTGTGACTCTATGACACTGCAGCAGCAGAACACACAGAAGTCACAAGATCCAGGAAGTATCCAGCGGTGATCAGCGGTGATCAGGTAAAGGCCCCCATACATTAGGCCGACTTGTCCTTAGGACAAGTCGGACCCAATTCTCCTGTGAGCCGCCCGGCAGCTCCCCGGGAGGCTCACATAAAATTTGGCACTTGATGAGCCAGATTTTACATGTGATAAATCGCTTGCGATTTATCACATGTAAACAAATGGGGAGCTGCAGGGCGGTGAGGAGCAGTGGGGCGGGCAGCGGCAGTAGTGGGGACGGGCGGCGGCAGTAGTGGGGGCGGGTGGCGGCAGTAGTGGGGGCGGGCGGCGGCAGTAGTGGGGGCGGGCGGCAGCTCACAAATAAGTTCCCGGCGGGTGATGCTGACCTGGCCGGCATGCTGTGGTCACAAATACAGTAGTAGCGCTGCCGCTGCGGGACGCACAGTGGCGGCTATTAGATTTTCAAAATAGCTGTCAAATGACCGGCCGTTCTGTGATTGGCTGAGAGAGCTCTCAGCCAATCACAGAACGGCCGGTCATTTGACAGCTATTTTGAAACTCTAATAGCCGCCACTGTGCGTCCCGCAGCGGCAGCGCTACTACTGTATTTGTGACCACAGCATGCCGACCAGGTCAGCATCACCCGCCGGGAACTTATTTGTGAGCTGCCGCCCGCCCCCACTACTGCCGCTTCTATTTGTGATCACAGCCGGCCAGGTCAGTGTGTCTGCCCGCCGTGCACCCCCGCCCCCCGGTGTCTGCATGCATATGACAGGTGGGCAGGCATATGCATAGCATACAGGGAGGTCGGATGATCTTATGTGCTGACCGTCCGACCTCCCTGATCCGGTCCGATGCGCACGGGACCGCGCATCGGATCGGATCATACATCACACACCTGCGATTTTGGGGCGATTTCATCTGGTTATCGGCCCAAAGTGCCGAAATCGGATGAAATCGTCCCAAAATCGTATAGTGTATGGGGGCCTTAAGTTTCAGGCAAGGATCAGGTATGTATCACGACAGATTGGCACGGTGACCGCTCTGCACGCAATTCCAGACCGGAATGGCGTCTGCAGCGCAGTCACCGTTAGTTTAAATCACGCGCCTTGGCTGTGATTGGTCCGTGGGTCCCACGGACCAATCACAGCCTTGGGGGCAGGTGGGGTGAGGTGTCGTTGTCACCGATGACCCCCTCATGCCCCCTGACGCCCGGCGGTGATTGACACCTGTGTTACCGAGCGTCTGATTCGCCGGTAACACAGGAAAACGCTGTGAATGGCTGTTCACACTGAACAGCCAATCACAGCGATCGCCGACGGGGGGGCGGCATCGCAGCCCCCCCTGGGCATGCAGGGACATGTCTGCTGTCAGGGACAGCAGACATCGTCCCTCTGTCCCCGCGTCTATAGACGCGTGGACAGTTTAAAGTCATGACGTATATATACGTCATGTGTCGGGAAGTACATCCCGGCCATGACGTATATATACGTCAAATGTCAGGAAGGGGTTAAGCCACTGATATCCATTTTTTACTGGATACAGTATCTAGATGAGGCTGTACCAATGTCCTATACAGAACTGGTGGACACAATACTCTAGATGAGGCCGTTCCAATGTCCTATACAGAACTGGGCACAGTGCTCTAGATCAGGCATGTCCAACGTTGGCCCTCCAGATGTTGTGAAACTACACATCCCAGCATGCTTTGCAATAGTTTTAGCATTCTCTAATAGCAAAACTGTGGCAAAGCATGCTGGGATGTATAGTTTCACAACATCTGGAGGGCCAACGTTGGACATGCCTGCTCTAGACGATGCCATACCAACATCCTATACAGAACTGGTGGACACAGTACTCTAGATGAGGCCGTACCAGTGACCCATACAGTGGCATTATTACTTCTTCTATCTACTGCTGATTCCTCTCCCCATGTACCAAGCATCTGACTTGCCTTCCTCATTGCTGTGTTACATTGCCTACCTGCTTTTATCATCATGTAATTATACTATTCAGCTCTGGTTAGGGAACAGGAAAACTTTAATTCTGACCATGAGTTATATATGCTATACTTCCTGTAGGCGCTCCATGCTTCCAGTACATCATCTTCTCACTACTCATTCTAGGCCACTCCAACCTCATTCTATATCACTACTCTGAACAACTTTACACAGAAATATGGCTCCTCGATCCAGTCCCATACCAGTCCTCGCTGTCAGGTCTCACCCCCTCTCAACTTCCACACCTCTCACATGCACCCACAACCCACACAACCTAATTACTATCTCACCTGTCCCCTCCCTTCCTTTCTCCTGTGCTCTCTGCAACAAGCTCCCAACTATCCACGACCTCTTTATCTCCCACTTTTTTAACCTTCTCGCCATCACTGAAACCTGGCTCTCCTCCTCTGACACTACCTCCCCTGCTGCCCTCTCTTATGGAGGCCTCTCCTTCACACACTCGGTCAGACCTGATGGCCGTCAGGGTGGAGGAGTGGGCATCCTCCTCTCCCCCAACTGCACCTTCCGCGCCATCCCACCTGAGCCCTCCCTCACATTCTCCACCTTTGAGGTACACACTATCCGCCTCTTCTACCCTATTCACCTCCTTGTGGCTGTAATCTACCGCCCCCCTGGCCCCTCCCCTTTCCTTGATAACTTTGCTGCGTGGCTTCCACACTTTCTTGCCTCTGACCTCCCCTCTATCATCCTTGGTGACTTTAACATTCCTATTGACATCAATAATGCTGCCTCCTCTAATCTGCTTGACCTTACCACCTCCTTTGGACTTTCTCAATGGACCTCCACCCCCACTCATAATCTCGGACACTCCCTTGACCTAGGCTTCACCCACCATTGTAATCTCTCTGATTTCTCTAATTCTTCCTTCCCACTCTCTGACCACAATCTGATCTCTTTCACCCTCTCATCCTCCCCTCTCCCCTCATTGCCCAGACCCACAGTCACCAGACGTAACCTCGGGTCTCTTGACCCTACTGTTCTGTCTTCCCTGGAGACTTTCCTCTCTCCTCTTTCAACCATGACTTGCCCCAACCAGGCTGCCTCTTTCTATTACTCTTCTCTCACCTCTGCTCTCGACTCTGTAGCCCCCCTCCACACTGTCCCCCTCCGACGCTCTAAACCCCAACCCTGGCACAACAAAATAACACGATTCTTGCAAAAATGTGCACGCTCTGCTGAACGCCTCTGGAGGAAATCTCACTCTCTGGCAGACTTCCTCCATTTCAAGTTTATTCTCTCCTCCTACAGCGCTGCTCTCTCCTCTGCCAAACAATCTTTCTTCAAATCTCTCATCTCTTCCCATTCCTCCAATCCCCGACGTCTCTTTGAAACTTTCAACACTCTACTTCGCCCTGCACCACCCCTCCTCCCTTCATCCCTCACTGCCACTGAATTTGCCTCCTTCTTCCTCTCTAAAATTGAGATAATCCGACATGATATCTCCTCCCATACCCCCTCTGCTTCCCACCCACCCCAATCATCCTCCCCTCCCAACTACCCCACTCTGTCATCCTTCTGCCCTACTACAGCTGAGGAAGTCCGCTCCCTCATCTCATCCTCTCCCCCCTCTACCTGTCCCTTGGACCCTCTCCCCTCCCGTCTCCTCAGTTCCCTCTCCCCCACTGGCTGCTCCCACCTTGCTCACCTCTTTAACCTATCTCTTTCTACTGGCATCTTTCCCTCACCCTTCAAACATGCTCTGGTCTCGCGTATTCTTAAAAATCCAAACCTGGACCCTTTATCTCCCACAAGCTACCGCCCTATCTCTCTTCACCCATTTGCCTCTAAAATACTAGAATGGCTGGTTTACAGGCGTCTCACCAGCTACTTGTCTGACCACTCCATCCTTGATCTCCTTCAATCTGGCTTTTGCCCACTTCATTCCACTGAGACTGCCCTAGTGAAAGTCACCAATGACCTGCTGTCAGCCAAATCCAAGGGTCACTTCTCCCTGCTTATCCTTTTGGACCTATCTGCTGCCTTTGACACTGTGGATCACCCTCTCCTCCTCCACACACTCCAAAACATTGGCCTCTCTGGCACAGTCTTCAACTGGTTTTCCTCTTACCTCTTCAACCGTTCCTTCTCAGTCTCTGCCTCTGGCTCCACCTCACCACCTTCTATCCTTCCTGTCGGGGTCCCTCAGGATTCCGTCCTTGGCCCCCTTCTGTTCTCTCTGTACACCTCCTCTCTGGGTGCACTCATTAACTCCTTTGGCTTCCAATATCACCTCTATGCGGATGACACCTAAATCTACCTCTCCTCTCCTGATCTGTCCCCCACTGTTTTCTCTCAAGTTTCCAACTGCCTCTCTGCCATCTCCACCTGGATGTCTGAGCGATTTCTGAAGCCGAATATGGACAAAACCAAACTTATTATCTTTCCCCCACCCAGAGCTATGCCCCCTACTAATATCTCTATCACTGTTAACAACACCATCATCTCCCCCGTTCCCCAACTCCGCTGCCTGGGTGTCACTCTTGACTCCTCCCTCTCCTTTGCACCTCACATCCAAGCCCTGGCCCATTCTTGCTGGTTCCAGTTACGCAACATTGCTCGCATCAGGCCCTTTCTCTCACAGAGTGCAACTAAGCTGATTATCCACTCACTGGTCATCTCACGGCTCGACTACTGGAATGTTCTCCTCACCGGCCTCGCTCAATCCCAACTGGCTCCTCTCCAATCTGTCCTCAACGCTGCAGCCAGGCTTATCTTCCTCTCCCGCCGCTCTAATTCTGCCACTCCCCTTCAACAAAATCTGCACTGGCTTCCATTCCCCTACAGAATCCTCTTCAAACATCTCACACTCACATACAGGGCCATCTCTAATTCCATTGCTCCATATATCCCTAACCTCATCTCCATTCATACACCCTCCCGCCCTCTACGGTCAGCTGACGACTGTCGTCTCTCCTCCACCCTGATCACTGCTTCCCATGCTAGAGTACAGGACTTTGCCCGTGCTGCACCCCTTCAGTGGAACGCACTCCCTCGCTCCATTAGACTCTCCCCGACCTTACAAAGCTTCAAACGGGCACTGAAAACTCACCTATTCATCAAAGCGTACCCTTCCACTGCATAAACCAGCTGGTTCTCCGACCCCTTGCCTTTTTACATCCTGCTATCTAACCACCACCCACTCGCTTGCACCTCTTGTAATCTGTCTGTCTCCCCTTCCTACTAGATTGTAAACTCCTCTGAGCAGGGCCCTCATCCCTCCTGTTGTCAAAGCCCACTTCTCTTCAGATGTCACTCACAGCTCTCCTATACTCAGACACTCAGTGACCATCTTTGTCCGCATACTCATCTCCATCATTGGCCTCAAGCCTCTAGTTGTATGTTGATTGAGTCCTCACTACTTACATTTAAGCTGTAATGTGTATTGATCTGTGGCGCTCTTTATTTGTACTGTATTTTTGTTATTTATTCAATGTTATGCCAAGCTTTGTCTCCCTGTATTGTTTCTTTGTACGGCGCTGCGAAACACTTGTGGCGCCTTATAAATAAAATTATAATAATAATATGCTGTGTATAATACACATACACAGCAGGCAGCTGGGAATCAGGAATACCACTCGATACGACATCGGCCTCCTGACTTGCTAACATTTAATCTCGGAGTGGAAGTAGAGAGGCGACCTGCTGAGATCAGAACTTTTGCCGTCGCCGTCGGGGGAATTTTAAAAATAGAATAAAATGCGTGCAATGAAAGTGCGCAAACTGTGACTCACTGTCCCCCCGTCCCCTGAGCACGGGGGAGACGTTAATTCAGAAAAAAAAGAAAAAGAAAATTACATGTCACAAAGCAAAGGAATGCGATTTCCCAAGATGCACAATCCGCGTATGGGACAAATGTTTACAGCGCCAAACATGGAATCTTTATTTGTCAGTGACCGGCTGGCCAGCAGGTAATGTGGCCTCCATAGCTGGAGATTCATGGTGTGGAACCAGCAGCTGGAGCGTCTATAGACTGTGCAGCAGCATAAAGAGAACCTGCTGCATTGGAGGAAATATGATATTTATATAGTGCCCAACGCAAGTGTATCCAGATGTACAGTATCAATGCCAGGAGACGAGAACGTGGGGAAGTCGCCCCAAGCAAATAATCAGGGTCTAGCAAACATTTATCGGCTCTGGTATAATGAGCCGACAGCAGCGGCTGAACTTGACCAACATGGCAGTAGGTCACAGGGAGAGGCAGAGGGTGACAAGGAGAGGCAGGGGATGCAGAGGGTGACAGGGGTAGGTAGAGGGTGATGGGGGAGGCAGAGATGACAGGGATAGGCAGGGGTGGCAGAAAGTGATAGGGGAGAGGCAGAGGGTGATAAAGGAGAGTAAGAGGGTGACAGGGAGAGGCAGAGGGTGACAGGGAGAGGCAGAGGGTGACAGGGAGCGGCAGGGGGTGACAGGGAAAGGCAGGGGATGCAGAGGGTGACCGAGATAGGCAGAGGGTGACGGAAAGGCAGGGGATGCACAGGGTGACAGGGAGAGGCAGAGGGTGATAGGGATAGGCAGTGGATGCAGAGGGTGACATGGATAGGCAGGGGTGGCAGAGGGTGATAGGTGGGAGGCAGAGGGTGACCGGGATAGGCAGGGGTAGCAGAGGGTGATAGGGGAGAGGCAGAGTGTGATAGGGGAGAGGCAGAGGGTGACAGGGATAGGCAGAGGTTGATAGGGGGAGGCAGAGGTTGACAGGGAGAGGCAGGGGATGCAGAGGGTGACAGGGATAGGCAGGGAATGCAGAGGGTGACAGGGATAGGCAGGGGTGCAGAGGGAGATAGGGGAGGCAGAGGGTGAAAGGGATAGACAGGGGAGGCAGAGGGTGACAGGGAGAGGCAGGGGTGGTAGAGAGTGATAGGGGGAGGCAAAGGGTGACATGGATAGGCAGGGGTGACAGAGGGTGATAGGGGAGAGGCAGAGGGTGACAGGGAGAGGCGGGGGATGCAGAGAGTGACAGGGAGAGGCAGAGGGTGATAGGGGAGAGGCAGGGGATGCAGAGGGTGACAGGGATAGGCAGGGTAGGCAGAGGGTGATAGGAGGAGGCAGAGGGTGATAGGGGAGAGGCAGGGGATGCAGAGGGTGACAGGGATAGGCAGGGTAGGCAGAGGGTGATAGGGGGAGGCAGAGGGTGAAAGGGATAGGCAGGGGATGCCAGGGCCGGCGCTACCCGCTCAGCACAGCCTGCAAAGCAGGTAGGCGCCGGCCCTGTGAGGCGCTACCCTCTTTCCATCCTTGACATCACTGCTGCATGTTGCCGCAGTCTGCTCCTGTCAAAATATATGACAGGCAGCGGGCGCAGCACAGTGGCAGAGCTGAATAGGCGGCATCAACATTTTCTCTTCACGTCCAGACAGTGACGCCGCTGACGTCCTATGCTCCCGGACAGTAATGCTACCACAATCTCATGCCCCTGCTTCCTCCGCCTGTGAGCTGAAAACACAGATCTGCGCTGAGACCTGACACCACCGATTCAGGCTGAGCTGCCAGTGCCGGTAAATTGAACAGGTACTAATACCCATACACGGATTATGGAGGCACACGACGGGACCCGGGTCAGCTGCTAACTTTGCTCCTTTTCCCGGCCACTGGTAATCCTTGTGAGGAGGAGTGGACATGAGGGCAAGTGACAATGTGCACACATGAAGTCTCTCCCCATAGGTGCTGGCTTCTGTGTTTGTGGCTTACAGATTACACAGCTGTACCCAGAGCAGCCTGCACCTATGGGGAGAGACATCTTACTTATGTCTCATCCTCCATGCAGACCAGTGGGTGCAGGTTGCAGCAATTGCTGAGGCCACCAGTGCACCCCCCATCCATGTTTGTTCACCAACTCTGCTGTTATTCATCAGAGTGGCAGCATATATGCTATTTTATTCATTTAAAAATAATTTTTATTAAGCGCCAATGCCATCTTCCAGCTTAATACTGGTCCATGGCCTCTCTTCACAGCCCTACAAACTAGTTCCATAGTTTACTGTATGCCCTTTATTGCATTAGTTAACAATATGACATATTATAGTGTGCCAGTACAATTTATGCCACAAAGTGTCACTAATTCACTTTATGCCAAGTGCACATTATCCCATTAAATTGTCATAATGCCTTCTCGCTATGCTTTCTCTGTCTCTCCCTCCCTTCTCTGGCTACTCTTTCTCTAATCCCCTCTTTTTCCATGAAGCATTCTCTCTCCCTGACAATGGTGGTAGGATGCCCACAAAGTTATGCACCTGGGCACTACTCTGGGCATTATGTTAAAGCACCAAATGATGCTACTGTGTGTGAGAACACACTCCTTGTGAGAATACACACCTCTTTTGTGCAGCATGCCTCTTGCTTGTGCTGTTTCCTTTATAAGGTATGAAAGGAAGGGCGCAAATTTATAGTTTGCAGGGAGGCGCCCAACACCCTAGTACCGGCCCTGGGGGATGCAGAGAGTGACAATGAAAAACAGTGGGCAACAGGAAGAAGGTGACAGGCACAAGCAAAAAATATATATATAAATGGTCAACATATATAGACTTCAACATGAGTTTTTCATGATTTTTTGGTGTCTGTTTGCAGATGTGTACTGTGTTCCCCAGCTCACATCGCTTGCCATGCTTAGGGCAATGCTTTCTCCGCTACTGCCATGCTCGGAATAATTTGCCGTTCCCAGTTGGAATCCACATGGATAATAAAGTATGAAAAAATACCCTCAGAAATAACCCCCCCCACCCCCCCATTATGCCTTTCTCAATGGGGAGACCATTGACATGTCGGCCTTGTGTTTGTTTTCATCTTCTATCTATGCTAACCTTGTGCATGTCGACCACGTGTTGTGGACCCATTGATCGATCTTAATTGATTTTAAATCGACCAACAATTACCCAAAATCAAGCTTTTATAAATAAACCCTCTGCACTTTATCTCTCTCCAAGGCTTTATACAACGCCCCCTCGAACATCTTCCTCCAACGTCCTTCTGGTTCTCCGCCTCCATCGAGCTCCTGACACATTACAATAGGCTGCCGCCCACCTTAATATATGTTCCTTAGTAATGCTTGATATAGGGTGCGCTCACCCTGATATACACCGCGCTATCATTCATAGAACAAGATACAGCCATTCGCCCCGCTAGCTCTCTATCTGAGATGAGTTACAGAACGTAAGGATAACGGAACGGCTGCGCGGTTATAAGATCCGAGAGTAGAGCACTTATACTGAGACCCAGATAAAGAACTATGTGGCAGATTTATTAAGCTTGGAGAAGAGATAAACTGGAGATAAAGCGGAGAAAAGGTAAAAGGAGATAAAGCACCAGCCAATCAGCTGTGTTTGAAAAAGACAGTTGGGAGTTGATTGGCTGGTGCTTTATCTCCTTTTACCTTTTCTCTGCTTTATCTCCAGTTTATCTCTTCTCCAAGCTTAATAAATCTGCCCCTATGGGCCTTATTCTGGTTCAATCCTTTCTGGCAAATTCCTTCTTAGATGGACAAAACCATGTGCACTGCAGGTGGGGCAGATGTAACATGTGCAGAGAGAGTCTGGCTGCTTTATTTTAACACTGCAATATAGATCTCGCTTTGAGTAAAACCCCACCCAAATCTAATTCTCTCTGCACAAGTAACATCTGCCCCACCTGCAGTGCACATGGTTTTGTCCATCTAAGAAGGATTTTGACAGAAGGAGTGAACCAGAATAAGGCCCTATGACTGGAATCACAATGTGGGCTCCGTTGACAGCGACTAGTCACTTTCTCTGTTCCCCTCACCCATATATATATATATATATATATATATATATATATATATATATCTCCTATATATTTGGCTACATCTGTCACTCAAAGTGGGTGTCTGTGTCTATAACGCTCTGTTCCTGGACTTTCCTCTTAATGTGTGATTGCCTTCATCTGTGCTGAACACCTTTCTGAGAAATTAACCTGTTTAAAACAGGTGATGGCAATCATACATTAAGGGGAAGTCTAGAAACAGAGCATTGTGTCCCTCCTGGAGAGGGTCATGTTGGGAGGTATGTGACAGAGAACCAGCCCAGTGAGCCCACAGACAGTGCCAGACACCCACTGCCTTCCCATGTTTCCCAGCACTGCTACTCCACAGCCACCAGGTGAGCGCCCCCCTCCCGCGATTTGCGGCAAAACCTCCCCCCCCCGCGCGCCCCCCCCCCCTCCCGCGATTTGCGGCAAAAATACCCCGCTCCCCCGCGACACCCCCTACCGCGATTCGCAGCAAAAACACCCCCGCGACCCCCCCTCCCGCGATTCGCTGCAAAAAGAACCCCCCCACGACCCCTCCCGCAATTCGCGGCATAACCACCACCCCGCGACCCCCCTCCCGCGAATCGAGGCAAACCCTCCCCCGTGACCCCCCCCCCGATTTGCGTAAAAAACACACCCCCCCCCGCGACCTCCCTCCCGCGATTTGCGGCAAACCCCCCCCCCCGCGACCCCCCCTTGCACGATTGGCGGCACCCCCCCTGCGACCCCCCTCCCGCGATTCGCGGCACCCCCCCCCCCCGCAATTCGCAGCAGCCCCAGGATTAAATGGCACATGCAAAACACTGACATGGCTATGGTCGACAATGAAAAAGGTTGACATGAGTTTTTGAAGATTTATTTTTAATTTTTTTAATTTTTTCATATTCATTGTCATGTGTCGACATGGACACCAATGAAGTGGCACACTTATGTCAACATTTACATGTGTTGACCTTTCTGTGTTGATTTTTTCTTGTGGCGATTCGCGTCACACCCCCCGCAACCCCCCCTCCCGCGATTCGCGGCACCCCCCGTGACCCCCCACCTCCCGCAATTCGCGGCAACCCCCCACCGGAACCCCTGTGAACCCCGCCCTCCCGCGATTCGCGGCACCCACCCCCGCGACCCCCCCTCCCACAATTCGTGGCACCCCCCCGTGATTCGCGGCAGCTCCAGAATTAAATTGCACATGGAAAACACTGACATGGCTATGGTCGACAATGAAAAAGGTTGACATGAGTTTTTGAAGTTTTTTTGTCATTTTTTGAATATTTTCATATTCATTGTCATGTGTCAACATGGACACCAATGAAGTGCCACACTTATGTCAACATTTACATGTGTTGACCTTTCTGTGTTGATTTTTTTCTTGTGGCGATTCGCGTTACACCCCCCGCAACCCCCCCTCCGGCGATTCGCGGCACCCCGGCACCCCCCCGCGACCCCCCCCCTCCCGCAATTCGCGGCAACCCCCCACCGGAACCCCCATGAACCCCGCTCTCCCACGATTCGCGGCACCCACCCCCCGCAACCCCCCCCTCCCGCATATCGCGGCACCCCCCGTGATTCGCAGCAGCCCCAGGATTAAATGGCACATGCAAAACACTGGCACGGCTATGGTCGACAATGAAAAAGGTTGACATGAGTTTTTGAAGGTTTTTTTTTTCATTTTTTGAATTTTTTCATATTCATTGTCATGTGTCAACATGGACACCAATGAAGTGCCACACTTATGTCAACATTTACATGTGTTGACCTTTTTGTGTTGATTTTTTCTTGTGGCGATTCGCGTCACACCCCCCCACCCCCCCGCAACCCCCACTCCCGCGATTCACGGCACACACACACCCCCCGCGATTCTCGGCACCCCACCCCGTGACCCCCCCTCCCGTGATTCACGGCACATCCCCCGCGACCCCCCCTACCATGATTCGCCGCAACCCCCGCCCCCGTAACCCCCCTCCCGCGATTTGCGGCAACCCACCCCGCGACCCCCCTCCCGCGATTCTCTGCAATCCCTCCCCTCCCGCGATTCGCAGCATCCACCCCCCCCCCACAACCCCCCCTCCTGCAATTCGCGGCACCCCCCCGCGACTCCCCCTCCTGCAATTCGCGGCACCCTCCGCGACCCCCCCTCCCGCGATTCGCGGACACCTAAGTTGCAATACAGGGCATCTTTCATACAATTCTAACCATATTTCTCATATACAAACGTTCACAAATTAAGGGGGCGCAGCCCCTTACGACGGTGTGAAGAGCGCCCGTAGGGCGCGATGAATCACCTAGTATATATATATATATAGAGTGTTTGTGGTTCTGGCACTCACTGCTTACTGAGGGTACTAGTATCCTGGTGCCTTCCGATGGGTATGCCCCCTGCCAGGTAGGTATAGCCAAACATGTAGAATATGCGGCGGCACTCAGTAGAAATAAGAGTCGACACAGAGCCTTAAAGACGCCAAAGGCGTCTTTAAGGCTCTGTGTCGACTCTTATTTCTACTGAGTGCCGCCGCATATTCTACATATATATATATATATATATATATATATATATATATATATATATATATATATATATATATATATATATATATATATATATATATATATATATATAACCAATGAGGAAAAGTGCCGGGTGCATTAATATGGAAATGGCCTTCCTTCCTACAGTATTACGATCGCGGCACAGATATGAGATAAAACCTTGGGGAAGTCGGACAAAGCCGCCAGGAAAAACTTTGGGCGATATTCTATCACGGGCAACAGTCTTGCTTGGGGCTTTCCTAATAGCCCCGACAAAACCGATACCCAGCTTATCGGGGATCTGCTGCACCTGCCTCAGGCATATTACCTGGAAGCAGTCCCGTTTTCATTGGACACAGGGTTGCGTCTTTGTGAAAACGCACACATTTCACTGAACCTGTGTATTATCTTCTGAAGCGGGTGTGTTTATTGGGCCATAAAAAAAAAAAAGGAAATCACAAAAAACATCTCCTGATGTTTTAGCCTGGGTAATAGCAATAGGGGGGGTTAAAAACCACATGCGATTGCTCATGCAATCCGATAAATATTATGTGCAGCTCATAATATCTATCGATGCGACATTCGACAGCGTGCCTGCGCATCGCATCGAATGTCAGCATAAAAATGCATGCAATAATTCGATTTATCGGCCAGATGTGGCCGAAATCGAATGACTGCATGCGATATTTCACATACTGTACAGTATGTATGGGCAGCATTAGACTGCAATACCGCCACTGTAATATCCTGGTGTTAGCATACACTCTTCATGATACAGTGTAATAGATGGGTCCATGAGATTTGTAGTATCTCTACAAATCCATCCATCCTGCCGTCTAGCGCCTGTCACCAGATAATTCTCTTCCATGATAGATATTACGTATAGCGAATCTCTAAGGAGAAGCAATTTCGCTTCCCAGACAGACACATATTTCATATTTTACTCTGATAAAAATGTTTAAAATTCACAGTATAGGCCGGAAATGGGGATCTCCCTGAGACCGTGCGGCGGCTATGAAACAGAAATTGTACAGGTCTAATGGCAGAAATTCCAGATAACAATCCCATTAATTCATATTCTGTTGCTGCCGCCGGTTATTAAATACCACAGAAGGATTGTCAGCGGGGTCAGGATTGCAGGGACGCCTAAACTCAATGACTTAATGGCTGTCACTGCCTGGATCTTGGGTGTCAAATGAACAGACAGTCGGAATAACGCATCTGGAAACTGCCGCCGTATCACCGTACATTTCCGCTCACGCTGTTTATGAGCTGGACAATGAAAATATGAGTAGATATGAGATAATTATGAAATAAAAGAAAACTACTGTAGAACCAAAGAGTGACCAGGCTGTATTTATTATTAAAGGAAAAGACACCAGCAAAACCAATTTATTTAGATCTGGCATGTCCAAACTACAGTATGTCCCTCCAGCTGTTGAGAAACTACACATCCCAGCATGCCTTGCAATAGTTTTAGCAGATCTTTATGCTACTTAACATGGGAATAGTATTTGAGGTTCCGTTGTGTCTGGTAGTGGGTACAAATGTGTCAGTATATTATCATAGCTGGGAGACTCAGTGGAAACAAATGTATCTATTTGTTTTCAACTTCAAGACTGTGAAGGATCAGTGATAAATTGGCCTCTGTGTCTTTTTATAGTGATCTTTATATGTAATTATCACTCTACTAGGTGATTCATCGCACCCTACGGGCGCTCTTCACACCGTCGTAAGGGGCTGCGCCCCCTTAATTTGTGAACGTTTGTATATGAGAAATATGGTTAGAATTGTATGAAAGATGCCCTGTATTGCAACTTAGGTGTCCGCGAATCGCGGGAGGGGGGGTCGCGGAGGGTGCCGTGAATTGCAGGAGGGGGGGTCGCGGGGGGTGCCGCGAATTGCAGGAGGGGGGGTTGTGGGGGGGTGGATGCTGCGAATCGCGGGAGGGGAGGGATTGCAGAGAATCGCGGGAGGGGGGTCGCGGGGTGGGTTGCCGCAAATCGCGGGAGGGGGGTTACGGGGGGCGGGGGTTGCGGCGAATCACGGTAGGGGGGGTCGCGGGGGATGTGCCGTGAATCACGGGAGGGGGGGTCACGGGGTGGGGTGCCGAGAATCGCGGGGGGGTGTGTGTGTGCCGTGAATCGCGGGAGTGGGGGTTGCGGGGGGGTGGGGGGGTGTGACGCGAATCGCCACAAGAAAAAATCAACACAGAATGGTCAACACATGTAAATGTTGACATAAGTGTGGCACTTCATTGGTGTCCATGTCGACACATGAGAATGAATATGAAAACATTCAAAAATGAAAAAAAAAACTTCAAAAACTCATGTCAACCTTTTTCATTGTCGACCATAGCCATGTCAGTGTTTTCCATGTGCAATTTAATTCTGGAGCTGCCGCGAATCACGGGGGGTGCCGCGAATTGCGGGAGGGGGGGTCGCGAGGTTGGGTGCCGCGAATCGCGGGAGGGCGTGGTTCACAGGGGTTCCGGTGGGGGGTTGTCGCGAATTGCGGGAGGTGGGGGGTCACGGGGGGTGCCGCGAATCGCGGGAGGGGGGTTTGCGGGGGGGTGTGACGCGAATCGCCACAAGAAAAACTCAACACAGAAAGGTCAACACATGTAAATGTTGACATAAGTGTGCCACTTCATTGGTGTCCATGTTGACACATGACAATGAATATGAAAACATTCAAAAAATGAAATAAATCTTCAAAAACTCATGTCAACCTTTTTCATTGTCGACCATAGCCGTGCCAGTGTTTTGCATGTGCCATTTAATCCTGGGGCTGCCGCGAATCGCGGGGGGTGCCGCGATTTTCGGGAGGGGGGGGGGTTGCGGGGGGTGGATGCCGCGAATCGTGGGAGAGTGGGGTTCATGGGGGTTCCGGTGGGGGGTTGCCGCGAATTGCGGGAGGGGGGGGGGGTCGCGGGGGGGTGCCGGGGTGCCGCGAATCGCCGGAGGGGGGGTTGTGGGGGGTGTGACGCAAATCGCCACAAGAAAAAAATCAACACAGAAAGGTCAACACATGTAAATATTGACATAAGTGTGCCACTTCATTGGTGTCCATGTCGACACATGAGAATGAATATGAAAATATTCAAAAAATGACAAAAAAACTTCAAAAACTCATGTCAACCTTTTTCATTGTCGACCATAGCCATGTTAGTGTTTTCCATGTGCAATTTAATTCTGGAGCTGCCGCGAATCACGGGGGGGTGCCGCGAATTGTGGGAGGGGGGGTCGCGGGGGTGGGTGCCGCGAATCGCGGGAGGGCGGGGTTCACAGGGGTTCCGGTGGGGGGTTGCCGCGAATTGCGGGAGGTGGGGGGTCACGGGGGGTGCCGCGAATTGTGGGAGGGGGGGTTGCGGGGGGTGTGACGCGAATCGCCACAAGAAAAAATCAACACAGAAAGGTCAACACATGTAAATGTTGACATAAGTGTGCCACTTCATTGGTGTCCATGTCGACACATGACAATGAATATGAAAAAATTAAAAAAATTAAAAATAAATCTTCAAAAACTCATGTCAACCTTTTTCATTGTCGACCATAGCCATGTCAGTGTTTTGCATGGGCCATTTAATCCTGGGGCTGCTGCGAATTGCGGGGGGGGGGGGGGGGGTGCCGCGAATCGCGGGAGGGGGGTCGCAGGGGGGGTGCCGCCAATCGTGCAAGGGGGGGTCGCGGGGGGTTCTTTTTGCCGCAAATCGCGGGAGGGAGGTCGCGGGGGGTGTTTTTTCCGCAAATCGGGGGGGGGGTCACGGGGGAGGGTTTGCCGCGATTCGCGGGAGGGGGGGGTCGCGGGGTGATGGTTATGCCGCGAATTGCGGGAGGGGTCGTGGGGGGGTTCTTTTTGCAGCGAATCGCGGGAGGGGGGGTCGCGGGGGTGTTTTTGCTGCGAATCGCGGTAGGGGGGGTCGCGGGGGAGCGGGTATTTTTGCCGCAAATCGCGGGAGGGGGGGGGGGGGGCGCGGGGGGGGGAGGTTTTGCCGCAAATCGCGGGAGGGGGGCGCTCACCTGGTGGCTGTGGAGTAGCAGTGCTGGGCAACATGGGAAGGCAGTGGGTGTCTGGCACTGTCTGTGGGCTCACTGGGCTGGTTCTCTGTCACATACCTCCCAACATGACCCTCTCCAGGAGGGACACAATGCTCTGTTTCTAGACTTCCCCTTAATGTATGATTGCCATCACCTGTTTTAAACAGGTTAATTTCTCAGAAAGGTGTTCAGCACAGATGAAGGCAATCACACATTAAGAGGAAAGTCCAGGAACAGAGCGTTATAGACACAGACACCCACTTTGAGTGACAGATGTAGCCAAATATATAGGAGACTAGGTGATTCATCGCGCCCTACGGGCGCTCTTCACACCGTCGTAAGGGGCTGCGCCCCCTTAATTTGTGAACGTTTGTATATGAGAAATATGGTTAGAATTGTATGAAAGATGCCCTGTATTGCAACTTAGGTGTCCGCGAATAGCGGGAGGGGGGGTCGCGGAGGGTGCCGCGAATTGCAGGAGGGGGAGTCGCGGGGGGGTGCCGCGAATTGCAGGAGGGGGGGTTGTGGGGGGGGTGGATGCTGCGAATCGCGGGAGGGGAGGGATTGCAGAGAATCGCGGGAGGGGGGTCGCGGGGTGGGTTGCCGCAAATCGCGGGAGGGGGGTTACGGGGGCGGGGGTTGCGGCGAATCATGGTAGGGGGGGTCGCGGGGGATGTGCCGTGAATCACGGGAGGGGGGGTCACGGGGTGGGGTGCCGAGAATCGCGGGGGGTGTGTGTGTGCCGTGAATCGCGGGAGTGGGGGTTGCGGGGGGGGTGGGGGGGTGTGACGCGAATCGCCACAAGAAAAAATCAACACAAAAAGGTCAACACATGTAAATGTTGACATAAGTGTGGCACTTCATTGGTGTCCATGTTGACACATGACAATGAATATGAAAAAATTCAAAAAATGAAAAAAAAAACCTTCAAAAACTCATGTCAACCTTTTTCATTGTCGACCATAGCCGTGCCAGTGTTTTGCATGTGCCATTTAATCCTGGGGCTGCTGCGAATCGCGGGGGGTGCCGCGATATGCGGGAGGGGGGGGTTGCGGGGGGTGGGTGCCGCGAATCGTGGGAGAGCGGGGTTCATGGGGGTTCCGGTGGGGGGTTGCCGCGAATTGCGGGAGGGAGGGGGTCGCGGGGGGGTGCCGGGGTGCCGCGAATCGCCGGAGGGGGGGTTGCGGGGGGTGTAACGCGAATCGCCACAAGAAAAAAATCAACACAGAAAGGTCAACACATGTAAATGTTGACATAAGTGTGGCACTTCATTGGTGTCCATGTTGACACATGACAATGAATATGAAAATATTCAAAAAATGACAAAAAAAACTTCAAAAACTCATGTCAACCTTTTTCATTGTCGACCATAGCCATGTCAGTGTTTTCCATGTGCAATTTAATTCTGGAGCTGCCGCGAATCACGGGGGGGTGCCGCGAATTGTGGGAGGGGGGGTCGCGGGGGTGGGTGCCGCGAATCGCGGGAGGGCGGGGTTCACAGGGGTTCCGGTGGGGGGTTGCCGCGAATTGCGGGAGGTGGGGGGTCACGGGGGGTGCCGCGAATCGCGGGAGGGGGGGTTGCGGGGGGTGTGACGCAAATCGCCACAAGAAAAAATCAACACAGAAAGGTCAACACATGTAAATGTTGACATAAGTGTGCCACTTCATTGGTGTCCATGTCGACACATGACAATGAATATGAAAAAATTAAAAAAATTAAAAATAAATCTTCAAAAACTCATGTCAACCTTTTTCATTGTCGACCATAGCCATGTCAGTGTTTTGCATGTGCCATTTAATCCTGGGGCTGCTGCGAATTGCGGGGGGGGGGGGTGCCGCGAATCGCGGGAGGGGGGTCGCAGGGGGGGTGCCGCCAATCGTGCAAGGGGGGGTCGCGGGGGGGGGGTTTGCCGCAAATCGCGGGAGGGAGGTCGCGGGGGGGGTGTTTTTTACGCAAATCGGGGGGGGGGGGTCACGGGGGAGGGTTTGCCTCGATTCGCGGGAGGGGGGGTCGCGGGGTGGTGGTTATGCCGCGAATTGCGGGAGGGGTCGTGGGGGGGTTCTTTTTGCAGCGAATCGCGGGAGGGGGGGTCGCGGGGGTGTTTTTGCTGCGAATCGCGGTAGGGGGTGTCGCGGGGGAGCGGGTATTTTTGCCGCAAATCGCGGGAGGGGGGGGGGCGCGGGGGGGGGAGGTTTTGCCGCAAATCGCGGGAGGGGGGCGCTCACCTGGTGGCTGTGGAGTAGCAGTGCTGGGAAACATGGGAAGGCAGTGGGTGTCTGGCACTGTCTGTGGGCTCACTGGGCTGGTTCTCTGTCACATACCTCCCAACATGACCCTCTCCAGGAGGGACACAATGCTCTGTTTCTAGACTTCCCCTTAATGTATGATTGCCATCACCTGTTTTAAACAGGTTAATTTCTCAGAAAGGTGTTCAGCACAGATGAAGGCAATCACACATTAAGAGGAAAGTCCAGGAACAGAGCGTTATAGACACAGACACCCACTTTGAGTGACAGATGTAGCCAAATATATAGGAGATGGCACCTTTGCATATAATCCTCCTGTAAATTTTTTAATCCTTATATGATGTATCAGACAGGCTCTATATCAGTGGTTCCCAGGCACCCCAGGGAGCCTAGGCGCACAGTTTGGAAACCACTGCTCTATATAGTACATTATAGGGTGTCTGTAAATTTTAACAGCTGGTTTGATTCCAGCAAAATGCATGTGCATAAAGACACTTATATATTAATATATTTGTTGTGTATACAGGATCTCTCAGAATCCAAGATTATGAGATAATTATTGCCGCTTAATGGTGCATTCAGTCTCATGCCGCTTTCACACTGCCAAAACGTTTCAAAAACCGGTATTTTTAAACGGTATTTAAAACGGGTCTGAGTCTTCACATTGCAGTAGATTACCGTTTTAAATACCATTTAAGTACCATTCACATCAGTCAACCCGTTTAATCCCCTGAACAAGTTTCAAGGCAGAATGCAGGGGACAGCCTATCACAGGTCTGTAATCTGTTGTTTTTACTAAATACCGTTTCAGAGCCATTCTCACTGCATAAAAAACGTCTCTGAAACGTGTAGGACTCTGCTTTTTATACGTTTTGAAATGGGAAAAAAACGGCAATATACCGTTTAACAAGTGCAGTGTGAAAGGGGTATTAATGTAAGTGTGATAATCACACTATTCCTGCACGTTGATGTGATGCATTGTCAGCTGGTATCTTGTATTTGTGATTAAGGACCTTATTCAAGTCCGTTTGCAACGGCCATTCTTTCGCAACGTGGACAAAGTTTTGTTATTGTGAATTTCTGCACATGTGCATATGCAGGGGGAGGGGCGGAGAGGGGTGTGACGGCGGCAGGCCCCATTAGCATATGTGAATACACATCCGAGCGAATGAACCAGAATAACCCCCTATGATTCACAGTTATCCCCAAACTAGTAAAGTATCTATATATCAGGTTTAGGTAGCACATTGCCGCTAATATTATTAGTTTTAGGTTAGATGTGGATTACTAATGCACCAATCATTTCAAAATTATATTAACAGCTCTCCCAGTATATACACCATTAATAATAATGGTACTATATGTATATGTATTAACTAAACTTTAATGAACCGACTCGGCTGTATTTGTATTTATTTATACTAAAAGAACACTCGCTGTGAGCGGCGCCAGCATTTTTAGCGGATATTTTGAGGATCTCTCACAGCGACGTTGGCACACATAGCGTTAATACTCCTCTCTTGGAGAAGCCTGGTGAGGAGAAACAGCGGAGGACATCTGGGGGCGTGGCTAGTCATTCGCTTCACCCCCCCCATGACGGTAAATTCCACAAATTACAGGTGCAGCAGCAAGGGGTGGGGTTACGGCTCTTGTGATTTGTGTCATTTTAGCCACGCCCCTCCATTTTGACTGGTGATTCCCAGCATTATCTGCCACCTGGTAGCATGCGGGATGTGGGAGGACTCTGCAGGGGGTATGGGAGACTACCTGAAAAGAGTCTCCTGCAACTTCCGGGAGAGTAAGTAACTCCACACTCCTTATACCAAAATGGTTATTCTCACATGTAAATAGAGAACATTTGGATAATAGTGCAACACCTTTAAAAAGGTAAAGTTTAATTTATACAGAGCACTGACATTTCACAAGTAGTTAAAAGCATGAGAAACCAGGAGGTTTGGAGTAAGTTACTTCAAGGTGTAAGGATCTCACCAGGATAGCAGGTAGTCAGGGACGTGCAGTCAGGGGAGGCAGGGGAGGCAGAGCCTCCCCTGTCATTTATGTTTAATATAATAATACAATACAAAGAAAATACTTATGACACATATTTTGTGTCATAAGTATATGCTTTGTATTATTAGAATAATTTTTACTTTTTTTTTTATCAGCTAAGGAGGCACCAAAAGCGGTGCCTCCCGCTGTCCATATTAAAGTAAATGACACAGGGGCGGGCAGTGGGCAGGGCTGAGAACTGAGCTGTAAAAGCTCATTCAAAAAATGTGTATAGGCGGCACCTATAGCGGTGCCTCGGTGACAGGGATGTGCTTTTCTGCCTATATGAAAGCACGCCCCTGTCACTGAGGCAGAAGTGATTGGGCACAGTGTCGCTGTCTCAGTGACAGGGGCGTGCTTTCATAAAGGCAGAAAGCGCGTCCCTGAACGATGGCACTTCTATAGGTGAGGTGCCGCTTATTGCACAGTTTAGTTTTGAAAGGTGGACGAGACGAGCCGTGCACCCGCTGCACATCTCGTCTGCTTACTTGTATTGCAGGGGGTGGGGGGCGGAGCTGTGCCGAGCCGTTCAGCCACCAGCTCCCGCTGTTATCTGGCCAACAGGCACCGGCACCGTCTGCTCCCCTTACTGTCCGGGGTCTCTTCTCCCTCCCGCCCGGCGCTATTGTTCCATGTCTGGGTGCCTGTCCCGGGACGCTGCGGTCACTGCTGCAAGGCTGCCTGCTGCCTCGGCATCCATGTAAGCGGTGCCTGGGCTAAAAGGTAATTTGTGGAGGGTGGGGGCTGTGTTTTTTTTAAAGTGGCATATTGTAGGTGTTTATTTATGTTAAGGGACAGACAGGCATGTGTGTTTGTATTAAGGGACAGACATGCATGTGTGTTTGTGTTGTTGTGACAGGTGTGTATCTGTATTTGTGTAAAGTGACAGGTGTGTGTTTGTGTAATGTGACAGGTGTGTACTGTTTCTGTGTGTTTTTTAAATTAAGTATATTGGCCCAATGTACTGGCCTCTGAGTTCACTGGCTGTGCGGGGTGCTGGCTGAACTCAGAGGTTCTTTTAAAGAGACAGACATTTACAAGGCAAAACCATGCATTTTAAATGATTGCCCTTTTAAAAAAAAACTCAGAGTTTGGCCGTCACCCCACACAGCCACTGAACTCAGAGGCCAGTAGATTGGGCCAATACTGTATACTTCATTTAAAAATATAGTTATTTTACACAAACACACAGAAACCGTACACACCTCTGTCACTTTACACAAATACACACCTCTGTCACAACACAAATACACACGTCTGTCCCTAAGAGGCTAGTTAGTACATTTGGCTGTATGTGGTTTTTTTTTTTTAAGTGAAGAGGTATGTGGACAGACCCCATGGTGGCTTAGTGGAGCCAGCAATGATGGGTCTGTGGCAAGCGCTGGGTCCAGGTTGCTTCTGCGCCAACAGGCAGAATCTGCTCTGGCAGGTCTCTGCTGCTTATGCAGGGGGCAGTTACTGCACCTGCCTGTCAGCGCAGAAACATCCCGAACCCAATGCTTCCCACAGAGCCTGGCGGCACTGGCTCCACCAAGCCGGTGCCTCACCAACCACAAACCTCACCGCACGTCACTGCAGGTAGTTGTGTGAACAACCTGTCCAGGTCATGGACACTGGTTGGAGCACACTGCTGGAACATTAAAGGACCACCCCTTCAGCGTTGGCACAGCGTCACCCGATTAACACATTTTGGATAACCTGGCCCTTCATCAGAGGCACGGTGAGCTTAAAAACACACTGTTTGGTCCCATAAGAAACAATGGTGGAACACATGTGGAATGCATGGTGGAATGCTTATGCAGGAAGTGAGGTGGCCATCTTGTTTCCAGTTACCACAATACTGTATGTCACTTCCGGTCACCGGAGTGGGTGGAGGCTTGTTTTATTGGTGGGCGTAGCAGTCTTGGATACATGCTTCTGATGAAGGAAATGCAATACGGTTAACATCCCAGTGGATGGGATTCAGCCAGTCAGAAATCCAGTGTCTTCTTTCCAACTTGTGGCTACAAGACCGGCACCGGAATCCCAACATCAAGAGCATGCCAATGATGGAATCCCGATTGCTGGCATATCAAATGTAAGTATGTGGGGCGGCTTATGGTTAGGCTGCAGGGCAGTTCGGGGGTTAGCTTTAGGCACTAGCAATGGACTAATGTTAAGGCTGGAGGGGCTACATAAAGGGTTAGGTTGCAGGGAGGGTGGATTAAGACATGCACTTAGAAGGGGGGCTAAGGTCTGGCTGCAGAGAGGGTTAGGTTGCATGGTCTCATAGAGGGTCGGGTCATGCACTTAGAAAGTAGAATTCAGGATAGGCTGCAGAGAGGGAGGGTTAAGGGGGAAGGGAAGTATACTTATCAGACACTTGTCGAGATTCCCCCAGAATAAAGTGTCTGTATTCTGACCACCGGCATACCATTGGCTGGTCATTCATATGTTATGCTGTGCAAACAAGGATATTTGGTGAAGGGGTTGTCTATTGCTCCAATAAAATATTTTTAAAAATAATTTCATGACTCCAACATTCTATGAGATGAGGCAGCAACATAAATGCACAGAAATACGGTTCAATGCTCCCATTTCTTGGGGATGACACTGTCAGTGTATCCTGTCATGCTGACAGAATTTCCAGTGTATATGTCATTATTCTCTGCTGCGGCTGTCATTCGTGTAATGTCAGTATGATAGCCGAAGTCTGCATAGGGCAGTTTAGACACGGGGCTGCATTGTGTCAGAAGGATTTCCATCTCTACTGTGTTACAATTCAATAATAAATTGTGAGCTGGATTGGAGCTCTCTGTTCTCATTAATCGCAGACACCTCGCAGTCTGTGTCATCTCTTACATTTATCTGCAGTAGCTGTCTCTCCGGCCCTCTCCTCGCTGTCCTTTGTGTGGCCTGAAATTATATATCATTACACAAAAGGAATGTAATTGACAATGTTTCTTTTGGCGTCACGAACGGGAATTAAAATCTATTAGTATTAATTTATGTAAAACATGACAGTGGACAGCTTAGGGCAACATACACCAACATATATTACATAAGGAAGTATTACTCGAACCATTAATATAATGACACATCCGAAGCTCTGTCAGAGAACGATGAAATAATAAGTTGCCTTTTCGATGCAATAAATTTGAAATAATGTACATCCGAAAGTCATACAAATGTTAAACTTCCCATAATAGTAAATGTTTTTTGACATGCAGCGTGAGACTGCCCAGCGTGCACACTTGCTACTGAGTTTATGTTGTGGACAGATCTTTGAATTCCAAGTGAATAAAGCATTCTGTCCACAATTGCCTACTTTTAAAAATCTTGATTGTTTATCTTTCTGTACTTTTCTCTGGTATGCAGTCATTAGTTCTACAGTGTCTAGGTCGACAGTCAAATGGTCGACATGGTTAAAAGGTCAACTCGGTCGAAATGTTGACATGAAAAAAGGTCTACATGAGTTTTTCACGATTTTTCATGATTTGTTTTAAAGGATAAAAGACTTGTTCATTCTTTACCGTCCACGTGGACATAGATTTAGATTAAAATAACGTGCCCGAAGCATGGTAGGCGCAGCAATCCATGTGAGTGGATGATGTACACTTATATGTTGTCCATGCCGACCTATGTAGACATATACACAAAAAACATGAAAAACTCATGTTGACCTTTTGAATGTCGACCATCTGACCATATCGACCTTTGACTATGACGACCTTATGCATACCTCCCAACATGACCTTCTCCAGGAGGGACACAATACTCTGGTTTTGGACTTCCCTCTTAATGTATGATTGCTGTCACCGGTGTTGAACAGGTTCATTTATAAGAAAGGTGTTTCAGCACAGGTGATGGTAATCATACATCAAGAGGGAAGTCAAGGAGCAGAGCATTGTGTTCCTCCTGGAGGGGGTCATGATGGGAGTTATGCCTTATGACTGTTGAACTTTTGACTGTGGACCTTTTGACTAGGTCGACCTTTTGACAGTCTCAGACATACTCAGATTTGCAGAGACGGCAAAGTCGCTTTGATGTTCCAGGGTTTGCGGATGGATCTGCGAGTGGATACCGATCTGTGATGCCGTCACAGATTTACAAGGGATCTTTCCTATTTCCATCTGGGTGGCAGATTTCTACTCACAATCATCTGTAACTTTCCAGATTAGCGATCCGTGCTGAATTAGACCCAAAGTACAATGATTTCAGACAAGCGCAGGTTAAGTTTAGAATCTACCATAGAATATGCGGTACTTGTGTATTGTCACGGCACCCACGATGTGCATCGTAGGGCAGGTCATTGCATCGCATGGCATATGGTGGCATATGATGCATGCGATGCGATGCATTTTTTAATTGTACAAGCACCCTGATGGGTGCTTACAATGTGAAATGCCCCCACCCCCCCCCCCCATTGTCAACGCCACCCCCAGTATCAACGCCAACCCGAAGCGTGGCGAGCGCAGAGGTACGCGCCTTCCGACCTTTTCATAACCCCACTATCCACGTCGGCTTGGAGTTGATTTTAGATAGTGTGGCGAGTGCAGCGAGCCACCGAGCCCGAAGCGTGGCGAGCGCATGCGTATAACTTTACATGTATTCCTCGTCCCCTCGCGGGACTTGCTGCGCTCGCCACACTTCGGGCTCGGTGGCTCGCTGCGCTCGATACGCTATCTAAAATCAACTCCACGCCGACGTCGATAGTGGGGGTAAGAAAAGGTCGGAGGACGCGTACCGCCGCCCCTCGCAGGCTCGCTGTGCTAGCCACGCTTCGGGTTGGCGTTGATACTGGGGGTGGCATTGACAATGGGGGGGGCATTTAACATTGTAAGGACCCATCAGGGTGCTTGTACAATTAAAAATTGTATACCATCGCATCGCATGACATTTAATGGCATACCATGCGATATTATCGTGTCGCATCGCATACCATTGTATACCTTATTTAGTGTAATGGTATGTGATGCGATGGGCGCCGTGATAATACACAAGTACAGAATATGCCCCTATCTGTCTGAGTTCTCGGGACAAATTCCAGGGTCAGGTGCATAATGCAGAGTAAGGAGAAAGCAGTTTGTGGGGTGATGTCTGTCAGGGTTTTGTCTCCTGCTATTACCCCAATGTCTGCTTCTCTTCTGAAATAGGTCTACATGGGCAAGGTCATTGGGTCGAAAGGTTGACACAAGCATTAGGTGGACAATGGGAAAGTTGACACTGAAAAGGTTGACACAAGTTTTTCACATTTCTTTTAAGCCGACAAGTGCCGACAGGTGGTATTTCATGCTCCAAGTTTTGATAAAAAACCTCCTAGTAATCAGTTTATTGCATGCACTCAACCAGGACAATCCAGTTCCCTTTTCCCTTTAGTCCCCCTTTTTAAAGCCCCCAATGGCTTGTTGCCTGGTATTTGGCCAGGAAACTGCAGTAAAACAATTTCTGGTCGCACAAAGCGGCTGTAACAGACCAATAAGCCCCACTCAGTGCTCCCTGGGACGTGCGCTGGATTTGTATTCACAGGCTCATTCCGCCTTATGTGGGTCAGTCACTAATTACAGCGTTTGAGGTTTCCACTAGTACATAACACATTGTCCTAGGGAGCAATTTGCACCTCGGCCAATTACGCGTATCACATAAACCGTTATTTTCTCCTTAACGCAACCTGTAAACTTCCATTCAATGGCCCTTATTCTGATTGATGCGGACTTTACCGCGTTCTTACGGATTGCGTCTTTACGGCGTCTGCGCATGCGTGTAGAACGCTACGCGCATGTGCCACGCCTTGACTCGGTACCAGTTCGGACAAAGACCGTCCAAAACTGGTCACCGCAATCAGTCGGGAAATAGGGGCGTATTATGGGCGTCATGCGGAATGACACATGGGCGTAGTTTCAAAGTGGGCAAAACGGGGCGGAAACATGGGCGGACACGGGGGAGTACACTTATGTTGGGGGGCGTACATTCGGAAACCACTCCGAATGCACGCGAGCAAAAAGGGCTGAAATGTGCGGTGTCCACAAGTGTACTATTGCTTTGCGGACACCACTCGTTCATGCGGTAGGCGAACGTACGCCTAATGACTACAACCATTAACACCTGAACCCAATACAATCTACTCCTTTACTCATTACTCACTAATAGGACGCTTGTCAGTGCTTTAATTGAAACCATTGCTGCTTCAAGGAAACCTTAGTAATCCCCCACATATGCTGTACTTCTCAGACACTTAAAAACTGCTAACAATTGACATGACAGAATATTAATACTAGCAATACACATGTGTATTCGACATGTACTCATGAAACCACACATTTTGGGTAAAGTAAACACATTTATTTATATTCATGTCACACTCAATGCCACTGTCATGCAATGACCATAAAATTAAACATCAAAACTATAAACAACATGCCAGGAATGCAGCAAAATAAATAATAATAAAACACAAATATAATAGCACACAGATGGACTCCAGCACCTCCTATGTGCCACTGCACATGTAGCCAGTGGGAAATGAGGAGGCTGCTGGCCCTTCGACAGCAGGGCAAGCTGCACCTGACCATTCTCCAGCAGGGCACCCTACACCTGGCCCTTCTGCAGCAGGACAACCTGCAGCTGGCTGATATGCACCATCAGCAGACTCATTTGGAACACAACCGGGGACTTCACCAGATAGTACCATGGCCATCACTTCAAGTACAGCTGACAGTAATGCCAGGCACAAGAGGGCAACAGGGGAACCACAAAGGACATATGAAGCAAGGGCTCAGCTGGTTCCCCTCAGCACGTGATTGGACACAAGAAGCTGACACACACAGCACAATGGAAGATTTGGGAACACATAACGGTAGAGATTAATGCGGCCACAAGTTCATTTCCGACCACGTTTGGCCTTGGTAGGCTCCTTGGCCTGTGCAGCAGCTCTTCGGGGACGCCCAGATGCTGGGGCAGGTGGAGCAGATGATGTGGAGGGGTTGGCTGGTCTACCCCTCCTGCCAGCAGGGAGTGTTTCCGCTGGTAATGCACCAGAAACGGATGCCATTAGGACCCTGTTGCTGGTAACCAGCTCCACCATAAGCTCATTATGGTGGAGGAGGAGATCATTTTGGCGGGTGGCTTGCTCGGCCAGCACCTGAGCACTTGCAGCCATGGCCCTGCATGCTCGCAGCCATGGACTTGCTGGGTGCTGACCAAGCTCGCCAGGATCTCCTCGGTCCTACGCACCCGTTCTGATGCCAAGTCTCCCTGCTGGTTGATGTCCCCAAGCACCTCGGCCAAGGCGGCCAAATCGGCTTGGCCCGATGCCTGCTGCTGCACAGGCCTACCTCTGGGGCCAGGTGGCACGGACTCCTCCACCTCCTGAGCAGAGTCCTCACCAAGCGGTGGGGTGTCTGTGGGAAAAGATAAACACAATTAGGAGACATTCTACGATAATTACTTGCACAAGTTTATGGCATGACCAATATTTACCTTCCAGAAAAGACGCAAACACTTCAGCTGGGGCCTCGCTATCCATCGTGCTCACCCCCCTGATCTCCTCAACTGAGATACAGCTCTCCGCCATCTCCTCCAGGGGGGTGAGCTCTAGCCCTGATGGCATGGGGCCGGCCCCAGATGTCTGGCTGTGGTCCCACCGCTTGGTCATCTTCCTCTTCAGGTTGGTTTTGAAGTCCTGCCACCTGCAATGTAAGTTGACATATTAATACATGTCACTCCCAATGTTAGCTGTTGCAGCCATTGCTATGTGCTACATCTTACAACATGTGATTAATGTCCCATATATAATATTACATGCAACTATGATATCAACCGTTTACAATACACATTCACAATCACCCTACTCTGACTCTCAAGGAAATAACATGGCAATAATGTATGTGTATCGTAACAACCTCATGTGCCATTTGCAAAATGCATATAAGCATCAATTAAATCATTACTTGGCTATTACTGGGCACATGTATGACAAAACAACTTGCCTCTTCTTCACATGGTCCGTCTCACGAACTTGTGGCGCAACTGCATTAATCTCTGCCGTTATCTGTTCCCAAATCTTCCATCGGCGTGTGTGTGTCAGCTTCTCGGATGGGCACTCTATCCAATCACGTGCTCGGGGAACCAGGATGGCCAGCTCCTGTGCTTCATATGCCTTGTTTTTTTTTGGTGGTTCGGCTGTTGCACTGGCTCGCCCCTTGCTACGTCCCTGGCCACGCCCCCTGGCACCAGTCGCTGCACTTGAAGTGCTGGCCATGGTACTACCTTGTGAAGTCCCCTGTTGTGTTCCAAACAAATCTGCTGATGCTGCAGATGAGCCAGCTGCAGGTTGGGCTGCTGCAGAAGGGCCAGGTGTTGGTTGCTCTGCTGTCGAATGGTCATGTGCAGCTTGGCCTGCTGTAGAAGGGGCCAGCAGGCTCCTCATTACCCACTGCCTGCATGTGCAGTGGCACATAGGTGGTGCTGGAGTCCAGCTTGGCAAAAAGTTGCTGGAGCTCTGGGTCTAACTCTGGTTGGGAGCCAGACATGTTAGCAACAACATTGTCACCCTGTAATACCCCTTTTTATACTGTTTGAGTATCCTGTTTGGCGGACATCAGCGGCAGCTGCGTTCCGTGCGTGAGCGTACGTCGCTGTTCTTTCGCGCCGCATACGGTGGCGGAAATTCCATTGTGGAAAACCTGGCGAAAGTTCTAAATGAAATACTGGTCACCAATGATAACATTGCATAGAATCTTCGGATACACCTGGGACTATTGCACAATACACATGCTATTTGCTAGCATGACATGACATTTGATTCATGACTACTGTCGTATGATGGCGTTTCATTGCAAGCTAAAAGTAGCCCATTCCCTTAGAGAATCCACGCCACAAGTCAGGCAATACTCATCTCTACTGTTATAGACAACACATGTGAGAGCCCTATAAATAGTGAGTTGCTGGTAGAATCAGTTGTCTCCAGATCACCACTTGTCAGGGTCTAAGGTAAGCTCTTCCATGCTCCTTGTAGATATGATATCCATTCACTATGTAAGTGTATGAAGGTATGCACCATTGCCTCACTGCCTACAGATTGTTGGGCCAGCAAAGTGTGTGTATCATTATTGCAACATGTCACATGTTCACTATTTCACTCACAGGTCTTAAACCTGTGTGGGTTCATCTATTGCAGGACAACATGTCCCAGCAATAGATGAAATGTCTCATAGTACATGATGTTGGCAAAAAATGCTGACACCTTTATCTGTGTGTTTTGGACGGTGTGTATTGAGTTCATATTATTGTGTCATCATTAGAGAGTCAAATGGATCTGCGGGATTACACGGGGCGCCCATCTATTGTACGTATTGAAGGCTACAAATCAATTTGTAGTGGGATATGGCCATTATGTGCATAGGTGCATCAGTATTTATGTTCATTTCTTTATAGGTTGCAGAAGCTATTCTGCGCTACATGGAGAGGAGGGTAAGGGCACTTGCGGCTCTCCCCACTCGTCGCCCAAGGAGGCCAGGACGTGCTAGAATCTATCGCACACGGGTGACTCTGTTTGCTATGCCCGATGATGAGGTACTTACTAGGTACCGGTTACCCCCAAATGTAATTCTGGATCTGCTCAACCTAATTCAGAGCGATTTGGAACCTCTACACGGGATCACGACAGCAATTCCGCCTCACACACAGCTGCTGGCGGTGTTGCATTTCTGCGCCTCAGGATCGTTCCAACAAGTAGTGGCAGTACTTGCTGGAATATCTCAGCCGGCCTTCTGCCGAATCCTGAGGCGTGTGACGTCGGCCATGTTCAGGCGCAAGGGGCACTTCATGGCCATGACATTTGCCCCCGAGACCCTGCGCAGAAGCCAGCACGCCTTCCAACAAATTGCTGGCTTCCCTAATGTGATAGGGGCTGTGGATGGCACCCATGTACCATTTGTGCCTCCATCTCGAAGTGAGAAGATATATAGGAACCGCAAATTGTTCCACTCACTGAACGTGATGGTGGTATGTGGCCCATCCATGGAAATTCTCGCCTTCAACTCGAAGTTTCCCGGAAGTGCCCATGACTCTCATGTCATCCGACAAACCGGGATATGGCAAAGACTACAAGAGCTGGAAGGCCGTGATGCGTGGGTTCTGGGTGACTCCGGTTACCCATGTACGCCCTGGCTACTTACGCCGTACAGCTACCCAGCACCGGGCCCACAGGAGGCATTCAATGTGGCGCATGTTGCCACCAGGCAAGTGGTGGAGCGCTCAATTGGCCTTTTAAAAGGTCGATTTAGAGTGCTCCACCGAACTGGTGGTGACTTGCAATATGCGCCTGAAATGGTGTCGAGGATCGTGGGCCTGTGTGTATTTTTGCATAACATTGCTGTGCGGCGTGAGATACCCTTTGAGGAGTGGGAGGTACCATCTGAGCCGCAAGATCCGCCCATGCGGCCATCCCGCGCCCCTGAATGCCGGAGGGGATACCAGCTGCGGGACTCTGTGGCGCAAAGATACTTCAGGTACATGTTATTGAGTTGACATAACACACCCATTTTAGTCACAATCACCCCTTCAAATAAGTCCGGTGTGTTAGTTGTCAGTGTTACAAAACCAACATTAGCCAGCCTGCCCTCCTAATGGCAAAGAAATAGGAGATATTTAGCATATGTGAAGAGTTTTGGGGGAAGTTCTATATAGGTGCTAATTATTAGACCTTGGACAAGGGATCTTATGTGTTTGTTCTATCTTCATTTTTGTAGTTGATACTATCCCTGATGACTGGTGAGTACATTGATTTCTTCTGTAATGTGTTTGGGATTTTATCATGTGTTGATGTCTGATTTGTTTGCATATATATATATATATATATATATATATATATATCTATATATATGATATTAGAATTTATTCACATGTTTCTACATTTCAAGGAGCAGACAGGCAGGCAGACAGGCAGGCAGGCAGGCAGGGCTGTTGGATAATGGTGGTCTCAGGATACCTGCAAGTGTGTGTATGTGTCTTTTACACATAAATGTACGCATACACATAGATGCATAGAGTAAATAATGCTAACTACAGCTATGCGTTGCTAAGCTATAGCACGCGTTGCTTGGCGGAGCGAGGCGTCATTGGATTTGCTAAGTGCATACACACTGTGTTTTATATATATCAGATTTGTTCATTGCCATACATCAACACTACGGTTTTGAAGGCATGCGAATTTGTCACCATTTGTGTTGGCGCAGAGACGCTGTTAATGTAAAAATGAACAATAAAGTTATTAACACAAATAACTGTGATCAACCAATGCCACCACCTGATTGGTTGATAGATGCCATTGTCAACATGGCGGAGACACGGAGGGCAGAACCCTTCACGCATGAGGAGCTGCGAGTTCTTGTCTCCGTCATGGAGACAAGGCTGGGCCGTGCGGGGCCCTTCATAACCAACCGCCATAAGCGGAGGGCTTACGCTGCGGCAGGGCGCCGGATTTACGCCCGCACTCGGGTGCGTAGGTCCCTCGGGCAGCTGGAGAGGCGGTGGTCCGACCTCCGCAGGCGCCAGCCCCAGCTGCTGACACAACTAAGGGGCGAAATTGCGGAATGTGAGTATTTTAGCTATGAAATTTCGCACTTACAACATAGCATATATAAACAATAAAATGTGTCTCATGATAAGTGGGTGTCCATGGGTTTAAAAGTCCATAGACTGTTATGTGTGCTTCTTCCTGGTTAACATGCAGTCATGTGGCTTTTATATGTAATGCCATAGCATTGAGGATTCTGATGCATACAATGTGCCAGATCTAATATGTGTTACACAGTGATAAATGGCTGGGTTGTAATGTGTGAACAAATTACTACCAATCACATACTAATTTAAATGTCACTATTTTGAATCCATTAACAGTAAGGAGCTACTTTCCTGCATAGTTTGCCATCATTATCACCCTTCCATATATGTCTTGTTATGGATTACTACATGTGCCCCAATGACCCCACATTGACCATGATGTTTTTTTCTAACACACAGCACGAGCCCAAGCACAACAGGCCCGGGAAGAGGCGGAGGCAGCTGCCCTGGCACAGGAGGAGGCCAAGACCAGGAGGAGGAGGTGCCGGCAATGGTGGAGGAGGAGGAAGTGGAGGAGGAGGAGATGGTGGTGGAGGAGGAGGAGGATGTTGAAGCCGAGTTGGTTGCGGAGGAGGAGGTGTTGGTTGCGGAGGAGGAGGTGTTGGTTGCGGAGGAGGAGGTGTTGGTTGCGGAGGAGGAGGTGTTGGTTGCGGAGGAGGAGTGTGGGGAGGGGAGGAGGAGGAGGAGGAGGAGGAGGAGGAGGAGGAGGAGGAGGAGGAGGAGGAGGAGAGGAGGAGGAGGAGGAGGAGGGGAGGAAGAGGAGGAGGAGGAGGAGGGAGGAGGAGGAGGAGGAGGAGGAGGAGGAGGAGGAGGAGGAGGAGGAGGAGGAGGGAGGCGGAGGCGGAGGAGGAGGGGTCTGAGGAGGCCACGGTTGCCCCGGAGGAGTCGGATGACGATGGGGAGGAGGCGTGCCAGGCCCCGGAATCTCAGGAGATTGGTATGTTAACATAATGCATCATTCATGAAGTTATTGTACAGGTAATTTGTTATGTGTCAGTGTTGATAACAAAATTTTGGGCCCATACTATTCATATAGACCCCAAAGTGGGTAGCTACAGATACAGGTACGGGTTAGATGGGGTGTCCAAGGCATCCCTTTCATCCAGGACACCTCTGAATTACACCGGTTTGTGGGATGGGTTGGAGCTCCATTTTGAATGCCACATAACCGTTGTAGTTAAACAGGATCCTGGAGTAAAGGGATGAGTGGTTCATTTGTGGATTAAATTCACCTGCTGCAAGCGTTGATTATGACCCATCAAATAGTGGAATCTATATTGTTGGTCAATGTTATTTATCAACTGTAGGATGTATGCTAGAAATGGAGTATGGGCCGGCCTACCTTGGAATGGAGTCACAAGTTGGCAGTGTCCCAGGAGCCTCCTCTACCTAAACCCCCCCTGTAGTTTCTGATTTATTTTTGTCCCTCACAGAATTGTAGTTTGGTTTAGACAGAATTATGATTTTGAGGATGTGTATTGTGCATTCCTGACATTTGCATAACTCCCATGCCACCAACCATCACTGAACTTAGAGTGAGCAGATTGTGACAAGTTCTTATTGACGGAGGCCATGACCTGCTTGTCATTGGTTAGTCATGGGTGGGTTGTGACTGCGAAGAAAACAATATGACTGTTATGTCTTCTGCAGAGTTAAGGGTGGAGGGCCAAAAATACACTATGTAGCAAATAAGTTTGCATGTATGTATATATGTATGTGTCATATATATTTATCTATGTGTGTCTCTATCTGTCTACATAGATAGATATATATCTGTATATATATATATATATACACACATGTCACCTAGCATTTGTGCAATTTATGTCGTAGTATGTGAAATGTATGCATGAATAACATGACTAATTTTGGCCCCTTTGACATGCCCACAGATGACACCACACCGGCAGATGAGGGGGTGCGTGGGGCCCTCATGAGAGTTGAGCACCATCTCCGGGCTCCTGCAAGCTGACCTGCAGGACTTGAAAGACCAGCTGCTTTAAATTTTTAATTTATTTGTTTTTCACTTTTGCTAAATGTATATGTTAATAAAATGTTTATGCAAGTTCACAGTTGTCGGTTTTATTTGCACTTTACATAGTATATGTGTAGATTGTTTATAATGTTTGACACAGGGTGTAATAGAAACCATTGCACTTACATTGCTGTAAGGGTTAATGTGGGCTATGCATGTGTTAGGCATGCTTGTAAGGATATATTGGAATCTAATTGATTCCAATTCCAAATAAGCTGTTTTTTATGAGGCTAGGTAATTGAATAAGTGGGTCATGTGATGTTTTGCAGAAGATAGTTCATAGTGGGTTTTTGGCGTAAATACTCCGCTTACGTGCGGTAGCACCGCTTGGCTCCCGTTCGGATGCGGTATTCCCGAGCATACTCTGTAATACTCTGTGATACCGTGCCGAATCGGAGTGTTTCTCCCGCACACGCATGCTTTGTATGTCGTCCGTAAACACGCCCTGTTCTTAACGAGTGAGTCCGTCCGAATGCGGAGTACACGTGGGCGTTTCTACGGACGATGGCCGCATGCGGCAAAACACCGTGGCGTGCGGACCGCTCCGTAAGAATGCGGGAATATCCGCACCGATCTGAATAAGGGCGACGGCTGGTGACTGTATAATTAACGATTAGAAGAAAAGTTTGTGAAAGAAAAACTAAGTCCCACAACAAAAGCGTCAGCGCTCAATGCAATGTCGGCACCCATTGTCCGTCAGCAGGGGGACCACAGAGGGTAGTAATCTCACTATATTGGCTGTAGACAGACAACGCTTCCCGAATTATGTGTACTGCATTATTCTGGGATACGTCATTCACGCCAATAAACCTAAACTATATATCCCTCTAACAATGCAACAAAGCAGCACAAAAGGTGCTTATATGGTTAGCTAGTAAATGCAGGCTAACCTATATGTAATAGGCAGTGGTGGGAACAAAGCAGGAATGGACAACATTTATGGTTTTTGTGTATATATCTAGATAGTAATAGCAAATTACATGTTTTTATGATGCTGTTATCAAATAAAAGTTCCTGTCTGTAGATAAATTAATGTTGTAATTGGTTATGTGAATTTTTTTTTTCCACCAAACAATCACAGTGCATCACCATTGTGCTCTGGAAAATGTGACAGCATGTGAACTCCGCCTGTGCACCTGTCGGGTGACCTGGGACATGTGACCTGCCGGGTGACCTGGAAACTGTGACAGTTACGTGTGGCCACCCACTAAGCAGTGCTACTATGGTGTATCGACTCTTAAAGGGGTAAAATGTTCTGCCCAGAAAACCTTTGCCCAGTTGAAACCGAGCACATCAGCTAGGTAGTTGTAAATAATAATTATTATTATTAATATAGATGGAAAAATGGTTTATAGTACTGATTATATGACAAGACCATTTATAGAGCCTAGTAAACAACATGCTCCTGCAGTCTATACCACCTGACCTTTATTCCTGTTGACTCAAAATGTTATTGAGGTCACAATATTGTTTATTATTGAGGAACAATAACAACCAAGAAAAAAAGACAGCTTGTAGCATATAACTAAATGTCAACAATAAAATTATCTAATGAAGTTGAAAAGTAATGCCTCTTTTACTGCTTACACCTCTCTCACATGTACTTCTATTAACAGTTTCTTATATAGCGCACACATATTCCGCAGCGCTGTACAGAGAATATTTATGTACTATATATGTACTTCTCCTACTCTCTAAGTAGTTTTTACTTGCATAATGATGATTTCTTTATATACTGCTATCCAACTGAGGCACAGTGGCCACTTGAATTATCGGTGGTGGCATGAAATGCTGACACAGTGTTCACACAAGAACGTTGATATGTGATAAGTCAATGTGTTGCAATGAGTCGCAATGTGATATATCGGCATGCACAGTGTGGATATGGTCATCATGTTGACATAGTCATAAAGTCAACACACCCTTTTTAGAGGATTTATGCATTAACACCAAACACAGTCCTAAATCTAACCTTAACTGGGACCTTATAACAACTGCAACCACAGCCTCACCTTTTACAGCCTATACCTAACCACAGTCTAACCCTAATAGCTGCTTAATCCAAGCCACTGCCTAATCCTAACCACACTCTAACCCTAACCACACTCTAACCCAAACCACACTCTACCATAACCACACTCTAACCTAACCACACTCTAACCCTAACCACACTCTACACTAACCACACTCTAACCTAACCACACTCTAACCCTAAACACACTCTAACACTAACCACACTCTAACCCTAACCACACTCTACCCTAAACACACTCTAACCTAGCCACAGTCTAACCCTAATAGCTGCCTAATCCTAATCACAGCCTAACTGTAACCACACTCTAACCCTAACCACGCTCTAACCCTAACCACACTCTAACCCTAACCACACTCTACCCTAACCACACTCTACCCTAACCACATTCGAACCCTAACCACACTCTACCCTAACCGCACTCTACCCTAACCACACTCTACCCTAAACACACTCTAACCCTAAACACACTCTAACACTAACCACACTCTAACCCTAACCACACTCTACCCTAAACACACTCTAACCCTAAACACATTCTACCCTAACCACGCTCTAACCCTAACCACGCTCTACCCTAACCACACTCTAGCCCTAACCCCACTCTACCCTAACCACACTCTAACCCTAAACACACTCTACCCTAACCAAACTCTAACCCTAACCACACTGTAACCCTGCCCATACTCTAACCCTAACCACACTCTACCCTAACCACACTGTAATCCTAACCACACTCTAACCTTAACCACAGTCTAACCTAACCACGCTCTAACTCTAACCATGCTCTAACCCTAACCACGCTCGAGCCCTAACCACGCTCTAACCCTAACCACGCTCTAACCCTAACCACACTCTACACTAACCACAGTCTACCCTAAAAAACTCTCTACCCTAACCACACTCTAACCCAAACCACTCTCTACCCTAACCACACTCTAACCCTAGCCACAGTCTAACCCTAATATCTGCATAATCATAACCGCTGCCTAACCCTAACTCCACTCTAACCCTAACCCCACTCTAACCCTAACCACACTTTAACCCTAACCACACTCTACCCTAACCACACTCTAACCTAACCACACTCTAACCCTAACCACACTCTAACCCTAACACACTCTACCCCTAACCACACTCTAACCCTTACCACACTCTACCCTAACCACAGTGTAACCCTAACCACAGTCTAACCATAATAGCTGCTTAATCCTAGCCACTGCCTAATCCTAATCACAGCCTAAATGTAACCACACTCTAACCCTAACCACAGTCTTACCCTAATAGCTGCTTAATCCTAGCCATTTGCCTAATCCTAATCACAGCCTAACTGTAACCACACTCTAACCCTAACCACAGTCTAACCCTAATAGCTGCTTAACCCTAGCCACTGCCTAATCCTAATTACAGCCTAACTGCAGGGCCGGTGCAAGGCACCGGAGCGCCCCAGGCAAGTCGGGGTGGGGGCGCCCCGGTGCCGGGGGAGGGAGGGGGGTTATTTGCTATTCACTACAGGGACCCCGCCGGCCGCAGCCAGCTTTATACACATGATGGCGCCGCAGGTACCCCTACGGCACGGACACCCCTGACCGCCCCAGCACTGCAGGGATGCCGGGGCAGCAATTTTTTTACACAGTTCGCCGGGGGTGAGGGTCGAACTGCCGCCCTCCAGGTGCCGGCGCTCTAGGCAAATGCCTAGAGCTGCCTAGTGGTGGCGCCGGCCTGCTAACTGTAACCACACTCTAACCCTAACCACACTCTAACCCAAACCACACTCTAACCCTAACCACACTCTAACCCTAACCACAGTCTACCCTAACCACATTCTAACCCTAACCGGACTCTACCCTAACCGCACTCTACCCTAACCACACTCTACCCTAAACACACTCTAACCCTAACCACACTCTAACCCTAACCACACTCTACCCTGACCACACTCTACCCTAAACACACTCTAACCCTAAACACACTCTACCCTAACCACGCTCTAACCCTAACCACGCTCTACCCTAACCACACTCGAGTTCTAGCCACACTCTACCCTAACCAAACTCTAACCCTGACCACACTGTAACCCTAACCATACTCTAACCCTAACCACACTCTACCCTAACCACACTGTAATCCTAACCACACTCTAACCCTAACCACACTCTAACCCTAACCACAGTCTAACCCTAACCACGCTCTAACCCTAATCACACTCTAACCCTAACCACGCTCGAACCCTAACCATGCTCTAACCCTAACCACGCTCTAACCCTAACCACACTCTATCCTAACCACAGTCTACCCTAACCACTCTCTACCCTAACCACACTCTAACCCTAACCACACTCTACCCTAACCACACTCTAACCCTAACCACAGACTAACCCTAATAGCTGCATAATCGTAACCGCTCCCTAACCCTAACCCCACTCTAACCCTAACCCCACTCTAACCCTAACCACACTCTAATCCTAAACACACTCTAACCCTAAACACACTCTAACCCTGGGGTAGCCAACCCTAGTCCTCGAGAGCTACCAACAGTGCATGTTTTTCAGGTCTCCTCACAGAATCACAAGTGAGCTAATTAGCTCCATCTGTGGATCTTAAAATGTGTCAGTGATTAATGAGTGCAGCTGTGCAGCAGCTAGGTTGTCTGGAAAATGTGAACTGTTGGTAGCTCTCGTAGGCTAGGGTTGGCTACCACTGCTCTAACCCTAACCACACTCTAACCCTAACCACACTCTACCCTAACCACACTCTAGCCCTAAACACAGTCTAACTCTATCTGCTGCTTAACCCAAACCACACCTTAACCATAACCACAATCTAACCCCAGGCCCAGTATAACCCTAACCGCAGCCCAAGCCTAAACCACAGGCTAACCCTAATTACAGGGTAACCCTTACCACAGCCCTACCCTAACCACAGCCTAAACCTAACATAGCCCAACCCTAACCACAGCCTAACCGTAACCACTTCCTAACTATAACCACTGTCTAGCTCTAATCCTAAACTTAACACTAACGTGTACTGTCAACATTGTGACTGTTGTCCTTGTCAACTGTTGAATGTTGACATTATCACTGTGTTGAGTTGGTATTTTGAATGTCGATATAATTTTTGTGTAAGATGCTATGCAGCCTGTGTAAGATGCTATGCAGCCTGTGTAAGATGCTATGCACCCTGTGTAAGATGCTATGCAGCCTGTGTAAGATGCTATGCACCCTGTGTAAGATGCTATCAGCCTGTGTAAGATGCTATGCAGCCTGTGTAAGATGCTATGCAGCCTGTGTAAGATGCTATGCAGCCTGTGTAAGATGCTATGCACCCTGTGTAAGATGCTATGCAGCCTGTGTAAGATGCTAAGCAGCCTGTATAAGATGCTATGCAGCCTGTGTAAGATGCTATGCAGCCTGTGTAAGATGCTATGCAGCCTGTGTAAGATTCTATGCAGCCTGTGTAAGATGCTATGCAGCCTGTGTAAGATGCTATGCAGCCGCCACACACCAGGGCCCTTATTCTGATTAATGCGTACTTTTCCGCATACTTTCGGATAGCGTCTTTACGGCGTCTGCGCATGCGTGGAGAACGCAACGCGCATGTGCCACGCATTGACTCCGTACCTGTTCGGCCAAATCCCGTACAAAACTGTGCACCGCAATCAGTCTGGATATATGGGGCGTATTATGGGCGTCATGCGGAATGACACATGGGCGTAGTTTAAAAGTGGGCAAAACTGGGAGGAAACATGGGCGGACACGGGGGAGTACACTTATGTTGGGGGGCGTGCATTCGGATAGCACTCCGAATGCACGCGAACAAAACCGATAGAAATGTGCGGTGTCCATAAGTCAAGTATTGCTTTGCGGAAACCACTCGGTCTTGCGGTAGGCGAACGGAACGCCTAATGACTACAAGCATTAACACCTGAACCCAATACAATCGACTCCTTTACTCATTACTCACTAATAGGACGCTTGTCAGTGCTTTAATTGAAACCATTGCACTTCAATTGCTGTAAGGGTTAATGTGTGCAATGCATGTGTTAGGCATGGTTGTAAGGATATATTGGCATATAATTGATTCCAATTCCAAATAAAACATTTTTTTATGAGGATAGGTAATTGAATAAGTGGGTCATGTGATGTATTGCAGAATAGACATAATAGTGGCTAGTTTTGCGTAAATACACCGCTTCCGTGCGGACGGACCGCTTGCCATCCATTCGGATGCGGTATTCCCCTGCATACTCTGTAATACCGTGCAGAATCTGAGTGTTCCCCCGCACACGCATGGTTTGTATGTCGTCCGTAAACACGCCCTGTTCTTAAAGAGTGAGTCCGTCCGAATGCGGAGGACACGTGGGCGTTTCTACGGACGATGGCCGCACGCGGCAGCACAGCGTGACGTGCGGACCGCACCGTAAGAATTCGGGAATATCCGCATCAATCAGAATAAGGGCCCCAGGTCACCTAGACTGGGTCAGCGTGGAGGTGTGTATTTGGAGCAACAGGAAGCAGCGCTGATACAAGGTGCTATATTTCTGCAAATCGAGAATCGCGTCTCCTTGTTTTTACTCGCCAATTAAACTTCAAAAGGAAATATTTCTGCCAAAAAGCAGGGAAGAGAACAGCTGTCAAAATACTGCATCGCTAAAGTCATTAGTCTTATATCTCCCAGTATGGCAGAGATGAGCCTGTTCTGGAGACGCGTATGTTTTTCCAGTAATCAAATAAACAGCGACCTGGCACAGAGCTTGCTGGGGATATAAATGTACTCTCTGCAATGAAATGTAGAATTGTCCCCTACCTACTTATATACAGACACACCTGCCGATGACCACCTCCAACAAACCCTCCCCCCGGTTGTCCAATCTTGCCAACTTTCCAAGCAAGAATGCCGACTGCCTGGTGAAGCCGCATCCCATTTCACCCTAACCCCGCCTTATCCTGGTCCACTCATCTGGATTGCCCTGTTGAAGCCAAACAGCGTGGAGTTATACAGCAGTCAGTACATTACAATTTGGGATTATTATGCAGCACAGTTATTTATTCACATTGCTGACAAATCTGTACTAAAATCAGCTGCCACTGGACCAGTACCGGATGAAACCGTGTGGAGTCGGGGCCCCTACACAGTCTAAATTTTGGGGCCCCTCTTGCAAATTATCTCCTAATAAGTTTTTAATGTTATCAACAGTCTATGACTTGGAAACTGCAATGTGAATCTGATGTCTATGGTTTGTATGTACTTGATGTGACGCTACTGGGTACATTACATTAATACAGTATTTTTTCTATAGAATCTGTAATATAAAGTTTTAGTTTCTTTGAATTTATTCATTTTGTCTATTTCTTGGAAACAATGTAAGACGCGTGATTGTAGGTTTCTTTCATGATCAAGTTAATATTAGTTTGATCCGTTGTCGTTAATAGCAAGATCAGTATGGGACTCGATCGTGCTTATATTATAGCCCCCCCAAATATCCAGGCAGGAGGCAGACTTGCCTACCTACAAACAACGGCTGGAGGGCACCCTAATATGTGTGTCGCTCTCTGCCCCCTCCAGCCTCCCTTCATTAGATCACAAGGGATGTTATCAATCAAGTGGAGCAAAGCAAGCCGGGACGGGGACGCGGTACACTTATATGGTGCCCATGGCCACCTATGTCAACAAAGACACCAAAAAGCTTTTCATTTGTTGACCTATGGACCATCGACCAGTAATTGACCTATTGGCTGATGACCTTGTGGGGCAGGCGGCAGCGATGCGGCCAGCAGAAGGCGGGGCGTGACCTCTGACCACATCACGCTGTGCAGAGCCACATGCCAGGGTCAGGAACAGCTGGGCAGCATCTCAGTGGTCGCTCAGTTGCTGCCCGGCATTAGACTGTATATGCGCAGTCTGATCCCGAAGTCCCGGATTGTAAACTCCAATTCCAGGATTGAAATCTCAGCAGTTTTGGGGCCAAATCCCGGGATCCTGCGGACAGCATTCCCCTGTAGTGAGGGGCTGGATGCAGACAGCAGACGCCGTGGCAAATGCAGGATTTCTAAAGGTGGGTTTCCAAATGATGTCCACAATCTACCAATGAGGGGTGATTCAAATCCCTAGGAACGGGCGAATTTGGCCCCGTTCCGATGGTTGGGGGACTGTGCATGCACATGTTTTTTTATGTGCATGTGTAGGACACCCTTGCGAACAGCTTCGGCAATTTGCATAGCCGCCGAACCGTTTGCAGGGATTGGGGCGGGTGGCGGTGGAGTCGGGTGTTGCCGATGGTAATGCCCCACGTCCATGGGAATACGGGTGGGACGATGTGTGCCAGGGGAGGGCGGCTGATGTAACATAGCATCCCCCGCCTGCCATGTTATCGTCCCAGCGGCTGCAAATAAAAGTTCATTTCCGAAACCAGGAGAAATCATATGATGGTCGTGACATCAAATGATTTCTCCGGCAGCGGCGGCGGCGGCACGCTCCCTTGCACATCCCCTTATGTGTCTTTGTTACACATCCCCTCGCATGGTTGCGAGGGGAAATAACTAGTACTGCACATTCTCCCACCTCATTGTAAAGCTCCTGTCTCTTCTTCCTGGTAGCTGCTCTCTGGTTCATTGCACTGATTGCGGACTCACACACACAATAGGCACGTGCAGCAATAATTGTATAATATACCATTGCTATTGTTGACATTATTTGAGCCACCTGCCAAGAAAAGGAGGGTTTTTTTTGGCAACTGGACCCACCCCCACCCTGCAAATGCAGGGGGGGGGGGGGGGTGTTTCCAGGCTATATACAGTATATTGATGGAACAATCTCAGGATTGTGCTGGGCAGTTCTCTCCACTATGGAGCATGGAACTGACACAGCAGACATGCACACATCAGTGAGACTAGTAGAAAGCAGATTAATTAGGTTTTCCCATATATATAGCTTTGATGGCATTCTTCCGTCAGTATCCCAGTGGTCAGGATGTTGGCATTCAATACACCAACTGCCTTCAGTAGACCGGCGCTGGATCTCCAACAGGATCGGAATGCCGATGCCGGAATCCTGACAGCCGCCATCCCTATCTGTGAGCATGCAGGGCAGCCAAGCGTGCGGCTGGGAGAGGGGGTGTTAGGTTCAGACTCTAGTGGGGGGGACTTAAAGTTAGGCTGTGGAGGGAGGGGGGACTTTCGGCAGCAGGAGGTGGGAAGGTTAGGGTTAGGCTGTGGGGAGAGGGGTTAGGGTTAGGCTGCAGGATAGTGGGATTAAGGTTAGGGGTCAGAGTGTGGGGGTTAGGGTTAGGCACTAGTGTGGAGGGATGGGGTCAGGCTGTGGGAGGGTGGGGTTAGGGTTAGGCTGTGGGGAGGGAGGGTTCAGCACCTACAAGGAGAAGTTAGGATTAGGATGCGGTTGGACTGAAGCAGAGGGGTGCGGGGATAGGCACTAGCAGGTTAGGGATAAGCGGCTGCGATGGAGGGCTAGATACCACATGGGGCCCCTGTTGGGATTCTTGGTATACGAATACAACTAGTCATATAAAAGGAGCATGGAAATAAAGGTGTTTATTGGGACTTCTGATCCCTATGACAGCCAAAAATAAACCACACCGCTATAGCGCATTATTGCACAGTTTGGGTCCTCAGCCCCCAATTTCGTAACCCTGAAATAGTGCGAGTCCTCTGTGACTTGTGGTATATTGGGAGCCGCATTTGTTTGTATATTTAGAAACGGAATAAACTCTATTAAAGAAGGACACGATGCATGGCAGTCATTCCTCACCTCCACTTAAGCATTATTGCTTCACATCACAAATCATTTCTGACTCTGTCCGAGCTCCAGTCGCAGACCTCCCCCCCCCCCCAGTAACATGTCATCCCAGCTATGAAATATGCGGAGGGGAGAGACGATTGTCTCCTATTGAGTCACATAATGAAAGCCCGTCATAACAACACAGCACACTGCAAGCCAGACAGATGTGGTCCTGCTCGCTCTATGGCCATCAGTTATGGGAGGATTACACAGAGGACAGCAACAACATATGAGGGCACACTCAGCCAATGTGGAAAGCAACCACCCTGGCATTTGGCCCATAGACAGGGCCGGCACCAGCACTAGACAGCGTTTGTCATTCGACTCTCCCCCCCCCCCCCCCCGGCTGGTCATCGGACTCCCCCCCCCCCCCCGCCTCCACTCCTGGCTGGTCATTGGATTCCCACAACACCCCCCCCCCCCCCCTCGGCTGGTCATTGGACTCACCCCCCCCTCCTTCACCCCCAGGCTGGTCATCGGACTCCCCCCCACCTTCTCCCACAGGCTGGCCATTGGACTCCCCCCCCCCCCCCCACCACCAGCTGCTCATCAGACTCACCCCCCCTTCCACTCCCGGCTGGTCATCAGACTCTCCCCCCCCCGGCTAGTCATCGGATTCTCGCCGTCCCGCTGGTTATCGGACTCACCCCCCCGGCTGTTCATCGGACTCAACCCCCCCTCCACTCCTGGCTGGTCATCTGACTCCCCCGAAACCCCCGCAGCTGGTCATCGGATTCCCACCCCCCGCAGGTCTTTGGACCCCCCCCGGCTGGTCATCGGATTCCCGCCCCCCCGCTGGTCTTTGGACCCCCCCAGCTGGTCATCAAACTCACCCCCCCCCTCCACTCCTGGCTGGTCATTGGACTCCCTACCTTGTTTTAAGAAATGTCCCTATAGTGTGGGTGGGACTGAACAGCCTACTCTGTAGCTTCTCTTTCTCTGCCATGTGGGGGAAATTCATATTATACAGATTACATGGTTGCAGTACAGGACATCGATAGACATTCAGAATGCGGACATTAGAATCATAATAAGGTCTGACTGTCAACATGTAAAATGGCTACAAGGGCATGCTGTCTACTTTGTGCATGTCAACATACCATAGTTACCTCCCATCCTGCATTCTGCAGGAGCCTCCCTTACATAGCAGCAATCTCCCTCTCTCCGTCATTGGTCTAGCAATCTCCCTCATGTCACCTAGCCCACATTACACTGTTACATTTTTGGTGTAAAAAGGAATGAGAGATAGATACATTTACATTGAATCATCAGCGCCATTTCCCAGCACTTTACCAAGTATAGTAGCTCTCATAGGTGCCGA